>NC_056433.1:1699824-1845737 GCF_018296145.1 Oncorhynchus tshawytscha | reverse complement strand
TGTTCTATGCTGTGCTGTTCTACACTGTACTGTTCTATACTGTTCTATACTGTACTGTTCTATACTGTTCTCTACTGTCCTGTTTTCTACTGTACTGTTCTATATTGTTCTATACTGTACTGTTCTATTTGGTACTGTTCTCTACTGTAATGTTCTATGCTGTACTGTTCTATACTGTTCTCTAATGTACTGTTCTCCACTGTACTGTTCTATATTGTTCTATACTGTACTGTTCTATTTGGTACTGTTCTCTACTGTTCTATACTGTACTGTTCTATACTGTTCTCTACTGTACTGTTCTCTACTGTACTGTTGTCTACTGTTCTACACTGTACTGTTCTCTACTGTAGTGTTCTATACTGTTCTCTACTGTACTGTTCTCTACTGTACTGTTGTCTACTGTTCTACACTGTACTGTTCTCTACTGTACTGTTCTATACTGTTCTCTAGTGTACTGTTCTCTACTGTACTGTTCTATACTGTACTGTTCTCAAATGAAATGTTCTATACTGTTCTCCACTGTACTGTTCTCTACTGTACGGTTCTATGCTGTACTGTTCTCTACTGTACTGTTCTATACTGTACTGTTCTATACTGTTCTATACTGTACTGTTCTATACTGTGCTCTACTGTACTGTTCTATACTCTACTGTTCCAGACTGTACTGTTCAATACTGTTCTATACTGTTCTCTACTGTACTGTTCTCTACTGTACTGTTCTATGCTGTACTGTTCTCTACTGTACTGTTCTATACTGTACTGTTCTATACTGTTCTCTACTGTAATGTTCTATACAGTAATTTTCTCTACTGTACTGTTCTATACTGTACTGTTCTATACTGTTCTCTACTGTACTGTTCTCTACTGTACTGTTCTATACTGTACTGTTCTATACTATTCTCTACTGTAATGTTCTATACAGTAATGTTCTCTACTGTACTGTTCTATACTGTACTGTTCTATACTGTTCTCTACTGTACTGTTCTACACTGTTCTCTACTGTACTGTTCTATACTGCTCTATACTGTACTGTTCTATACTGTACTGTTCTATACTGTACTGTTCTATACTGTACTGTTCTATACCGTACTGTTCTATACTGTACTGTTCTATACTGTTCTCTACTGTACTGTTCTCTACTGTACTGTTCAATACTGTTCTATACTGTTCTATACTGTTCTCTACTGTACTGTTCTCTACTGTACTGTTCTCTACTGTACTGTTCTATACTGTACTGTTCTATACTGTACTGTTCTATACTGTTCTATACTGTACTGTTCTTTACTGTTCTCTACTGTACTGTTCTCTACTGTACTGTTCTCTACTGTACTGTTCTATACTGTACTGTTCTATACTGTTCTATACAGTAATGTTCTATACTGTACTGTTCTACATTGTTCTATACCGTACTGTTCTATACTGTACTGTTCTATACTGTTCTCTACTGTACTGTTCTCTACTATACTGTTCTATATTGTACTGTTCTCTACTGTACTGTTCTCTACTCTCCTGTTCTATACTGTACTGTTTTATACTGTACTGTTCTATACTGTTCTCTACTGTACTGTTCTCTACTGTACTGTTCAATGCTGTGCTGTTCTATGCTGTTCTCCACTGTACTGTGCTATATTGTTCTATACTGTACTGTTCTATACTGTACTGTTCTCTACTGTACTGTTCTATACTGTTCTCTACTGTACTGTTCTCTATTGTACTGTACTCTACTGTACTATTATATACGGTACTATTCTCTACTGTACTGTTCTATACTGTACTGTTCTATTCTGTTCGAATATTGTTCTCTACTGTACTGTTCTATACTGTACTCTACTGTACTGTTCTCTACTGTGCTGTTCTATACTGTACTGTTCTCTACTGTACTGTTCTATGCTGTACTGTTCTATGCTGTACTGTTCTATACTGTACTGTTCTATACTGTTCTCTACTGTACTGTTCTCTACTGAACTGTTCTATACTGTACTGTTCTCTACTGTACTCTACTGTACTGTTCTCTACGGTACTGATCTATACTGTACTGTTCTATACTCTACTGTTCTATACTGTTTCATACTGAACTGTTCTCTACTTTACTGTTCTATACTGTACTGTTCTCTACTGTACCGTTCTCTACTGTACTGTTCTATGCTGTGCTGTTCTCTACTGTCCTGTTCTATGCTCTACTGTTCTCTACTGTCCTGTTCTATACTGTACTATACTCTACTGTTCTATACTGTACTGTTCTATACTGTTCTGTACTGTACTGTACTGTTCTATACTGTACTGTTCTATACTGTTCTCTACTGTACTGTACTGTTCTATACTGTACTGTATACTGTTCTCTACTGCACTGTTCTCTACGGTACTGTTCTATACTGTACTGTTCTATACTGTACTCTACTGTACTGTTCTCTATTGTACTGCACTCTACTGTACTATTATATACGGTACTATTCTATACTGTACTGTTCTATAATCTACTGTTCTATAATGTTCTCTACTGTACTGTTCTATACTGTACTGTTCTATTCTGTTCGAATATTGTTCTCTACTGTACTGTTCTATACTGTACTCTACTGTACTGTTCTCTACTGTGCTGTTCTATACTGTACTGTTCTCTACTGTACTGTTCTATGCTGCACTGTTCTCTACTGTACTGTTCTATACTGTTCTATACTGTACTGTTCTATACTGTTCTCTACTGTACTGTTCTCTACTGTGCTGTTCTCTACTGTGCTGTTCTATGCTGTACTGTTCTATACTGTACTGTTCTATACTGTTCTCTACTGTACTGTTCTCTACTGAACTGTTCTATACTGTACTGTTCTCTACTGTACTCTACTGTACTGTTCTCTACGGTACTGATCTATACTGGACTGTTCTATACTCTACTGTTCTATACTGTTTCATACTGAACTGTTCTCTACTTTACTGTTCTATACTGTACTGTTCTCTACTGTACCGTTCTCTACTGTACTGTTCTATACTGTTCTCTACTGTACGGTTCTATAGTGGTCTATACTGTACTGTTCTATACTGTTCTCTAATGTACTGTTTCATACTGTGCTGTTCTATACTTTTCTCTACTCTACTGCACTGTTCTCTACTGTACTGTTCTATACTGTACTATACTGTACTGTTCTATACTGTTCTCTATTGTATGGTTCTATACTGTTCTCTACTGTACTGTTCAATGCTGTAATGTTCTGTGCTGTTCTCCACTGTACTGTGCTATATTGTTCTATACTGTACTGTTCTATACTGTACTGTTCTCTACTGTACTGTTCTACACTGTTCTCTACTGTACTGTTCTCTATTGTACTGTACTCTACTGTACTATTATATACGGTACTATTCTATACTGTACTGTTCTATAATCTACTGTTCTATAATGTTCTCTACTGTACTGTTCTCTACTGTACTGTTCTATACTGTACTCTACTGTACTGTTCTCTAATGTACTGTTCTATACTGTACTGTTCTCTACTGTACTGTTGTATGCTGTACTGTTCTCTACTGTACTGTTCTATACTGTACTGTTCTATACTGTTCTCTACTGTACTGTTCTATACTGTACTGTTCTATACTGTACTCTACTGTACTGTTCTCTACTGTACTGTTCTATACTGTACTGTTCTCTACTGTACTGTTCTATTGCTGTACTGTTCTCTACTGTACTGTTCTATACTGTTCTCTACTGTACTGTTCTATACTGTACTGTTCTATACTGTACTGTTCTATACTGTACTGTTCTATACTGTACTGTCCTATACTGTTCTCTACTGTACTGTTCTCTACTATACTGTTCTATGCTGTACTGTTCTATATTGTACTGTTCTCTACTCTACTGTTCTATACTGTACTGTTCTATACTGTAATGTTCTATACTGTACTGTTCTCTACTGTACTGTTCTATACTGTACTGTTCTATACTGTACTGCTCTATACTGTACTGCTCTATACTGTTCTATACTGTACTGTTCTATACTGTACTGTTCTCTACTGTTCTCTACTGTACTGTTCTCTACTATACTGTTCTATGCTGTACTGTTCTACTGTACTGTTCTCTACTGTACTGTTCTCTACTCCTGTTCTATACTGTACTGTTTTATACTGTACTGTTCTATACTATTCTCTACTGTACTGTTCTCTACTGTACTGTTCTATGCTGTTCTCCACTGTACTGTGCTATATTGTTCTATACTGTACTGTTCTATACTGTACTGTTCTCTACTGTACTGTTCTATACTGTACTGTTCTATACTGTACTGCTCTATACTGTTCTATACTGTACTGTTCTATACTGTACGGTTCTATACTGTTCTCTACTGTACTGTTCTCTACTATACTGTTCTATGCTATACTGTTCTATATTGTACTGTTCTCTACTGTACTGTTCTCTACTCTCCTGTTCTATACTGTACTGTTCTATACTATTCTCTACTGTACTGTTCTCTACTGTACTGTTCTATGCTGTTCTCCACTGTACTGTGCTATATTGTTCTATACTGTACTGTTCTATACTGTACTGTTCTCTACTGTACTGTTCTATACTGTTCTCTACTGTACTGTTCTCTATTGTACTGTACTCTACTGTACTATTATATACGGTACTATTCTATACTGTACTGTTCTATAATCTACTGTTCTATAATGTTCTCTACTGTACTGTTCTATACTGTACTGTTCTATACTGTACTGTTCTATACTGTACTGTCCTATACTGTTCTCTACTGTACTGTTCTCTACTATACTGTTCTATAATGTACTGTTCTATATTGTACTGTTCTCTACTCTCCTGTTCTATACTGTACTGTTTTATACAGTAATGTTCTATACTGTACTGTTCTATACTGTACTGTTCTATACTGTACTGTTCTATACTGTACTGTTCTATACTGTACTGTTCTATACTGTTCTCTACTGTACTGTTCTCTACTATACTGTTCTATGCTGTACTGTTCTATATTGTACTGTTCTCTACTGTACTGTTCTCTACTCTCCTGTTCTATACTGTACTGTTTTATACTGTACTGTTCTATACTATTCTCTACTGTACTGTTCTCTACTGTACTGTTCTATGCTGTTCTCCACTGTACTGTGCTATATTGTTCTATACTGTACTGTTCTATACTCTCCTGTTCTATACTGTACTGTTTTATACTGTACTGTTCTATACTATTCTCTACTGTACTGTTCTCTACTGTACTGTTCTATGCTGTTCTCCACTGTACTGTGCTATATTGTTCTATACTGTACTGTTCTATACTGTACTGTTCTCTACTGTACTGTTCTATACTGTACTGCTCTATACTGTTCTATACTGTACTGTTCTATACTGTTCTCTACTGTACTGTTCTCTACTATACTGTTCTATGCTGTACTGTTCTATATTGTACCGTTCTCTACTGTACTGTTCTATGCTGTGCTGTTCTCTACTGTCCTGTTCTATACTGTACTATACTCTACTGTTCTATACTGTACTGTTCTATACTGTTCTCTACTGTACTGAACTGTTCTATACTGTACTGTTCTATACTGTTCTCTACTGTACTGTTCTCTACGGTACTGTTCTATACTGTACTGTTCTATACTGTACTCTACTGAACTGTTCTACACTGTACTGTTCTATACTGTACTCTACTGTACTGTTCTATACTGTACTGTTCTATACTGTTCTCTACTGTACTGTTCTCTACGGTACTGTTCTATACTGTACTGTTCTATACTGTACTCTACTGAGCTGTTCTATACTGTACTGTTCTATACTGTACTCTACTGTACTGTACTCTACTGTACTGTTCTATACTGTACTGTTCTATACTGTTCTCTACTGTACTGTTCTATACTGTTCTCTACTGTACTGTACTGTTCTATACTGTACTGTTCTATACTGTTCTATACTGTACTGTACTGTTCTATACTGTACTGTTCTATACTGTTCTATACTGTACTGTTCTATACTGTTCTCTACTGTACTGTACTCTTCTATACTGTACTGTTCTATACTGTTCTCTACTGTACTGTTCTCTACGGTACTGTTCTATACTGTACTGTTCTATACTGTACTCTACTGAACTGTTCTCTACTGTACTCTACTGTACTGTTCTATGCTGTACTGTTCTATACTGTACTCTACTGAACTGTTCTCTACTGTACTCTACTGTACTGTTCTATACTGTACTGTTCTATACTTTTCTCTACTGTACTGCACTCTACTGTACTGTTCTATACTGTACTCTACTGTACTGTTCTATACTATTCTCTACTGTATGGTTCTATACTGTACTGTTCAATGCTGTACTGTTCTATACTGTTTCATACTGAACTGTTCTCTACTTTACTGTTCTATACTGTACTGTTCTCTACTGTACCGTTCTCTACTGTACTGTTCTATGCTGTGCTGTTCTCTACTGTCCTGTTCTATGCTGTTCTCTACTGTATGGTTCTATACTGTACTGTTCTCCACTGTACTGTGCTATATTGTTCTATACTGTGCTGTTCTATACTGTACTGTTCTCTACTGTACTGTTCTACACTGTTCTCTACTGTACTGTTCTCTATTGTACTGTACTCTACTGTAATATTATATACGGTACTATTCTATACTGTACTGTTCTATAATCTACTGTTCTATAATGTTCTCTACTGTACTGTTCTATACTGTACTGTTCTATACTGTACTGTCCTATACTGTTCTCTACTGTACTGTTCTCTACTATACTGTTCTATGCTGTACTGTTCTATATTGTACTGTTCTCTACTGTACTGTTCTCTTCTCTCCTGTTCTATACTGTACTGTTTTATACTGTACTGTTCTATATTATTCTCTACTGTACTGTTCTCTACTGTACTGTTCTATGCTGTTCTCCACTGTACTGTGCTATATTGTTCTATACTGTACTGTTCTATACTGTACTGTTCTCTACTGTACTGTTCTATACTGTTCTCTACTGTACTGTTCTCTATTGTACTGTACTCTACTGTACTATTATATACGGTACTATTCTATACTGTACTGTTCTATAATCTACTGTTCTATAATGTTCTCTACTGTACTGTTCTATACTGTACTGTTCTATTCTGTTTGAATATTGTTCTCTACTGTACTGTTCTGTACTGTACTCTACTGTACTGTTCTCTACTGTGCTGTTCTATACTGTACTGTTCTCTACTGCACTGTTCTATGCTGCACTGTTCTCTACTGTACTGTTCTATACTGTTCTATACTGTACTGTTCTATACTGTTCTCTACTGTACTGTTCTCTACTGTGCTGTTCTCTACTGTACTGTTCTATGCTGTACTGTTCTATAATGTACTGTTCTATACTGTTCGCTACTGTACTGTTCTCTACTGAACTGTTCTATGCTGTGCTGTTCTCTACTGTCCGTTTCTATGCTGTACTGTTCTCTACTGTCCTGTTCTATACTGTACTATACTCTACTGTTCTATACTGTACTGTTCTATACTGTTCTCTACTGTACTGTACTGTTCTATACTGTACTGTTCTATACTGTTCTCTACTGTACTGTTCTCTACGGTACTGTTCTATACTGTACTGTTCTATAATGTACTCTACTGTACTGTTCTATACTGTACTATACTCTACTGTTCTATACTGTACTGTTCTATACTGTTCTCTACTGTACTGTACTGTTCTATACTGTACTGTCCTATACTGTTCTCTACTATACTGTTCTATGCTGTACTGTTCTATATTGTACTGTTCTCTACTGTACTGTTCTCTACTCTCCTGTTCTATACTGTACTGTTTTATACTGTACTGTTCTATACTATTCTCTACTGTACTGTTCTCTACTGCACTGTTCAATGCTGTACTGTTCTATGCTGTTCTCCACTGTACTGTGCTATATTGTTCTATACTGTACTGTTCTATACTGTACTTTTCTCTACTGTACTGTTCTATACTGTTCTCTACTGTACTGTTCTCTATTGTACTGTACTCTACTGTACTATTATATACGGTACAATTCTATACTGTACTGTTCTATAATCTACTGTTCTATAATGTTCTCTTCTTTACTGTTCTATACTGTACTGTTCTATTCTGTTCAAATATTGTTCTCTACTGTACTGTTCTATACTGTACTCTATTGTACTGTTCTCTACTGTGCTGTTCTATACTGTACTGTTCTCTACTGTACTGTTCTATGCTGCACTGTTCTCTACTGTACTGTTCTATACTGTTCTATACTGTACTGTTCTATACTGTTCTCTACTGTAATGTTCTCTACTGTGCTGTTCTCTACTGTACTGTTCTATGCTGTACTGTTCTATACTGTACTGTTCTATACTGTTCTCTACTGTACTGTTCCCTACTGAACTGTTCTATGCTGTGCTGTTCTCTACTGTCCGTTTCTATGCTGTACTGTTCTCTACTGTCCTGTTCTATACTGTACTATACTCTACTGTTCTATACTGTACTGTTCTATACTGTTCTCTACTGTACTGTACTGTTCTATACTGTACTGTTCTATACTGTTCTCTACTGTACTGTTCTCTACGGTACTGTTCTATACTGTACTGTTCTATAATGTACTCTACTGTACTGTTCTATACTGTTCTCTACTGTACGGTTCTATACTGTTCTATACTGTAATGTTCTATACTCTACTGTACTGTTCTATACTGTTCTCTACTGTACGGTTCTATACTGTTCTATACTGTAATGTTCTATACTGTTCTATACTGTACTGTTCTATACTGTTCTATACTGTACTGTTCTATACTGTTCTATACTGTTCTATGCTGTACTGTTCTATACTGTTCTATACTGTACTGTTCTATACTTTTCTCTGCTGTACTGCACTCTACTGTACTGTTATATACTGTACTCTACTGTACTGTTCTATACTGTTCTCTACTGTACTGTTCTATACTGTTCTATACTGTACGGTTCTATACTGTACGGTTCTATACTGTACTGTTCAATGCTGTACTGTTCTGTGCTGCTCTCCACTGTACTGTGCTATATTGTTCTATACTGTACTGTTCTATACTCTACTGTTCTCTACTGTACTGTTCTACACTATTCTCTACTGTACTGTTCTCTATTGTACTGTACTCTACTGTACTATTATATACGGTACTATTCTATACTCTACTGTTCTATAATCTACTGTTCTATAATGTTCTCTACTGTACTGTTCTATACTGTACTGTTCTATTCTGTTCGAATATTGTTCTCTACTGTACTGTTCTGTACTGTACTCTACTGTACTGTTCTCTACTGTGCTGTTCTATACTGTACTGTTCTCTACTGCACTGTTCTATGCTGCACTGTTCTCTACTGTACTGTTCTATTCTGTTCGAATATTGTTCTCTACTGTACTGTTCTGTACTGTACTCTACTGTACTGTTCTATACTGTTCTATACTGTACTGTTCTATACTGTTCTCTACTGTACTGTTCTCTCCTGTGCTGTTCTCTACTGTGTACTGTTCTATGCTGTACTGTTCTATACTGTACTGTTCTATACTGTTCTATGCTGTACTTTTCTCTACTGAACTGTTCTATACTGTACTGTTCTCTAATGTACTCTACTGTACTGTTCTCTACTGATACTGTTCTATACTGTACTGTTTTATACTCTACTGTTCTATACTGTTTCATACTGAACTGTTCTCTACTGTCCTGTTCTATGCTGTACTGTTCTCTACTGTCCTGTTCTATACTGTACTATACTCTACTGTTCTAAACTGTACTGTTCTATACTGTTCTCTACTGTACTGTTCTATACTGTACTGTTCCATACTGTTCTATACTGTACTGTTCTACACTGTTCTCTACTGTACTGTTCTCTACTGTACTGTTCTATACTGTACTGTTCTATACTGTACTCTACTGTACTGTTCTATACTGTTCTCTACTGTACTGTACTGTTCTATACTGGTACTGTTCTATACTGTTCTCTACTGTACTGTTCTCTACTGTACTGTTCTATACTGTACTGTTCTATACTGTACTGTTCTCTACTGTACTGTTCTATACTTGTCTCTACTGTACTGCACTCTACTGTACTGTTCTATACTGTTCTATACTGTACTGTTCTATACTGTACTGTTCTATACTGCACTCTACTGTACTGTTCTATACTTTTCTCTGCTGTACTGTTCTATACTGTACTGTACTCTACTGTACTGTTCTCTACTGTACTGTTCTCTACTGTACTGTTCTATACTGCACTCTACTGTACTGTTCTATACTTTTCTCTACTGTGCTGTTCTATACTGTACTGTTCTATTCTGTTCGAATATTGTTCTCTACTGTACTGTTCTATACTGTACTCTACTGTACTGTTCTCTACTGTACTGTTCTAAACTGTTCTCTACTGTACTGTTCTATACTGTTCTCTACTGTACTGTTCTATTCTGTTCTCTACTGTACTGTTCTACACTGTTCTCTACTGTATTGTTCTCTACTGTGCTGTTCTATACTGTACTGTTCTCTACTGTACTGTTCTATGCTGCACTGTTCTATACTGTACTGTTCTATACTGTACTGTTCTATACTGTTCTCTACTGTACTGTTCTATACTGTACTCTACTGTACTGTTCTCTACTGTACTGTTCTAAACTGTTCTCTACTGTACTGTTCTATACTGTTCTCTACTGTACTGTTCTAAACTGTTCTCTTCTGTACTGTTCTATACTGTTCTCTACTGTACTGTTCTATACTGTACTCTACTGTACTGTTCTCTACTGTACTGTTCTAAACTGTTCTCTACTGTACTGTTCTATACTGTTCTCTACTGTACTGTTCTAAACTGTACTGTTCTATTCTGTTCGAATATTGTTCTCTACTGTACTGTTCTATACTGTACTCTACTGTACTGTTCTATACTGTTCTCTACTGTACTGCACTCTACTGTACTGTTCTATACTGTTCTCTACTGTACTGTTCTATACTGTTCTCTACTGTACTGTTCTAAACTGTACTGTTCTATTCTGTTGAATATTGTTCTCTACTGTACTGTTCTATACTGTACTCTACTGTACTGTTCTATACTGTTCTATACTGTACTGTACTGTTCTATTCTGTTCGAATATTGTTCTCTACTGTACTGTTCTATACTGTACTCTACTGTACTGTTCTATACTGTTCTATACTGTACTGTTCTATACTGTTCTCTACTGTACTGTTCTACTGTACTGTTCTATACTGTACTCTACTGTACTGTTATATACTGTTCTATACTGTACTGTTCTATTCTGTTCGAATATTGTTCTCTACTGTACTGTTCTATACTGTACTCTACTGTACTGTTCTATACTGTTCTCTACTGTACTGTTCTATACTGTTCTCTACTGTACTGTTCTATACTGTTCTCTACTGTACTGTTCTATACTGTACTCTACTGTACTGTTCTATACTTTTCTCTACTGTACTGTTCTATACTGTACTGTTCTATACTGTTCTCTACTGTACTGTTCTATACTGTACTCTACTGTACTGTTCTATACTGTTCTCTACTGTAATGTTCTATACTGTTTCATACTGTACTGTTCTATACTGTTCTCTACTGTACTGTTCTATACTGTTCTCTAATGTACTGTTCTATACTGTTCTCTACTGTACTGTTCTATACTGTACTGTTCTGTACTGTTCTGTACTGTACTGTTCTATACTGTTCTCTACTGTACTGTTCTATACTGTACTGTTCTATACTGTTCTATACTGTACGGTTCTATACTGTACGGTTCTATACTGTACTGTTCAATGCTGTACTGTTCTGTGCTGCTCTCCACTGTACTGTGCTATATTGTTCTATACTGTACTGTTCTATACTCTACTGTTCTCTACTGTACTGTTCTATACTGTTCTCTACTGTACTGTTCTATACTGTACTGTTCTGTACTGTTCTGTACTGTACTGGTCTATACTGTAGTCTATTGTACTGTTCTATACTGTTCTCTACGGTACTGTTCTACACTGTTCTCTACTGTACTGTTCTATACTGCTCTATACTGTACTGTTCTATGGTGTACTGTTCTCTACTGTACTGTTCTATACTGTTCTATACTGTACTATTCTATACCGTACTGTTCTATACTGTACTGTTCTATACTGTACTGTTCTATACTGTTCTCTACTGTACTGTTCTATACTGGTCTATACTGTACTGTTCTATGGTGTACTGTTCTCTACTGTACTGTTCTCTACTGTACTGTTCTATACTGTACTGCTCTATACTGTTCTATACTGTACTGTTCTATACCGTACTGTTCTATACTGTACTGTTCTATACTGTTCTCTACTGTACTGTTCTCTACTATACTGTTCTATGCTGTACTGTTCTATATTGTACTGTTCTCTACTGTACTGTTCTCTACTATACTGTTCTATACTGTACTGTTCTCTGCTGTACTGTTCTATGCTGTTCTCCACTGTACTGTGCTATATTGTTCTATACTGTACTGTTCTCTATTGTACTGTACTCTACTGTACTATTATATACGGTACTATTCTATACTGTACTGTTCTATAATCTACTGTTCTATAATGTTCTCTACTGTACTGTTCTATACTGTACTGTTCTATTCTGTTCGAATATTGTTCTCTTCTGTACTGTTCTATACTGTACTCTATTGTACTGTTCTCTACTGTGCTGTTCTATACTGTACTGTTCTCTACTGTACTGTTCTATACTGTACTCTATTGTACTGTTCTCTACTGTACTGTTCTATACTGTACTGTTCTCTACTGTACTGTTCTACACTGTTCTCTACTGTACTGTTCTCTATTGTACTGTACTCTACTGTACTATTATATACGGTACTATTCTATACTGTACTGTTCTATAATCTACTGTTCTATAATGTTCTCTACTGTACTGTTCTATACTGTACTGTTCTATTCTGTTCGAATATTGTTCTCTACTGTACTGTTCTATCCTGTTCTCTACTGTATTGTTCTCTACTGTACTGTTCTATACTGTACTCTACTGTACTGTTTTCTACTGTGCTGTTCTATACTGTACTGTTCTCTACTGTACTGTTCTATGCTGCACTGTTCTCTACTGTACTGTTCTATACTGTACTGTTCTATTCTGTTTGAATATTGTTCTCTACTGTACTGTTCTATACTGTACTCTACTGTACTGTTCTCTACTGTGCTGTTCTATACTGTTCTATACTGTACTCTACTGTTCTATAATCTACTGTTCTATAATGTTCTCTACTGTACTGTTCTCTACTGTACTGTTCTATACTGTACTCTACTGTACTGTTCTCTACTGTGCTGTTCTATACTGTACTGTTCTCTACTGTACTCTACTCTCCTTCTAATAATTGCGCCAACAGTTGTTGCCTTCTCACCAAGCTGCTTGACTATTGTCCTGTAGCCCATCCCAGCCTGTGTCAGGGCTACACTTTTAACCTTGATGTCCTTACACAGCTCTCTGGTCTTGGCCATTGTGGAGAGATTGGAGTCTGTTTGATTGAGTGTGTGGACAGGTGTCTTTTACACAGGTAACGAGTTCAAACAGGTGCAGTTAATACAGGTAATGAGTGGAGAACAGGAGGGCTTCTTAAAGAAAAACTAACAGGTCTGTGAGAGCCGGAATTCTTACTGGTTGGTAGGTGATCAAATAGTTATGTCATGCAATAAAATGCAAATTATTTACTTAAAAATCATACAATGTGATTTTCTGGATTTTTGTTTTAGATTCCATCTCTCACAGTTGACGTGTACCTATGATAAAAATTCAAAGGAGACCTCTACATTCATTGTAAATAGGAAAACCTGCAGAATCGGCAGTGTATCAAATACTTGTTCTCCCCACTGTATGACTTAATAAATGTTTTTTTTTAAATACATACTTTTTGCTTCCATTTGACATCTCCTTTGAACTTCACATGTTGGTGGTCATGGGTCCTTACATGGAAATGCCTTGGTGCTCATTGGTCCTTTTACATGGAAATGCCTTGGTGCTCATTGGTCCTTTTACATGGAAATGCCTTGGTGCTCATGGGTCCTTTTACATGGAAGTGACTTGGTGCTCATGGGTCCTTTACATGGAAATGCTCATTGGTCCTTTACATGGAAATGCTCATTAGTAATTTTACATGGTAATGCCTTGGTGCTCATGGGTCCTTTACATGGAAATGCCTTGGTGCTCATGGGTCCTTTTACATGGAAATGACTTGGTGCTCATGGGTCCATTTCCATGTAAAATGCCCCAGTGTAAATGGCCTCCTTCAGTCTCCTGCCAGATATCAGATGTCTGGGACCAGGCTAGGCTCCATAGATCGAGTTTAGTTAGTACTTTACTGTTTTAAAACTGTTTGGGTGAGTTTGAATGTGCATGTGTGAGACAGAGTGTCCTGAGCTGAGTCCCTGACCCAGAGTTGAGAAGTTGAGGCCCTCCGTCGAGAGAGAGGGTGTAGCTGAGACTGACTGTGAGTTTGGAGGCGTTGTTGAGACTACAGAGAACAATCTCCTGGTTGTCACTCCGGGAGACCTGATTGATCTTAGTCCAGTCTGCTCTCTCTCTTCCCCCTCTGTCTCCCTCTCTGTCTATCTCTCCTCTCTTACTCTCTCTCTCTCCTCTCTCTCCCCTTTCCTCTCTCTCTATCTCTCTATCTCCCATCTCCCCTTTCCTCTCTCCTCTCTCTCTCCACTCTCTCTCCTCTCTCTCTCTTCCCTTCCCTTTCCTCTCTTCCTCTGCTCTCGTCTCTCTCTCTCTCTCCAGTCTCCTCCATCCCCTCTCCTCTCTCTCCTCTCTCACGCTCCACTTTCCTCTCTCCTCTCTCTCTCCACTCTCTCTCCTCTCTCTCTCTTCCCTTCCCTTTCCTCTCTTCCTCTGCTCTCGTCTCTCTCTCTCTCTCCAGTCTCCTCCATCCCCTCTCCTCTCTCTCCTCTCTCACGCTCCACTTTCCTCTCTCTTTCTCTCCTCTCTCTGCTCCAGTTGGCTCTCTCTCGACAGACAGTTGTCTCCCTAAAATCCTGATCACACTGAAGCCCTTTGTGACTAAACAAATGGAATAAATTACACAACTGTACTGAGTTATAGTTTTTCCTCTGGCAGATATTATATTACCTACTCCTTTATGTTGGGACCAGAAATTAAACAAGGAAGTCATAAAAGCTGTCTCTCAGACTGGTGACAGGCAGAGTTCCTACTGCTCTGTTAGATACCAGTCATGTCTCTCAGACTGGTGTTCCTACTACTCTGTTAGATACCAGTCATGTCTCTCAGACTGGTGTTCCTACTACTCTGTTAGATACCAGTCATGTCTCTCAGACTGGTGACAGGCAGCGTTCCTACTGCTCTGTTAGATACCAGTCATGTCTCTCAGACTGGTGTTCCTACTACTCTGTTAGATACCAGTCATGTCTCTCAGACTGGTGACAGGCAGCGTTCCTACTACTCTGTTAGATACCAACCCTCTGCTGACCGGGTTACTCAGTTACTTTCTCTATATATTTCTTACTTTCTCTATATATTGATTAATATAGGTGTTTAAAATATAAACTAATTGACCAAACGTATGTGAACACCTGCTCGTTGAACATCTCATTCCAAAATCATGGGCATTACAATGGAGTTGGTCCCCACCTTGCTGCTATAACAGCCTCCACTCTTCTGGGAAGGCTTTCCACTAGATGTTGGAACAGTGCTGCTATAACAGCCTCCAATCTTCTGGAAAGGCTTTAATATGGAGTTGGTCCCCCCTTTCATGCTATAACAGCCTCCACTCTTCTGGGAATGATTTCCACTAGATGTTGAGACTTTGCTGCGAGGACTTGCTTCTATTCAGCCACAAGAGCATTAGTGAGACTCTCTAAATATGAAGGGGTTCAGTCTCCATTTCTATCTAAATATGAAGGGGTTCAGTCTCCATCTCTGTCTAAATATGAAGGGGTTCAGTCACCATCTCTCTCTAAATATGAAGGGGTTCAGTCACCATCTCTCTCTCAATATGAAGGGGTTCAGTCACCATCTCACTCTAAATATGAAGGGGTTCAGTCACCATCTCACTCTAAATATTAAGGGGTTCAGTCACCATCTCTCTCTAAATATGAAGGGGTTCAATCACCATCTCTCTCTAAATATGAAGGGGTTCAGTCACCATCTCACTCTAAATATTAAGGGGTTCAGTCACCATCTCTCTCTAAATATGAAGGGGTTCAGTCACCATCTCTCTCTAAATATGAAGGGGTTCAGTCACCATCTCACTCTAAATATTAAGGGGTTCAGTCACCATCTCTCTCTCAATATGAAGGGGTTCAGTCACCATCTCTCTCTAAATATGAAGGGGTTCAGTCACAATCTCTCTCTGTCTAAATATGAAGAGGTTCAGTCACCATCTCTCTCTAAATATGAAGGGGTTCAATCACCATTTCTATCTAAATATGAAGGGGTTCAGTCACCATCTCACTCTAAATATTAAGGGGTTCAGTCACCATCATCTCTCGCTCTCTCTAAATATGAAGAGGTTCAGTCACCATCTCTCTCTAAATATGAAGGGGTTCAGTCACCATCTTGCACTCTCTAAATATGAAGAGGTTCAGTCACCATCTCTCTCTAAATATGAAGGGGTTCAGTCACCATCTCTCTCTAAATATGAAGGGGTTCAGTCACCATCTCTCTCTAAATATGAAGAGGTTCAGTCACCATCTCTCTCTAAATATGAAGGGGTTCAGTCACCATCTCTCTCTAAATATGAAGAGGTTCAGTCACCATCTCTCTCTAAATATGAAGGGGTTCAGTCACCATCTCTCTCTAAATATGAAGGGGTTCAGTCACCATCTCTCTCTCTATAAATATGAAGGGGTTCAGTCACCATCTCTCTCTAAATATGAAGGGGTTCAGTCACCATCTCTCTCTCTCTAAATATGAAGGGGTTCAGTCACCATCTCTCTCTAAATATGAAGGGGTTCAGTCACCATCTCTCTCTAAATATGAAGGGGTTCAGTCACCATCTCTCTCTAAATATGAAGGGGTTCAGTCACCATCTCTCTCTAAATATGAAGGGGTTCAGTCACCATCTCTCTCTCTCTAAATATGAAGAGGTTCAGTCACCATCTCTCTCTAAATATGAAGGGGTTCAGTCTCCATCTCTCTCTCTTTAAATATGAAGGGGTTTAGTCACCATCTCTCACTCTCTAAATATGAAGGGGTTCAGTCACCATCTCTCTCTCTCTAAATATGAAGGGGATCAGCCACCATCTCTCTCTAAATATGAAGGGGTTCAGTCACCATCTCTCTCTCTCTAAATATGAAGGGGTTCAGTCACCATCTCTCTCTAAATATGAAGTGTTTCAGTCACCATCTCTCTCTCTCTAAATATGAAGAGGTTCAGTCACCATCTCTCTCTAAATATGAAGGGGTTCAGTCTCCATCTCTCTCTCTCTAAATATGAAGGGGTTCAGTCACCATCTCTCTCTCTCTAAATATGAAGAGGTTCAGTCACCATCTCTCTCTAAATATGAAGGGGTTCAGTCTCCATCTCTCTAAATATGAAGGGGTTCAGTCACCATTTCTCTCTAAATACGAAGGGGTTCAGTCACCATCTCTCTCTCTCTAAATATGAAGGGGTTCAGTCTCCATCTCTCTAAATATGAAGGGGTTCAGTCACCATCTCTCTCTCTCTAAATATGAAGAGGTTCAGTCACCATCTCTCTCTCTCTAAATATGAAGTGTTTCAGTCACCATCTCTCTCTCTAAATATGAAGGGGTTCAGTCACCATCTCTCTCTAAATATGAAGAGGTTCAGTCACCATCTCTCTCTAAATATGAAGGGGTTCAGTCTCCATCTCTCTCTCTAAATATGAAGGGGTTCAGTCTCCATCTCTCTAAATATGAAGGGGTTCAGTCTCCATCTCTCTAAATATGAAGGGGTTCAGTCACCATCTCTCTCTCTAAATATGAAATGGTTCAGTAACCATCTCTCTCTAAATATGAAGGGGTTCAGTCACCATCTCTCTCTAAATATGAAGGGGTTCAGTCACCACCAGTCACCTCTCTCTAAATATGAAGGGGTTCAGTCACCATCTCTCTCTAAATATGAAGGGGTTCAGTCACCATCTCTCTCTAAATATGAAGGGGTTCAGTCACCATCTCTCTAAATATGAAGGGGTTCAGTCACCATCTCTCTCTAAATATGAAGGGGTTCAGTCACCATCTCTCTCTAAATATGAAGGGGTTCAGTCACCATCTCTGTCTCAATATGAAGGGGTTCAGTCACCAGTCCTCTCTCTCTCTAAATATGAAGAGGTTCAGTCACCATCTCTCTCTAAATATGAAGGGGTTCAGTCTCCATCTCTCCTCTCTAAATATGAAGGGGTTCAGTCACCATTTCTCTCTAAATATGAAGGGGTTCAGTCACCATCTCTCTCTAACTATGAAGGGGTTCAGTCACCATCTCTCTCTCAATATGAAGGGGTTCAGTCACCATCTCTCTCTAAATATGAAGGGGTTCAGTCACCATCTCTCTAAATATGAAGGGGTTCAGTCACCATCTCTCTCTAAATATGAAGGGGTTCAGTCACCATCTCTCTCTCTCTAAATATGAAGGGGTTTAGTCACCATCTCTCTCTCTAAATATGAAGGGGTTCAGTCACCATCTCTCTCTAAATATGAAGAGGTTCAGTCACCATCTCTCTCTAAATATGAAGTGTTTCAGTCACCATCTCTCTCTCTAAATATGAAGGGGTTCAGTCACCATCTCTCTCTAAATATGAAGGGGTTCAGTCACCATCTCTCTCTAAATATGAAGGGGTTCAGTCACCATCTCTCTCTCTAAATATGAAGGGGTTCAGTCACCATCTCTCTCTAAATATGAAGGGGTTCAGTCACCATCTCTCTCTAAATATGAAGGGGTTCAGTCACCATCTCTCTCTAAATATGAAGGGGTTCAGTCACCATCTCTCTCTGAAGGGGTTCTAAATATGAAGGGGTTCAGTCACCATCTCTCTAAATATGAAGGGGTTCAGTCACCATCTCTCTCTAAATATGAAGGGGTTCAGTCACCATCTCTCTCTAAATATGAAGGGGTTCAGTCACCATCTCTCTCTAAATATGAAGGGGTTCAGTCACCATCTCTCTCTAAATATGAAGGGGTTCAGTCACCATCTCTCTCTAAATATGAAGGGGTTCAGTCACCATCTCTCTCTAAATATGAAGGGGTTCAGTCACCATCTCTCTCTAAATATGAAGGGGTTCAGTCACCATCTCTCTCTCTAAATATGAAGAGGTTCAGTCACCATCTCTCTAAATATGAAGGGGTTCAGTCACCATCTCTCTCTAAATATGAAGTGTTCAGTCACCATCTCTCTCTCTAAATATGAAGGGGTTCAGTCACCATCTCTCTCTAAATATGAAGGGGTTCAGTCACCATCTCTCTCTCTAAATATGAAGGGGTTCAGTCACCATCTCTCTCTCTCTAAATATGAAGGGGTTCAGTCACCATCTCTCTCTCAATATGAAGGGGTTCAGTCACCATCTCTCTCTAAATATGAAGGGGTTCAGTCACCATCTCTCTCTAAATATGAAGGGGTTCAGTCACCATCTCTCTCTAAATATGAAGTGGTTCAGTCACCATCTCTCTCTCTCTAAATATGAAGGGGTTCAGTCACCATCTCTCTCTAAATATGAAGGGGTTCAGTCACCATCTCTCTCTAAATATGAAGTGTTTCAGTCACCATCTCTCTCTCTCTAAATATGAAGGGGTTCAGTCACCATCTCTCTCTAAATATGAAAGGGTTCAGTCACCATCTCTCTCTAAATATGAAGGGGTTCAGTCACCATCTCTCTCTAAATATGAAGGGGTTCAGTCACCATCTCTCTCTAAATATGAAGTGGTTCAGTCACCATCTCTCTCTAAATATGAAGGGGTTCAGTCACCATCTCTCTCTAAATATGAAGGGGTTCAGTCACCATCTCTCTCTCTAAATATGAAGGGTTCAGTCACCATCTCTCTCTAAATATGAAGGGGTTCAGTCACCATCTCTCTCTAAATATGAAGGGGTTCAGTCACCATCTCTCTCTAAATATGAAGGGGTTCAGTCACCATCTCTCTCTAAATATGAAGGGGTTCAGTCACCATCTCTCTCTAAATATGAAGGGGTTCAGTCACCATCTCTCTCTAAATATGAAGGGGTTCAGTCACCATCTCTCTCTAAATATGAAGGGGTTCAGTCACCATCTCTCTCTAAATATGAAGGGGTTCAGTCACCATCTCTCTCTAAATATGAAGGGGTTTCAGTCACCATCTCTCTCTCTAAATATGTTCAGTCACCATCTCTCTAAAATGAAGGGTTCAGTCACCATCTCTCTCTAAATATGAAGGGGTTCAGTCACCATCTCTCTCTAAATATGAAGGGGTTCAGTCACCATCTCTCTCTAAATATGAAGGGGTTCAGTCACCATCTCTCTCTAAATATGAAGGGGTTCAGTCACCATCTCTCTCTAAATATGAAGGGGTTCAGTCACCATCTCTCTCTAAATATGAAGGGGTTCAGTCACCATCTCTCTCTAAATATGAAGGGGTTCAGTCACCATCTCTCTCTAAATATGAAGGGGTTCAGTCACCATCTCTCTCTAAATATGAAGGGGTTCAGTCACCATCTCTCTCTAAATATGAAGGGGTTCAGTCACCATCTCTCTCTAAATATGAAGGGGTTCAGTCACCATCTCTCTCTAAATATGAAGGGGTTCAGTCTCCATCTCTCTCTAAATATGAAGGGGTTCAGTCACCATCTCTCTCTCTAAATATGAAGGGGTTCAGTCACCATCTCTCTCTCTCTAAATATGAAGGGGTTCAGTCACCATCTCTCTCTCAATATGAAGGGGTTCAGTCACCATCTCTCTCTAAATATGAAGGGGTTCAGTCACCATCTCTCTCTCTCTAAATATGAAGGGGTTCAGTCACCATCTCTCTCTCAATATGAAGGGGTTCAGTCACCATCTCTCTCTAAATATGAAGGGGTTCAGTCACCATCTCTCTCTAAATATGAAGTGTTTCAGTCACCATCTCTCTCTCTCTAAATATGAAGAGGTTCAGTCACCATCTCTCTCTAAATATGAAGGGGTTCAGTCACCATCTCTCTCTCTCTAAATATGAAGAGGTTCAGTCACCATCTCTCTAAATATGAAGGGGTTCAGTCACCATCTCTCTCTAAATATGAAGGGGTTCAGTCACCATCTCTCTCTAAATATGAAGTGTTTCAGTCACCATCTCTCTCTCTAAATATGAAGAGGTTCAGTCACCATCTCTCTCTAAATATGAAGGGGTTCAGTCACCATCTCTCTCTAAATATGAAGGGGTTCAGTCACCATCTCTCTCTAAATATGAAGGGGTTCAGTCACCATCTCTCTCTAAATATGAAGGGGTTCAGTCACCATCTCTCTCTAAATATGAAGGGGTTCAGTCACCATCTCTCTCTAAATATGAAGGGGTTCAGTCACCATCTCTCTCTAAATATGAAGGGGTTCAGTCACCATCTCTCTCTAAATATGAAGGGGTTCAGTCACCATCTCTCTCTAAATATGAAGTGTTTCAGTCACCATCTCTCTCTCTAAATATGAAGAGGTTCAGTCACCATCTCTCTCTAAATATGAAGGGGTTCAGTCACCATCTCTCTCTGAATATGAAGGGGTTCAGTCACCATCTCTCTCTAAATATGAAGGGGTTCAGTCACCATCTCTCTCTAAATATGAAGGGGTTCAGTCACCATCTCTCTCTAAATATGAAGGGGTTCAGTCACCATCTCTCTCTAAATATGAAGGGGTTCAGTCACCATCTCTCTCTAAATATGAAGGGGTTCAGTCACCATATCTCTCTAAATATGAAGTGTTTCAGTCACCATCTCTCTCTCTCGAAATATGAAGGGGTTCAGTCTCCATCTCTCTCTAAATATGAAGGGGTTCAGTCACCATCTCTCTCTAAATATGAAGGGGTTCAGTCACCATCTCTCTCTAAATATGAAGGGGTTCAGTCACCATCTCTCTCTCTCTAAATATGAAGGGGTTCAGTCACCATCTCTCTCTCAATATGAAGGGGTTCAGTCACCATCTCTCTCTAAATATGAAGGGGTTCAGTCACCATCTCTCTCTAAATATGAAGTGTTTCAGTCACCATCTCTCTCTCTCTAAATATGAAGGGGTTCAGTCACCATCTCTCTCTAAATATGAAGGGGTTCAGTCACCATCTCTCTCTAAATATGAAGGGATTCAGTCACCATCTCTCTCTCTAAATATGAAGGGGTTCAGTCACCATCTCTCTCTAAATATGAAGGGGTTCAGTCACCATCTCTCTCTCTAAATATGAAGGGGTTCAGTCACCATCTCTCTCTAAATATGAAGGGGTTCAGTCACCATCTCTCTCTAAATATGAAGTGTTTCAGTCACCATCTCTCTCTCTCTAAATATGAAGAGGTTCAGTCACCATCTCTCTCTAAATATGAAGGGGTTCAGTCACCATCCCTCTCTAAATATGAAGGGGTTCAGTCACCATCTCTCTCTAAATATGAAGGGGTTCAGTCACCATCTCTCTCTAAATATGAAGGGGTTCAGTCACCATCTCTCTCTAAATATGAAGTGTTTCAGTCACCATCTCTCTCTCTCTCTCTAAATATGAAGGGGTTCAGTCACCATCTCTCTAAATATGAAGGGGTTCAGTCACCATCTCTCTCTAAATATGAAGTGTTTCAGTCACCATCTCTCTCTCTAAATATGAAGGGGTTCAGTCACCATCTCTCTCTAAATATGAAGGGGTTCAGTCACCATCTCTCTCTCTCTAAATATGAAGGGGTTCAGTCACCATCTCTCTCTCTCTCTAAATATGAAGGGGTTCAGTCACCATCTCTCTCTCAATATGAAGGGGTTCAGTCACCATCTCTCTCTAAATATGAAGGGGTTCAGTCACCATCTCTCTCTCTCTAAATATGAAGAGGTTCAGTCACCATCTCTCTAAATATGAAGGGGTTCAGTCACCATCTCTCTCTAAATATGAAGTGTTTCAGTCACCATCTCTCTCTCTCTAAATATGAAGGGGTTCAGTCACCATCTCTCTCTAAATATGAAGGGGTTCAGTCACCATCTCTCTCTCTCTAAATATGAAGGGGTTCAGTCACCATCTCTCTCTCTCTAAATATGAAGGGGTTCAGTCACCATCTCTCTCTAAATATGAAGGGGTTCAGTCACCATCTCTCTCTAAATATGAAGGGGTTCAGTCACCATCTCTCTCTCTAAATATGAAGGGGTTCAGTCACCATCTCTCTCAATATGAAGGGGTTCAGTCACCATCTCTCTCTAAATATGAAGGGGTTCAGTCACCATCTCTCTCTAAATATGAAGTGTTTCAGTCACCATCTCTCTCTCTAAATATGAAGAGGTTCAGTCACCATCTCTCTCTAAATATGAAGGGGTTCAGTCACCATCTCTCTCTAAATATGAAGGGATTCAGTCACCATCTCTCTCTCTCTAAATATGAAGGGGTTCAGTCACCATCTCTCTCTAAATATGAAGGGGTTCAGTCACCATCTCTCTCTCTAAATATGAAGGGGTTCAGTCACCATCTCTCTCTAAATATGAAGGGGTTCAGTCACCATCTCTCTCTAAATATGAAGTGTTTCAGTCACCATCTCTCTCTCTAAATATGAAGAGGTTCAGTCACCATCTCTCTCTAAATATGAAGGGGTTCAGTCACCATCCTCTCTAAATATGAAGGGGTTCAGTCACCATCTCTCTCTAAATATGAAGGGGTTCAGTCACCATCTCTCTCTAAATATGAAGGGGTTCAGTCACCATCTCTCTCTAAATATGAAGTGTTTCAGTCACCATCTCTCTCTCTAAATATGAAGAGGTTCAGTCACCATCTCTCTAAATATGAAGGGGTTCAGTCACCATCTCTCTCTAAATATGAAGTGTTTCAGTCACCATCTCTCTCTCTAAATATGAAGGGGTTCAGTCACCATCTCTCTCTAAATATGAAGGGGTTCAGTCACCATCTCTCTCTCTCTAAATATGAAGGGGTTCAGTCACCATCTCTCTCTAAATATGAAGGGGTTCAGTCACCATCTCTCTCTCTCAATATGAAGGGGTTCAGTCACCATCTCTCTCTAAATATGAAGGGGTTCAGTCACCATCTCTCTCTCTCTCTAAATATGAAGGGGTTCAGTCACACCATCTCTCTCTCTAAATATGAAGGGGTTCAGTCACCATCTCTCTCTCAATATGAAGGGGTTCAGTCACCATCTCTCTCTAAATATGAAGGGGTTCAGTCACCATCTCTCTCTAAATATGAAGTGTTTCAGTCACCATCTCTCTCTCTCTAAATATGAAGAGGTTCAGTCACCATCTCTCTCTAAATATGAAGGGGTTCATTCACCATCTCTCTCTCAATATGAAGGGGTTCAGTCACCATCTCTCTCTAAATATGAAGGGGTTCAGTCACCATCTCTCTCTAAATATGAAGTGTTTCAGTCACCATATCTCTCTCTCTAAATATGAAGAGGTTCAGTCACCATCTCTCTCTAAATATGAAGTGTTTCAGTCACCATCTCTCTCTCTCTAAATATGAAGAGGTTCAGTCACCATCTCTCTCTAAATATGAAGGGGTTCAGTCACCATCTCTCTCTAAATATGAAGGGGTTCAGTCACCATCTCTCTCTAAATATGAAGGGGTTCAGTCACCATCTCTCTCTAAATATGAAGGGGTTCAGTCACCATCTCTCTCTAAATATGAAGGGGTTCAGTCACCATCTCTCTCTAAATATGAAGGGGTTCAGTCACCATCTCTCTCTAAATATGAAGGGGTTCAGTCACCATCTCTCTCTAAATATGAAGGGGTTCAGTCACCATCTCTCTCTAAATATGAAGTGTTTCAGTCACCATCTCTCTCTCTCTAAATATGAAGGGGTTCAGTCACCATCTCTCTCTAAATATGAAAGGGTTTAGTCAACATCTCTCTCTAAATATGAAAAGGTTCAGAAACCATCTCTCTCTAAATATGAAGGGGTTCAGTCACCATCTCTCTCTAAATATGAAGGGGTTCAGTCACCATCTCTCTCTAAATATGAAGGGGTTCAGTCACCATCTCTCTCTAAATATGAAGGGTTCAGTCACCATCTCTCTCTAAATATGAAGAGGTTCAGTCACCATCTCTCTCTAAATATGAAGGGGTTCAGTCACCATCTCTCTCTAAATATGAAGGGGTTCAGTCACCATCTCTCTCTAAATATGAAGGGGTTCAGTCACCATCTCTCTCTAAATATGAAGGGGTTCAGTCACCATATCTCTCTAAATATGAAGTGTTCAGTCACCATCTCTCTCTCTAAATATGAAGGGGTTCAGTCACCATCTCTCTCTAAATATGAAGGGGTTCAGTCACCATCTCTCTCTAAATATGAAGGGGTTCAGTCACCATCTCTCTCTAAATATGAAGGGGTTCAGTCACCATCTCTCTCTAAATATGAAGGGGTTCAGTCACCATCTCTCTCTAAATATGAAGGGGTTCAGTCACCATCTCTCTAAATATGAAGGGGTTCAGTCACCATCTCTCTCTAAATATGAAGGGGTTCAGTCACCATCTCTCTCTAAATATGAAGGGGTTCAGTCACCATCTCTCTCTAAATATGAAGTGTTTCAGTCACCATCTCTCTCTCTCTAAATATGAAGAGGTTCAGTCACCATCTCTCTCTAAATATGAAGGGGTTCAGTCACCATCTCTCTCTAAATATGAAGGGGTTCAGTCACCATCTCTCTCTAAATATGAAGGGGTTCAGTCACCATCTCTCTCTAAATATGAAGGGGTTCAGTCACCATCTCTCTCTAAATATGAAGTGTTTCAGTCACCATCTCTCTCTCTCTAAATATGAAGAGGTTCAGTCACCATCTCTCTCTAAATATGAAGGGGTTCAGTCACCATCTCTCTCTAAATATGAAGGGGTTCAGTCACCATCTCTCTCTAAATATGAAGGGGTTCAGTCACCATCTCTCTCTAAATATGAAGGGGTTCAGTCACCATCTCTCTCTAAATATGAAGGGGTTCAGTCACCATCTCTCTCTAAATATGAAGGGGTTCAGTCACCATCTCTCTCTAAATATGAAGGGGTTCAGTCACCATCTCTCTCTAAATATGAAGGGGTTCAGTCACCATCTCTCTCTAAATATGAAGGGTTTCAGTCACCATCTCTCTCTAAATATGAAGAGGTTCAGTCACCATCTCTCTCTAAATATGAAGGGGTTCAGTCACCATCTCTCTCTAAATATGAAGGGGTTCAGTCACCATCTCTCTCTAAATATGAAAGGGTTCAGTCACCATCTCTCTCTAAATATGAAGGGGTTCAGTCACCATCTCTCTCTAAATATGAAGGGGTTCAGTCACCATCTCTCTCTAAATATGAAGGGGTTCAGTCACCATCTCTCTCTAAATATGAAGGGGTTCAGTCACCATATCTCTCTAAATATGAAGTGTTTCAGTCACCATCTCTCTCTCTAAATATGAAGGGGTTCAGTCTCCATCTCTCTCTAAATATGAAGGGGTTCAGTCACCATCTCTCTCTAAATATGAAGGGGTTCAGTCACCATCTCTCTCTAAATATGAAGGGGTTCAGTCACCATCTCTCTCTAAATATGAAGGGGTTCAGTCACCATCTCTCTCTCAATATGAAGGGGTTCAGTCACCATCTCTCTCTAAATATGAAGGGGTTCAGTCACCATCTCTCTCTAAATATGAAGTGTTTCAGTCACCATCTCTCTCTCTCTAAATATGAAGAGGTTCAGTCACCATCTCTCTCTAAATATGAAGGGGTTCAGTCACCATCTCTCTCTAAATATGAAGGGGTTCAGTCTCCATCTCTCTCTCTCTAAATATGAAGGGGTTCAGTCACCATTTCTCTCTAAATACGAAGGGGTTCAGTCACCATCTCTCTCTCTCTAAATATGAAGAGGTTCAGTCACCATCTCTCTCTAAATATGAAGGGGTTCAGTCACCATCTCTTTCTAAATATGAAGGGGTTCAGTCACCATCTCTCTCTAAATATGAAGAGGTTCAGTCACCATCTCTCTCTAAATATGAAGGGGTTCAGTCACCATCCCTCTCTAAATATGAAGGGGTTCAGTCACCATCTCTCTCTAAATATGAAGGGGTTCAGTCACCATCTCTCTCTAAATATGAAGGGGTTCAGTCACCATCTCTCTCTCTCTAAATATGAAGGGGTTCAGTCACCATCTCTCTCTCTAAATATGAAGAGGTTCAGTCACCATCTCTCTCTAAATATGAAGGGGTTCAGTCACCATCTCTCTCTCTAAATATGAAGGGGTTCAGTCACCATCTCTCTCTAAATATGAAGGGGTTCAGTCACCATCTCTCTCTAAATATGAAGGGGTTCAGTCACCATCTCTCTCTAAATATGAAGGGGTTCAGTCACCATCTCTCTCTAAATATGAAGGGGTTCAGTCACCATCTCTCTCTAAATATGAAGGGGTTCAGTCACCATCTCTCTCTCAATATGAAGGGGTTCAGTCACCATCTCTCTCTAAATATGAAGGGGTTCAGTCACCATCTCTCTCTAAATATGAAGTGTTTCAGTCGCCATCTCTCTCTCTAAATATGAAGAGGTTCAGTCACCATCTCTCTCTAAATATGAAGGGGTTCAGCCACCATCTCTCTCTAAATATGAAGGGGTTCAGTCACCATCTCTCTCTAAATATGAAGGGGTTCAGTCACCATCTCTCTCTAAATATGAAGTGTTTCAGTCACCATCTCTCTCTAAATATGAAGAGGTTCAGTCACCATCTCTCTCTCTCTAAATATGAAGGGGTTCAGTCACCATCTCTCTCTAAATATGAAGGGGTTCAGTCACCATCTCTCTAAATATGAAGGGGTTCAGTCACCATCTCTCTCTAAATATGAAGGGGTTCAGTCACCATCTCTCTCTAAATATGAAGGGGTTCAGTCACCATCTCTCTCTAAATATGAAGTGTTCAGTCACCATCTCTCTCTCTAAATATGAAGAGGTTCAGTCACCATCTCTCTCTAAATATGAAGGGGTTCAGTCACCATCTCTCTCTAAATATGAAGGGGTTCAGTCACCATCTCTCTCTAAATATGAAGGGGTTCAGTCACCATCTCTCTCTAAATATGAAGTGTTTCAGTCACCATCTCTCTCTAAATATGAAGAGGTTCAGTCACCATCTCTCTCTAAATATGAAGGGGTTCAGTCACCATCTCTCTCTAAATATGAAGGGGTTCAGTCACCATCTCTCTCTAAATATGAAGGGGTTCAGTCACCATCTCTCTCTAAATATGAAGGGGTTCAGTCACCATCTCTCTCTAAATATAAAGTGTTTCAGTCACCATCTCTCTCTCTCGAAATATGAAGGGGTTCAGTCACCATCTCTCTCTAAATATGAAGGGGTTCAGTCACCATCTCTCTCTAAATATGAAGGGGTTCAGTCACCATCTCTCTCTCTCTAAATATGAAGAGGTTCAGTCACCATCTCTCTCTAAATATGAAGGGGTTCAGTCTCCATCTCTCTCTCTCTAAATATGAAGGGGTTTAGTCACCATCTCTCTCTCTCTAAATATGAAGGGGTTCAGTCACCATCTCTCTCTAAATATGAAGTGTTTCAGTCACCATCTCTCTCTCTCTAAATATGAAGAGGTTCAGTCACCATCTCTCTCTAAATATGAAGGGGTTCAGTCACCATCTCTCTCTAAATATGAAGGGGTTCAGTCACCATCTCTCTAAATATGAAGAGGTTCAGTCACCATCTCTCTCTAAATATGAAGGGGTTCAGTCACCATCTCTCTCTAAATATGAAGGGGTTCAGTCACCATCTCTCTCTCTAAATATGAAGGGGTTCAGTCACCATCTCTCTCTCTCTAAATATGAAGGGGTTCAGTCACCATCTCTCTCTCAATATGAAGGGGTTCAGTCACCATCTCTCTCTAAATATGAAGAGGTTCAGTCTCCATCTCTCTCTCTAAATATGAAGGGGTTCAGTCACCATTTCTCTCTAAATATGAAGGGGTTCAGTCACCATCTCTCTCTCTAAATATGAAGGGGTTCAGTCACCATCTCTCTCTAAATATGAAGAGGTTCAGTCTCCATCTCTCTCTAAATATGAAGGGGTTCAGTCACCATTTCTCTCTAAATATGAAGGGGTTCAGTCACCATCTCTCTCTCTAAATATGAAGGGGTTCAGTCACCATCTCTCTAAATATGAAGGGGTTCAGTCACCATCTCTCTCTAAATATGAAGGGGTTCAGTCACCATCTCTCTAAATATGAAGGGGTTCAGTCACCATCTCTCTCTCAATATGAAAAGGTTCAGTCACCATCTCTCTCTAAATATGAAGGGGTTCAGTCACCATCTCTCTCTAAATATGAAGGGGTTCAGTCACCATCTCTCTCTAAATATGAAGAGGTTCAGTCACCAATCTCTCTCTAAATATGAAGGGGTTCAGTCACCATCTCTCTCTCTAAATATGAAGAGGTTCAGTCACCATCTCTCTAAATATGAAGGGGTTCAGTCACCATCTCTCTCTAAATATGAAGGGGTTCAGTCACCATCTCTCTCTAAATATGAAGGGGTTCAGTCACCATCTCTCTCTAAATATGAAGGGGTTCAGTCACAATCTCTCTCTAAATATGAAGGGGTTCAGTCACAATCTCTCTCTCTAAATATGAAGGGGTTCAGTCACCATCTCTCTCTCTCTAAATATGAAGAGGTTCAGTCACCATCTCTCTCTAAATATGAAGGGGTTCAGTCACCATCTCTCTCTAAATATGAAGTGTTTCAGTCACCATCTCTCTCTCTAAATATGAAGAGGTTCAGTCACCTCTCTCTCTCTCTAAATATGAAGGGGTTCAGTCACCATCTCTCTCTCAATATGAAGGGGTTCAGTCACCATCTCTCTCTAAATATGAAGGGGTTCAGTCACCATCTCTCTCTAAATATGAAGTGTTTCAGTCACCATCTCTCTCTCAATATGAAGGGGTTCAGTCACCATCTCTCTCTAAATATGAAGAGGTTCAGTCTCCATCTCTCTCTCTAAATATGAAGGGGTTCAGTCACCATTTCTCTCTAAATATGAAGGGGTTCAGTCACCATCTCTCCCTCTCTAAATATGAAGGGGTTCAGTCACCATCTCTCTAAATATGAAGGGGTTCAGTCACCATCTCTCTCTCAATATGAAAAGGTTCAGTCACCATCTCTCTCTAAATATGAAGGGGTTCAGTCACAATCTCTCTCTCTAAATATGAAGGGGTTCAGTCACCATCTCTCTCTAAATATGAAGGGGTTCAGTCACCATCCCTCTCTAAATATGAAGGGGTTCAGTCACCATCCCTCTCTAACTATGAAGGGGTTCAGTCACCATCTCTCTCTCAATATGAAAAGGTTCAGTCACCATCTCTCTCTAAATATGAAGGGGTTCAGTCACAATCTCTCTCTCTAAATATGAAGGGGTTCAGTCACCATCCCTCTCTAAATATGAAGGGGTTCAGTCACCATCCCTCTCTAACTATGAAGGGGTTCAGTCACCATCCCTCTCTAACTATGAAGGGGTTCAGTCACCATCTCTCTCAATATGAAGGGGTTCAGTCACCATCTCTCTCTAAATATGAAGGGGTTCAGTCACCATCTCTCTCTAAATATGAAGGGGTTCAGTCACCATCTCTCTCTAAATATGAAGGGGTTCAGTCACCATCTCTCTCTAAATATGAAGGGGTTCAGTCACCATCTCTCTCTCTAAATATGAAGAGTTTCAGTCACCATCTCTCTCTAAATATGAAGGGGTTCAGTCACCATCTCTCTAAATATGAAGGGGTTCAGTCACCATCTCTCTCTAAATATGAAGGGGTTCAGTCACCATCTCTCTAAATATGAAGGGGTTCAGTCACCATCTCTAAATATGAAGTGTTTCAGTCACCATCTCTCTCTCTAAATATGAAGGGGTTCAGTCACCATCTCTCTCTAAATATGAAGGGGTTCAGTCACCATTTCTGTCTAAATACGAAGGGGTTCAGTCACCATCTCTCTCTCTAAATATGAAGGGGTTCAGTCACCATCTCTCTCTCAATATGAAAAGGTTCAGTCACCATCTCTCTCTAAATATGAAGGGATTCAGTCACCATCTCTCTCTAACTATGAAGGGGTTCAGTCTCCATCTCTCTCTAAATATGAAAGGGTTCAGTCACAATCTCTCTCTAAATATGAAGGGGTTCAGTCACCATCTCTCTCTAAATATGAAGGGGTTCAGTCACCATCTCTCTCTAAATATGAAGGGGTTCAGTCTCCATCTCTCTCTCTAAATATGAAGGGGTTCAGTCTCCATCTCTCTCTAAATATGAAGGGGTTCAGTCACCATCTCTCTCTAAATATGAAGGGGTTCAGTCACCATCTCTCTCTAAATATGAAGGGGTTCAGTCACCATCTCTCTCTAAATATGAAGGGGTTCAGTCACCATTTCTCTCTAAATACGAAGGGGTTCAGTCACCATCTCTCTCTCTAAATATGAAGGGGTTCAGTCACCATCTCTCTCTAAATATGAAGGGGTTCAGTCACCATCTCTCTCTAAATGTGAAGAGGTTCAGTCACCATCTCTCTCTAAATATGAAGGGGTTCAGTCACATCTCTCTCTCTCTAAATATGAAGGGGTTCCGTCACCATCTCTCTCTAAATATGAAGAGGTTCAGTCACCATCTCTCTCTAAATATGAAGGGGTTCAGTCTCCATCTCTCTCTCTCTAAATATGAAGGGGTTCAGTCACCATCTCTCTCTCAATATGAAGGGTTAAAGTCACCATCTCTCTCTAAATATGAAGGGGTTCAGTCACCATCTCTCTCAATGTGAAGGGGTTCAGTCTCCATCTCTCTAAATATGAAGGGGTTCAGTCTCCATCTCTCTCTAAATATGAAGGGGTTCAGTCTCCATCTCTCTCTCTCTAAATATGAAGGGGTTCAGTCTCCATCTCTCTCTCTCTAAATATGAAGGGGTTCAGTCACATCTCTCTCTCTAAATATGAAGGGGATCAGTCACCATCTCTCTCTAAATATGAAGGGGTTCAGTCACCATCTCTCTCTCTAAATATGAAGGGGTTCAGTTACCATCTCTCTCTCAATATGAAGGGGTTCAGTGTTACGCACGCCTCTATGAAGAGGGAACGCAACACCCTGCTACAACTAAACTCTCCGTGAAACGAAAAAGGTATGGACTGTAGGTGCAAGTAAGAATGACAACAGGCAGAATGTGGTACCGTTTACAAGGACTTTATTCCTTTACACGGTAATATGGGGAAAAGGGGCTGGACGGAACCAAAGCAAGGAAAGTAAATCTCAAAGCCCCCTCTCCTATCTTATCTGCCTACCCACTACTTACCTAATTTAGCACCACCTGGTGCCCTAACCAAAATACAAGGGGTGGTCCGCCCAGGTCTTACCTAGTGTGTCTAGACAGCGAATATGCTACGGGTATATGTATGCCCGCGGGCCTCTTGCCTAAGCACTCCCTAGGTGCCTTCCCTTCCCCTGGGAACAAATGAAACAGAATATTAAACAATTTTAAACAAACTAAGAAACAAAAGGATGTCAAATAAGCTCTATCTGAGCAACAAACTCACAGAACATACCACTTTCCAACAAAATCAACCTCTATCACAATCAATCTCAGCAATCCCTACCTCCAGCAAAATCTCTACCTCCAAAAAGAAGAGATCTCCCTCCTGAACAGAACACTGGCTTTTATATAGCTTCAGAAGGAATGGGTAATTGGAGACAGCTGTGTCTTGACGAGGGGGCGGGGTCAGCTCTCCAATTAGCCCTGGAGTCGACCAATCAGCTGCTTGAGGGATTTCAGGAAGCCATTTCCTGAAATAAACACATGCAAATACAATCTACAACACATAATCTGGGGAACGTAACACGCCCACCACAAAAATTGCAAACCTAGTTTTGCAATAATAAATGCCAACGTATCCCCAGTTAGTAAACCCGTGATAGAGCGTCAGCAACCACATTCGCCGAGCCCTTCACATAAGCTATCTGTACATTATATCTTTGCACAATCAGAGCCCACCGCATAAGGCGGGTTCTGGTTGTACATTTGTTTCAAGAACACCAACGGATTATGGTCTGTGAAGACCACTACAGGCAAGGCACTGGAGCCCACATATACCTCAAAGAACTGTAAGGCAAGCAATAAAGCCAGCGTCTCTTGTTCGATTGTAGAGTACCTTGACTGACACGAGTTGAACTTACGGGAGAAGAAACTGACGGGCCGATCCACTCCGTCTTCATCTTCCTGTAAGAGAACCGCACCCACCCCCATAATACTAGCATCTACCTCCAACTTAAAAGGTTTGTCAAAGTTGGGGGCGGCAAGCACTGGGGCACTACAAAGTAGCGCTTTAGCGGACTCAAAAGCGTAGTTACAGTCCTTGGACCACTTGAATGGTACCTTGGGACTAAGCAGAGATGAAAGGGGAGCTACTACCGTTGAGAAATTCTTACAGAATGTACGATAGTACCCTACCATCCCTAGGAATCTGCGCAACTGGCGGCGAGTAGTGGGAGCAGGAAAGGCAACAATTGCTTCCACTTTGCCAGTTACTGGGCGCACTTGACCTCGTCCCACTTGTTTCCCTAAGTAAGTCACTGTAGCCTTCCCAAACTCACACTTGGCCAAATTGAGGGTTAAAGAAGCCTTCTCCAACCGCTGAAACACACTTTTCAAAGTGGAGAGATGATCAGACCAAGTAGACGAATGAATCACCACATCGTCAAGGTACGCAGTACAATTTGGCACATCTTCAAACACAATGTTAACTAGCCGCTGAAAAGTAGCAGGTGCATTACACATGCCAAAGGGCATCACAGTGTATTGTACAAAGTTATCTGGCGTAACAAAAGCCGATATGTCAGAAGCTCGAGAGGTCAGAGGCACCTGCCAATAACCTTTTAACAAATCTAACTTACTAACGTAAGCAGCAGAGCCTATTCTATCAATACAGTCATCTAAGCGAGGTAGAGGAAAAGAATCAGACTTTGTAACTGCATTTATGCGACGATAGTCCGTACATAAGCGGGACGTACCGTCAGGCTTAGGAACAAGAATACATGGGGAACTCCAGGAGCTGTTACTGGGTTTTGCCATGTCATTCTGTAATAAATAAGCTACCTCACTTTTCATTACCTCTCTTTTCTTAGCATTAACCCGGTACGGATGCTGACGTATAGGAACAGCGTTCCCCACATCCACGTCATGTTCCAAGATGGATGTGCGACTTGGAATGTCCTGAAATACACTGAGAAAACTGTTTATCAATAGGATAAGATCCTTAGTTTGATCATTATCCAAATGTTCCATTTGAGAGGGTAACTTCTTCAGCATCTCTGAATTACATAGGCGTTCACCTTGCTGTAATGTATGGCGTAACTCCAACCCGTCCTCCTTATCCTCATCTAGGTCCCAGCCAGGCTTCAGCACCACCGCAGCCACACTGGAGACGGCGGGCTGGACCGGCTTACCTGAGGAACTGTTGGGAGAATCACGTACATAATATGTTTTCAGCATGTTAACATGACACACACGGGAAGAACGCCTTCGATCTGGTGTCTATCACTCTTTCAAACGGTTCCCCTACCACAGGAATCGGGCAGAGTGGCACTCGTGGAACTGTTTGATTCACTTTCCCAGTGAGTTGACATATGTGACATGTTTTACAAAATTGGACCACGTCAGACTTCAAACCTGGCCAGAAGAAATGACGAAGGACCCGGTTATAGGTCTTTGTGATCCCCAAGTGTCCAGACCACGCCTGGTCATGGGCGAGTGACAGCACCTGCTGTCGGAACGGTGTAGGAACAACCACTTGACACACTTCACTCCAGTCATTAATGGTGTCATGAGATGCCCATTTACGCATCAAAACTCCTGCTTCCATAAAGTAGGCAGTCTGTCTAGTTTTAGCTTCCTCAATGGAAATTACCGAAGCAAAACACTTGCGAAGACTGGTGTCTTCTTTTGACATTCAATCACCTTCTCAGGGGTGACAGACAAAAGAATGTCATGTAATTGGGGCGCGATTTCGTTTTCCACTGCCTTAGTTTTTACGGGGTAAAATCTGTCGGCAATGCAGAAGGAATACTCAGTGCATTGTCTTCTACCTCAACATTCTCAAAAATAGAACTAGCCAAATCCACCACATCTCCTAGCTTGCGAGATTGTGCCCTCGTTAACACACAAGCAGGAAAAACATGTGGAAATGCTTGAACCAATTTCTCATCTGTAGTTCTGATTTCTGGGTTGTCTACTACCTCTAACACAGGACTGACATTACCACCAGCAATATCATTCCCTAGTAGCAATTTTACTCCTGATACTGGCAGTGTAGACACTACACCAACACGGAAACGTCCTGATACCAAGTCTGACACTAAGTGGACCCAGTGTAATGGTACAGGTACGGTTTTTGTCTCTATCCCCTGTAATATGACATGTGAGCCACAATACGTTTCAGGAGACCAGGGTAAAGCATCAGTAATGATTACTGACTGCGCCGCCCGGTGTCACGTAGGATTTGGATAGGCTTTTGATCAGTTGGTTCTCCTTTTAAGGAAACATAACCGGCAGAGATAAACGGTGCATAGACAGGATCCGGTTTCTCAAATGCTGAGTCAATATCTCGATCCAATGGACGATCCAAAGACTTGACTAAACCCAAACTTTTCATTTTTGGGGACGGTGACTGGGACTGTTTCAGTTTATTTTTCAAAACTGGGCAGTCCGCAATCACGTGACCCTTTTGGTGACAGTAATAACATTCACGGATTTCTTGAAAAGGCTTAGGGTTGTCAGAGGAAAAGCGACCTGAACGAGGAACTGATGACGTAATCGTCCGGCCTTCAAAACGTGGTGCACCAAAGACAGTCTTGTGTGTCAAAGCGTACTCATCTGCCAACACTGCTGCTTGGGCCAATGTCACCACTTTCTGTTCATTTAAATGAACTACAAGTCTATCTGGGAGGTTGCTTTTAAAGTCCTCCAACAGCATCAACTCCCGAATATCAGCAAAGGTGTTAGCTTTGCTGGCTGAACACCAACAACTAAACAGAGACTCTTTGTCCCTAGCAAATTCAACAAATGTACGGTGAGACGTTTTTTGTGGTTCCTGAAGCGCTGCCTATAAGCTTCAGGCACCAACTCATAAGCCCGCAACACGGTAGTTTTAACTGTATCGTAATGTAAACTGTCTTCCAGGGAGAGAGCAGCTACTACTTCCTGGGCTTTCCCAGACAATTTACATTGTAACAGAAGCGGCCAAACCTCGAGTGGCCAATGCAGCGCAGCGGCCACACGCTCAAACGCAGAGAAATAATAATCAACTTCCTACTCTCGGAATGGAGGGACTAAAGCTATGTTTTTACTCACATCGAAGTGGGCTTGATGATGAGCAGCTTGTGGAGTCGCACTGGAGCCAGCATCTAGCTCCAGTTGTCGGATCCTCACCTCCTTGTCAGCTTCTATTTTCCTAATTTCAAGTTCAAAATTCATCTGTCTCTCTATCTTTTTGCTCCATTTCTAACCGAGCCAGCCTCACCTTCAGCCTAGCAGTCCCATCTGAACGACCCGAAGCAGAAGATAAAGGATCGAATCGGGGCAATGTAAAAGGGGTACGAGGAACCCCTTCCTCCGCCCTGTCCTCTGACTTGGCATCAGAAGGTCTACCCGTCTCCTCTCCTTGCAGTGAGAGAATCCGTTCTCTCACTAAACCCTCCCTGACTAGCACCAAAAGCTCAGCCTTTAGGGCTTTCTCAGGGAATACAAATCCATAATGGTCAGCTATAGCTATAAGGTCTACTTTACGAAACCTCACCAAACAATCAAGAGGGCGCTTCAAAAAACTTGGAGATGGCTGATGCAGCCATCTTATACAATGCAGTCTACTGAACACTAACTAAACAAGTCATCCAAACTCACAACCTACCATCACACCTCAATCACTAACCACAGAGAGAGCTCAGAGCAGCAGGGTCCGGTGGGTTTAATGGAAAGATCCCGGATGAGCCCCCATTATGTTACGCACGCCTCTATGAAGAGGGAACGCAACACCCTGCTACAACTAAACTCTCCGTGAAGCGAAAAGGTATGGACTGTAGGTGCAAGTAAGAATGACAACAGGCAGAATGTGGTACCGTTTACAAGGACTTTATTCCTTTACACGGTAATATGGGGAAAAGGGGCTGGACGGAACCAAAGCAAGGAAAGTAAATCTCAAAGCCCCCCCCTCTCCTATCTTATCTGCCTACCCACTACTTACCTAATTTAGCACCACCTGGTGCCCTAACCAAAATACAAGGGGTGGTCCGCCCAGGTCTTACCTAGTGTGTCTAGACAGCGAATATGCTACGGGTATATGTATGCCCGCGGGCCTCTTGCCTAAGCACTCCCTAGGTGCCTTCCCCTTCCCCCTGGGAACAAATGAAACAGAATATTAAACAATTTTAAACAAACTAAGAAACAAAAGGATGTCAAATAAGCTCTATCTGAGCAACAAACTCATAGAACATACCACTTTCCAACAAAATCAACCTCTATCACAATCAATCTCAGCAATCCCTACCTCCAGCAAAATCTCTACCTCCAAAAGAAGAGATCTCCTCTTGAACAGAACACTGGCTTTTATATAGCTTCAGAAGGAATGGGTAATTGGAGACAGCTGTGTCTTGACGAGGGGGCGGGGTCAGCTCTCCAATTAGCCCTGGAGTCGACCAATCAGCTGCTTGAGGGATTTCAGGAAGCCATTTCCTGAAATAAACACATGCAAATACACAATCTACAACACATAATCTGGGGAACGTAACATTCAGTCACCATCTCTCTCTAAATATGAAGGGGTTCAGTCACCATCTCTCTCTAAATATGAAGTGTTTCAGTCACCATCTCTCTCTCTCTAAATATGAAGAGGTTCAGTCACCATCTCTCTCTAAATATGAAGGGGTTCAGTCTCCATCTCTCTCTCTCTAAATATGAAGGGGTTCAGTCACCATCTCTCTCTCTAAATATGAAGAGGTTCAGTCACCATCTCTCTCTCTAAATATGAAGGGGTTCAGTCTCCATCTCTCTCTCTAAATATGAAGGGGTTCAGTCTCCATCTCTCTCTCTCTCTAAATATGAAGAGGTTCAGTCACCATCTCTCTCTAAATATGAAGGGGTTCAGTCTCCATCTCTCTCTCTCTAAATATGAAGGGGTTTAGTCACCATCTCTCTCTCTCTCTAAATATGAAGGGGTTCAGTCACCATCTCTCTCTAAATATGAAGGGGTTCAGTCACCATCTCTCTCTCTCTAAATATGAAGGGGTTCAGTCACCATCTCTCTCTAAATATGAAGGGGTTCAGTCACCATCTCTCTCTCTCTAAATATGAAGGGGTTCAGTTACCATCTCTCTCTCAATATGAAGGGGTTCAGTCACCATCTCTCTCTAAATATGAAGGGGTTCAGTCACCATCTCTCTCTAAATATGAAGTGTTTCAGTCACCATCTCTCTCTCTAAATATGAAGAGGTTCAGTCACCATCTCTCTCTAAATATGAAGGGGTTCAGTCTCCATCTCTCTCTCTAAATATGAAGGGGTTCAGTCACCATCTCTCTCTCTCTAAATATGAAGAGGTTCAGTCACCATCTCTCTCTAAATATGAAGGGGTTCAGTCTCCATCTCTCTAAATATGAAGGGGTTCAGTCTCCATCTCTCTCTCTAAATATGAAGGGGTTCAGTCACCATCTCTCTCTAAATATGAATTGTTTCAGTCACCATCTCTCTCTCTAAATATGAAGAGGTTCAGTCACCATCTCTCTCTAAATATGAAGGGGTTCAGTCTCCATCTCTCTCTAAATATGAAGGGGTTCAGTCACCATCTCTCTCTCTCTAAATATGAAGAGGTTCAGTCACCATCTCTCTCTAAATATGAAGGGGTTCAGTCTCCATCTCTCTCTCTCTAAATATGAAGGGGTTCAGTCTCCATCTCTCTCTCTCTAAATATGAAGGGGTTCAGTCACCATCTCTCTCTCTCTAAATATGAAGGGGTTCAGTCACCATCTCTCTCTCTCTAAATATGAAGGGGTTCAGTCTCCATCTCTCTCTAAATATGAAGGGGTTGAGCCACCATCTCTCTCTCTCTAAATATGAAATGGTTCAGTAACCATCTCTCTCTCTCTAAATACGAAGGGGTTCAGTCACCATCTCTCTCTAAATATGAAGGGGTTCAGTCACCATCTCTCTCTAAATATGAAGGGGTTCAGTCACCATCTCTCTCTAAATATGAAGGGGTTCAGTCACCATCTCTCTCTCTCTCTAAATATGAAGGGGTTCAGTCACCATCTCTCTCTAAATATGAAGGGGTTCAGTCACCATCTCTCTCTAAATATGAAGGGGTTCAGTCACCATCTCTCTCTCTCAATATGAAGGGGTTCAGTCACCATCTCTCTCTAAATATGAAGGGGTTCAGTCACCATCTCTCTCTAAATATGAAGGGGTTCAGTCACCATCTCTCTCTCTAAATATGAAGAGTTTCAGTCACCATCTCTCTCAATATGAAGGGGTTCAGTCTCCATCTCTCTCTCTCTAAATATGAAGGGGTTCAGTCACCATCTCTCTCAATATGAAGGGGTAAAGTCACCATCTCTCTCTAAATATGAAGGGGTTCAGTCACCATCTCTCTCAATGTGAAGGGGTTCAGTCACCATCTCTCTCTAAATATGAAGGGGTTCAGTGTCCATCTCTCTCTCTAAATATGAAGGGGTTCAGTCACCATCTCTCTCTAAATATGAAGGGGTTCAGTCACAATCTCTCTCTCTAAATATGAAGGGGTTCAGTCACCATCTCTCTCTCAATATGAAGGGGTTCAGTCACCATCTCTCTCTAAATATGAAGGGGTTCAGTCACCATCTCTCTCTAAATGTGAAGGGGTTGACTCACCATCTCTCTCTCTCTAAATATGAAGGGTTTCAGTCACCATCTCTCTAAATATGAAGGGGTTCAGTCACCATCTCTCTCTCTCTCTAAATATGAAGGGGTTCAGTCACCATCTCTCTCTAAATATGAGGGGTTCAGTCACCATCTCTCTCTAAATATGAAGGGGTTCAGTCACCATCTCTCTCTCTAAATATGAAGGGGTTCAGTCACCATCTCTCTCTAAATATGAAGGGGTTCAGTCACCATCTCTCTCTAAATATGAAGGGGTTCAGTCACCATCTCTCTCTAAATATGAAGTGTTTCAGTCACCATCTCTCTCTCAAAATATGAAGAGGTTCAGTCACCATCTCTCTCTAAATATGAAGGGGTTCAGTCTCCATCTCTCTCTCTAAATATGAAGGGGTTCAGTCACCATCTCTCTCTCTAAATATGAAGAGGTTCAGTCACCATCTCTCTCTAAATATGAAGGGGTTCAGTCTCCATCTCTCTCTCTAAATATGAAGGGGTTCAGTCACCATCTCTCTCTAAATATGAAGTGTTTCAGTCACCATCTCTCTCTCTCTAAATATGAAGAGGTTCAGTCACCATCTCTCTCTAAATATGAAGGGGTTCAGTCTCCATCTCTCTCTCTCTAAATATGAAGGGGTTCAGTCACCATCTCTCTCTCTCTAAATATGAAGTGGTTCAGTCACCATCTCTCTCTAAATATGAAGGGGTTCAGCCACCATCTCTCTCTCTCTCTAAATATGAAATGGTTCAGTAACCATCTCTCTCTCTAAATATGAAGGGTTTCAGTCACCATCTCTCTCTAAATATGAAGGGGTTCAGTCACCATCTCTCTCTAAATATGAAGGGGTTCAGTCACCATCTCTCTCTAAATATGAAGGGGTTCAGTCACAATCCTCTCTCTCTAAATATGAAGGGGTTCAGTCACCATCTCTCTCTCTAAATATGAAGGGGTTCAGTCACCATCTCTCTCTAACTATGAAGGGGTTCAGTCAACATCTCTCTCTCAATATGAAGGGGTAAAGTCACCATCTCTCTCTAAATATGAAGGGGTTCAGTCACCATCTCTCTCTAAATATTGGGGGTTTCAGTCACCATCTCTCTCTAAATATGAAGGGGTTCAGTCACCATCTCTCTCTAAATATGAAGGGGTTCAGTCACCATCTCTCTCTCAATATGAAGGGGTTCAGTCACCATCTCTCTCTAAATACGAAGGGGTTCAGTCACCATCTCTCTCTAAATATGAAGGGGTTCAGTCACCATCTCTCTCTAAATATGAAGGGGTTCAGTCACCATCTCTCTCTCTCTAAATATGAAGAGGTTCAGTCACCATCTCTCTCTCAATATGAAGGGGTTCAGTCTCCATCTCTCTCTCTCTAAATATGAAGGGGTTCAGTCACCATCTCTCTCTCAATATGAAGGGGTAAAGTCACCATCTCTCTCTAAATATGAAGGGGTTCAGTCACCATCTCTCTCTAAATATGAAGGGGTTCAGTCACCATCTCTCTCTAAATATGAAGGGGTTCAGTCTCCATCTCTCTCTAAATATGAAGGGGTTCAGTCACCATCTCTCTCTAAATATGAAGGGGTTCAGTCACCATCTCTCTCTAAATATGAAGGGGTTCAGTCACCATCTCTCTCTCAATATGAAGGGGTTCAGTCACCATCTCTCTCTAAATATGAAGGGGTTCAGTCTCCATCTCTCTCTCTCTAAATATGAAGGGGTTCAGTCACCATCTCTCTCTAAATATGAAGGGGTTCAGTCACCATCTCTCTCTCTAAATATGAAGGGGTTCAGTCACCATCTCTCTCTAAATATGAAGGGGTTCAGTCACCATCTCTCTCTCTCTAAATATGAAGGGGTTCAGTCACCATCTCTCTCTCTAAATATGAAGGGTTCAGTCACCATCTCTCTCTAAATATGAAGGGGTTCAGTCACCATCTCTCTCTAAATATGAAGGGGTTCAGTCACCATCTCTCTCTAAATATGAAGGGGTTCAGTCACCATCTCTCTCTCTCTAAATATGAAGGGGTTCAGTCACCATCTCTCTCTAAATATGAAGGGGTTCAGTCACCATCTCTCTCTAAATATGAAGGGGTTCAGTCACCACTCTAAATATGAAGGGGTTCAGTCACCATCTCTCTCTAAATATGAAGGGGTTCAGTCACCATCTCTCTCTAAATATGAAGGGTTTCAGTCACCATCTCTCTCTCTAAATATGAAGAGGTTCAGTCACCATCTCTCTCTAAATATGAAGGGGTTCAGTCTCCATCTCTCTCTCTAAATATGAAGGGGTTCAGTCACCATCTCTCTCTCTAAATATGAAGGGGTTCAGTCACCATCTCTCTCTAAATATGAAGGGGTTCAGTCACCATCTCTCTCTCTAAATATGAAGGGGTTCAGTCACCATCTCTCTCTAAATATGAAGTGTTTCAGTCACCATCTCTCTCTCTCTAAATATGAAGAGGTTCAGTCACCATCTCTCTCTAAATATGAAGGGGTTCAGTCTCCATCTCTCTCTAAATATGAAGGGTTCAGTCACCATCTCTCTCTAAAATGAAGGGTTCAGTCACCATCTTCTCTCTAAATATGAAGGGGTTCAGTCACCATCTCTCTCTAAATATGAAGGGGTTCAGTCACCATCTCTCTCTAAATATGAAGGGGTTCAGTCACCATCTCTCTCTCTCTAAATATGAAGGGGTTCAGTCACCATCTCTCTCTCTAAATATGAAGGGGTTCAGTCACCATCTCTCTCTAAATATGAAGGGGTTCAGTCACCATCTCTCTCTAAATATGAAGGGTTCAGTCACCATCTCTCTCTAAATATGAAGGGGTTCAGTCACCATCTCTCTCTAAATATGAAGGGTTCAGTCTAAATATGAAGGGGTTCCATCTCTCTCTAAATATGAAGGGGTTCAGTCACCATCTCTCTCTAAATATGAAGGGGTTCAGTCACCATCTCTCTCTAAATATGAAGGGGTTCAGTCACCATCTCTCTCTAAATATGAAGGGGTTCAGTCTCCATCTCTCTCTCTAAATATGAAGGGGTTCAGTCACCATCTCTCTCTAAATATGAAGGGTTCAGTCACCATCTCTCTATCTCTAAATATGAAGGGGTTCAGTCACCATCTCTCTCTAAATATGAAGGGGTTCAGTCACCATCTCTCTCTAAATATGAAGGGGTTCAGTCACCATCTCTCTCTAAATATGAAATGGTTCAGTAACCATCTCTCTCTAAATATGAAGGGGTTCAGTCACCATCTCTCTCTAAATATGAAGGGGTTCAGTCACCATCTCTCTCTAAATATGAAGGGGTTCAGTCACCATCTCTCTCTAAATATGAAGGGGTTCAGTCACCATCTCTCTCTCTAAATATGAAGGGTTTCAGTCACCATCTCTCTCTAAATATGAAGGGGTTCAGTCACCATCTCTCTCTCTAAATATGAAGGGGTTCAGTCACCATCTCTCTCTAAATATGAAGGGGTTCAGTCACCATCTCTCTCTAAATATGAAGGGGTTCAGTCACCATCTCTCTCTAAATATGAAGGGGTTCAGTCACCATCTCTCTCTAAATATGAAGGGGTTCAGTCACCATCTCTCTCTAAATATGAAGGGGTTCAGTCACCATCTCTCTCTAAATATGAAGGGGTTCAGTCACCATCTCTCTCTAAATATGAAGGGGTTCAGTCACCATCTCTCTCTAAATATGAAGGGGTTCAGTCACCATCTCTCTCTAAATATGAAGGGGTTCAGTCACCATCTCTCTCTAAATATGAAGGGGTTCAGTCACCATCTCTCTCTAAATATGAAGGGGTTCAGTCACCATCTCTCTCTAAATATGAAGGGGTTCAGTCACCATCTCTCTCTAAATATGAAGGGGTTCAGTCACCATCTCTCTCTAAATATGAAGGGGTTCAGTCACCATCTCTCTCTCTAAATATGAAGGGTTCAGTCACCATCTCTCTCTAAATATGAAGGGGTTCAGTCACCATCTCTCTCTAAATATGAAGGGGTTCAGTCACCATCTCTCTCTAAATATGAAGGGGTTCAGTCACCATCTCTCTCTAAATATGAAGGGGTTCAGTCACCATCTCTCTCTAAATATGAAGGGGTTCAGTCACCATCTCTCTCTCTAAATATGAAGGGTTTCAGTCACCATCTCTCTAAATATGAAGGGGTTCAGTCACCATCTCTCTCTCTCTAAATATGAAGGGGTTCAGTCACCATCTCTCTCTAAATATGAAGGGGTTCAGTCACCATCTCTCTCTAAATATGAAGGGTTCAGTCACCATCTCTCTCTAAATATGAAGGGGTTCAGTCACCATCTCTCTCTAAATATGAAGGGGTTCAGTCACCATCTCTCTCTAAATATGAAGGGGTTCAGTCACCATCTCTCTCTAAATATGAAGGGTTTCAGTCACCATCTCTCTCTAAATATGAAGGGGTTCAGTCACCATCTCTCTCTAAATATGAAGGGGTTCAGTCACCATCTCTCTCTAAATATGAAGGGGTTTCAGTCACCATCTCTCTCTAAATATGAAGGGGTTCAGTCACCATCTCTCTAAATATGAAGGGGTTCAGTCACCATCTCTCTCTAAATATGAAGGGGTTCAGTCACCATCTCTCTCTAAATATGAAGGGGTTCAGTCACCATCTCTCTCTAAATATGAAGGGGTTCAGTCACCATCTCTCTCTAAATATGAAGGGGTTCAGTCACCATCTCTCTCTCTAAATATGAAGGGGTTCAGTCACCATCTCTCTCTAAATATGAAGGGGTTCAGTCACCATCTCTCTCTCTAAATATGAAGGGGTTCAGTCACCATCTCTCTCTAAATATGAAGGGGTTCAGTCACCATCTCTCTCTAAATATGAAGGGGTTCAGTCACCATCTCTCTCTCTAAATATGAAGGGGTTCAGTCACCATCTCTCTCTAAATATGAAGGGGTTCAGTCACCATCTCTCTCTCTCTAAATATGAAGGGGTTCAGTCACCATCTCTCTCTAAATATGAAGGGGTTCAGTCACCATCTCTCTTAAATATGAAGGGGTTCAGTCACCATCTCTCTCTAAATATGAAGGGGTTCAGTCACCATCTCTCTCTAAATATGAAGGGGTTCAGTCACCATCTCTCTCTAAATATGAAGGGGTTCAGTCACCATCTCTCTCTAAATATGAAGGGGTTCAGTCACCATCTCTCTCTAAATATGAAGGGGTTCAGTCACCATCTCTCTCTAAATATGAAGGGGTTCAGTCACCATCTCTCTCTAAATATGAAGGGGTTCAGTCACCATCTCTCTCTAAATATGAAGGGGTTCAGTCACCATCTCTCTCTCTAAATATGAAGGGGTTCAGTCACCATCTCTCTCTAAATATGAAGGGGTTCAGTCACCATCTCTCTCTAAATATGAAGGGGTTCAGTCACCATCTCTCTCTAAATATGAAGGGGTTCAGTCACCATCTCTCTCTAAATATGAAGGGGTTCAGTCACCATCTCTCTCTAAATATGAAGGGGTTCAGTCACCATCTCTCTCTCTAAATATGAAGGGGTTCAGTCACCATCTCTCTCTAAATATGAAGGGGTTCAGTCACCATCTCTCTCTAAATATGAAGGGGTTCAGTCACCATCTCTCTCTAAATATGAAGGGTTCAGTCACCATCTCTCTCTAAATATGAAGGGGTTCAGTCACCATCTCTCTCTAAATATGAAGGGGTTCAGTCACCATCTCTCTCTAAATATGAAGGGGTTCAGTCACCATCTCTCTCTAAATATGAAGGGTTCAGTCACCATCTCTCTCTAAATATGAAGGGGTTCAGTCACCATCTCTCTCTCTAAATATGAAGGGGTTCAGTCACCATCTCTCTCTAAATATGAAGGGGTTCAGTCACCATCTCTCTCTAAATATGAAGGGGTTCAGTCACCATCTCTCTCTAAATATGAAGGGGTTCAGTCACCATCTCTCTCTAAATATGAAGGGGTTCAGTCACCATCTCTCTCTAAATATGAAGGGGTTCAGTCACCATCTCTCTCTCTAAATATGAAGGGGTTCAGTCACCATCTCTCTCTAAATATGAAGGGGTTCAGTCACCATCTCTCTCTAAATATGAAGGGGTTCAGTCACCATCTCTCTCTAAATATGAAGGGGTTCAGTCACCATCTCTCTCTAAATATGAAGGGGTTCAGTCACCATCTCTCTCTAAATATGAAGGGGTTCAGTCACCATCTCTCTCTAAATATGAAGGGGTTCAGTCACCATCTCTCTCTAAATATGAAGGGGTTCAGTCACCATCTCTCTCTAAATATGAAGGGGTTCAGTCACCATCTCTCTCTAAATATGAAGGGGTTCAGTCACCATCTCTCTCTAAATATGAAGGGGTTCAGTCACCATCTCTCTCTAAATATGAAGGTTTCAGTCACCATCTCTCTCTAAATATGAAGGGGTTCAGTCACCATCTCTCTCTCTAAATATGAAGGGGTTCAGTCACCATCTCTCTCTAAATATGAAGGGGTTCAGTCACCATCTCTCTCTAAATATGAAGGGGTTCAGTGTCCATCATCTCTCTCTCTAAATATGAAGGGGTTCAGTCACCATCTCTCTCTAAATATGAAGGGGTTCAGTCACCATCTCTCTAAATATGAAGGGGTTCAGTCACCATCTCTCTCTAAATATGAAGGGTTCAGTCACCATCTCTCTCTAAATATGAAGGGGTTCAGTCACCATCTCTCTCTCTCTAAATATGAAGGGGTTCAGTCACCATCTCTCTCTCTAAATATGAAGGGGTTCAGTCACCATCTCTCTCTAAATATGAAGGGGTTCAGTCACCATCTCTCTCTCTAAATATGAAGGGGTTCAGTCACCATCTCTCTCTAAATATGAAGGGGTTCAGTCACCATCTCTCTCTAAATATGAAGGGGTTCAGTCACCATCTCTCTCTAAATATGAAGGGGTTCAGTCACCATCTCTCTCTCTCTAAATATGAAGGGGTTCAGTCACCATCATCTCTCTCTAAATATGAAGGGGTTCAGTCACCATCTCTCTCTAAATATGAAGGGGTTCAGTCACCATCTCTCTCTAAATATGAAGGGGTTCAGTCACCATCTCTCTCTAAATATGAAGGGGTTCAGTCACCATCTCTCTCTAAATATGAAGGGGTTCAGTCACCATCTCTCTCTAAATATGAAGGGGTTCAGTCACCATCTCTCTCTAAATATGAAGGGGTTCAGTCACCATCTCTCTCTAAATATGAAGGGGTTCAGTCACCATCTCTCTCTAAATATGAAGGGGTTCAGTCACCATCTCTCTCTAAATATGAAGGGGTTCAGTCACCATCTCTCTCTAAATATGAAGGGGTTCAGTCACCATCTCTCTCTAAATATGAAGGGGTTCAGTCACCATCTCTCTCTAAATATGAAGGGGTTCAGTCACCATCTCTCTCTCTAAATATGAAGGGGTTCAGTCACCATCTCTCTCTAAATATGAAGGGGTTCAGTCACCATCTCTCTCTAAATATGAAGGGTTCAGTCACCATCTCTCTAAATATGAAGGGGTTCAGTCACCATCTCTCTCTAAATATGAAGGGGTTCAGTCACCATCTCTCTCTAAATATGAAGGGGTTCAGTCACCATCTCTCTCTAAATATGAAGGGGTTCAGTCACCATCTCTCTCTAAATATGAAGGGGTTCAGTCACCATCTCTCTCTCTAAATATGAAGGGGTTCAGTCACCATCTCTCTCTAAATATGAAGGGGTTCAGTCACCATCTCTCTCTCTAAATATGAAGGGGTTCAGTCACCATCTCTCTCTAAATATGAAGGGGTTCAGTCACCATCTCTCTCTAAATATGAAGGGGTTCAGTCACCATCTCTCTCTAAATATGAAGGGGTTCAGTCACCATCTCTCTCTCTCTAAATATGAAGGGGTTCAGTCACCATCTCTCTCTCAATATGAAGGGGTTCAGTCACCATCTCTCTCTCTAAATATGAAGGGGTTCAGTCACCATCTCTCTCTAAATATGAAGGGGTTCAGTCACCATCTCTCTCTAAATATGAAGGGGTTCAGTCACCATCTCTCTCTAAATATGAAGGGGTTCAGTCACCATCTCTCTCTCTCTAAATATGAAGGGGTTCAGTCACCATCTCTCTCTAAATATGAAGGGTTCAGTCACCATCTCTCTCTAAATATGAAGGGGTTCAGTCACCATCTCTCTCTAAATATGAAGGGGTTCAGTCACCATCTCTCTCTCTCTAAATATGAAGGGGTTCAGTCACCATCTCTCTCTAAATATGAAGGGGTTCAGTCACCATCTCTCTCTAAATATGAAGGGGTTCAGTCACCATCTCTCTCTAAATATGAAGGGGTTCAGTCACCATCTCTCTCTCTAAATATGAAGGGGTTCAGTCACCATCTCTCTAAATATGAAGGGGTTCAGTCACCATCTCTCTCTCTAAATATGAAGGGGTTCAGTCACCTCTCTCTCTAAATATGAAGGGGTTCAGTCACCATCTCTCTCTAAATATGAAGGGGTTCAGTCACCATCTCTCTCTAAATATGAAGGGGTTCAGTCACCATCTCTCTCTAAATATGAAGGGGTTCAGTCACCATCTCTCTCTAAATATGAAGGGGTTCAGTCACCATCTCTCTCTAAATATGAAGGGGTTCAGTCACCATCTCTCTCTAAATATGAAGGGGTTCAGTCACCATCTCTCTCTCTCTAAATATGAAGGGGTTCAGTCACCATCTCTCTCTAAATATGAAGGGGGTTCAGTCACCATCTCTCTCTAAATATGAAGGGGTTCAGTCACCATCTCTCTCTAAATATGAAGGGGTTCAGTCACCATCTCTCTCTAAATATGAAGGGGTTCAGTCACCATCTCTCTCTAAATATGAAGGGGTTCAGTCACCATCTCTCTCTAAATATGAAGGGTTCAGTCACCATCTCTCTCTCTCTAAATATGAAGGGTTTCAGTCACCATCTCTCTCTAAATATGAAGGGGTTCAGTCACCATCTCTCTCTAAATATGAAGGGGTTCAGTCACCATCTCTCTCTAAATATGAAGGGGTTCAGTCACCATCTCTCTCTCTAAATATGAAGGGGTTCAGTCACCATCTCTCTCTAAATATGAAGGGGTTCAGTCACCATCTCTCTCTAAATATGAAGGGGTTCAGTCACCATCTCTCTCTAAATATGAAGGGGTTCAGTCACCATCTCTCTCTAAATATGAAGGGGTTCAGTCACCATCTCTCTCTAAATATGAAGGGGTTCAGTCACCATCTCTCTCTAAATATGAAGGGGTTCAGTCACCATCTCTCTCTAAATATGAAGGGGTTCAGTCACCATCTCTCTCTAAATATGAAGGGGTTCAGTCACCATCTCTCTCTAAATATGAAGGGGTTCAGTCACCATCTCTCTCTAAATATGAAGGGGTTCAGTCACCATCTCTCTCTAAATATGAAGGGGTTCAGTCACCATCTCTCTCTAAATATGAAGGGGTTTCAGTCACCATCTCTCTCTAAATATGAAGGGGTTCAGTCACCATCTCTCTCTCTAAATATGAAGGGGTTCAGTCACCATCTCTCTCTAAATATGAAGGGGTTCAGTCACCATCTCTCTCTAAATATGAAGGGGTTCAGTCACCATCATCTCTCTAAATATGAAGGGGTTCAGTCACCATCTCTCTCTCTAAATATGAAGGGGTTCAGTCACCATCTCTCTCTAAATATGAAGGGGTTCAGTCACCATCTCTCTAAATATGAAGGGGTTCAGTCACCATCTCTCTAAATATGAAGGGGTTCAGTCACCATCTCTCTCTAAATATGAAGGGGTTCAGTCACCATCTCTCTCTAAATATGAAGGGGTTCAGTCACCATCTTGCACTCTCTAAATATGAAGAGGTTCAGTCACCATCTCTCTCTAAATATGAAGGGGTTCAGTCACCATCTCTCTCTAAATATGAAGGGGTTCAGTCACCATCTCTCTCTCTCTAAATATGAAGGGGTTCAGTCACCATCTCTCTCTAAATATGAAGGGGTTCAGTCACCATCTCTCTCTAAATATGAAGGGGTTCAGTCACCATCTCTCTCTAAATATGAAGGGGTTCAGTCACCATCTCTCTCTAAATATGAAGGGGTTCAGTCACCATCTCTGTCTAAATATGAAGGGGTTCAGTCACCATCTCTCTCTAAATATGAAGGGGTTCAGTCACCATCTCTCTCTAAATATGAAGGGGTTCAGTCACCATCTCTCTCTCTAAATATGAAGGGGTTCAGTCACCATCTCTCTCTCTAAATATGAAGGGGTTCAGTCACCATCTCTCTCTAAATATGAAGGGGTTCAGTCACCATCTCTCTCTAAATATGAAGGGGTTCAGTCACCATCTCTCTCTAAATATGAAGGGGTTCAGTCACCATCTCTCTCTCTAAATATGAAGGGGTTCAGTCACCATCTCTCTCTCTCTAAATATGAAGGGGTTCAGTCACCATCTCTCTCTAAATATGAAGGGGTTCAGTCACCATCTCTCTCTAAATATGAAGGGGTTCAGTCACCATCTCTCTCTAAATATGAAGGGTTTCAGTCACCATCTCTCTCTAAATATGAAGGGGTTCAGTCACCATCTCTCTCTAAATATGAAGGGGTTCAGTCACCATCTCTCTCTAAATATGAAGGGTTCAGTCACCATCTCTCTCTAAATATGAAGGGGTTCAGTCACCATCTCTCTCTAAATATGAAGGGGTTCAGTCACCATCTCTCTCTAAATATGAAGGGGTTCAGTCACCATCTCTCTCTCTAAATATGAAGGGTTCAGTCACCATCTCTCTCTAAATATGAAGGGGTTCAGTCACCATCTCTCTCTAAATATGAAGGGGTTCAGTCACCATCTCTCTCTAAATATGAAGGGGTTCAGTCACCATCTCTCTCTAAATATGAAGGGGTTCAGTCACCATCTCTCTCTCTAAATATGAAGGGGTTCAGTCACCATCTCTCTCTAAATATGAAGGGGTTCAGTCACCATCTCTCTCTAAATATGAAGGGGTTCAGTCACCATCTCTCTCTCTCTAAATATGAAGGGGTTCAGTCACCATCTCTCTCTAAATATGAAGGGTTCAGTCACCATCTCTCTCTAAATATGAAGGGGTTCAGTCACCATCTCTCTCTAAATATGAAGGGGTTCAGTCACCATCTCTCTCTAAATATGAAGGGGTTCAGTCACCATCTCTCTCTCTCTAAATATGAAGGGGTTCAGTCACCATCTCTCTCTCTAAATATGAAGGGGTTCAGTCACCATCTCTCTCTAAATATGAAGGGGTTCAGTCACCATCTCTCTCTCTAAATATGAAGGGGTTCAGTCACCATCTCTCTCTAAATATGAAGGGGTTCAGTCACCATCTCTCTCTAAATATGAAGGGGTTCAGTCACCATCTCTCTCTAAATATGAAGGGGTTCAGTCACCATCTCTCTCTAAATATGAAGGGGTTCAGTCACCATCTCTCTCTAAATATGAAGGGGTTCAGTCACCATCTCTCTCTAAATATGAAGGGGTTCAGTCACCATCTCTCTCTAAATATGAAGGGGTTCAGTCACCATCTCTCTCTAAATATGAAGGGTTCAGTCACCATCTCTCTCTAAATATGAAGGGGTTCAGTCTCCATCTCTCTCTCTAAATATGAAGGGGTTCAGTCACCATCTCTCTCTAAATATGAAGGGGTTCAGTCACCATCTCTCTCTAAATATGAAGGGGTTCAGTCACCATCTCTCTCTAAATATGAAGGGGTTCAGTCACCATCTCTCTCTAAATATGAAGGGGTTCAGTCACCATCTCTCTCTAAATATGAAGGGGTTCAGTCACCATCTCTCTCTCTCTAAATATGAAGGGGTTCAGTCACCATCTCTCTAAATATGAAGGGGTTCAGTCACCATCTCTCTCTCTAAATATGAAGGGGTTCAGTCACCATCTCTCTCTAAATATGAAGGGGTTCAGTCACCATCTCTCTCTAAATATGAAGGGGTTCAGTCACCATCTCTCTCTAAATATGAAGGGGTTCAGTCACCATCTCTCTCTAAATATGAAGGGGTTCAGTCACCATCTCTCTCTAAATATGAAGGGGTTCAGTCACCATCTCTCTCTAAATATGAAGGGGTTCAGTCACCATCTCTCTCTAAATATGAAGGGGTTCAGTCACCATCTCTCTCTAAATATGAAGGGGTTCAGTCACCATCTCTCTCTAAATATGAAGGGGTTCAGTCACCATCTCTCTCTAAATATGAAGGGGTTCAGTCACCATCTCTCTCTAAATATGAAGGGGTTCAGTCACCATCTCTCTCTAAATATGAAGGGGTTCAGTCACCATCTCTCTCTCTAAATATGAAGGGGTTCAGTCACCATCTCTCTCTAAATATGAAGGGGTTCAGTCACCTCTCTCTAAATATGAAGGGGTTCAGTCACCATCTCTCTCTCTAAATATGAAGGGGTTCAGTCACCATCTCTCTCTAAATATGAAGGGGTTCAGTCACCATCTCTCTCTAAATATGAAGGTTTCAGTCACCATCTCTCTCTCTAAATATGAAGGGGTTCAGTCACCATCTCTCTCTAAATATGAAGGGTTCAGTCACCATCTCTCTCTAAATATGAAGGGGTTCAGTCACCATCTCTCTCTAAATATGAAGGGGTTCAGTCACCATCTCTCTCTAAATATGAAGGGGTTCAGTCACCATCTCTCTCTAAATATGAAGGGGTTCAGTCACCATCTCTCTCTAAATATGAAAGGGTTCAGTCACCATCTCTCTCTAAATATGAAGGGGTTCAGTCACCATCTCTCTCTAAATATGAAGGGGTTCAGTCACCATCTCTCTCTAAATATGAAGGGGTTCAGTCACCATCTCTCTCTAAATATGAAGGGGTTCAGTCACCATCTCTCTCTAAATATGAAGGGGTTCAGTCACCATCTCTCTCTAAATATGAAGGGGTTCAGTCACCATCTCTCTCTAAATATGAAGGGGTTCAGTCACCATCTCTCTCTAAATATGAAGGGGTTCAGTCACCATCTCTCTCTCTAAATATGAAGGGGTTCAGTCACCATCTCTCTCTAAATATGAAGGGGTTCAGTCACCATCTCTCTCTAAATATGAAGGTTTCAGTCACCATCTCTCTCTCTCTAAATATGAAGGGGTTCAGTCACCATCTCTCTCTAAATATGAAGGGGTTCAGTCACCATCTCTCTCTCTCTAAATATGAAGGGGTTCAGTCACCATCTCTCTCTAAATATGAAGGGGTTCAGTCACCATCTCTCTCTAAATATGAAGGGGTTCAGTCACCATCTCTCTCTAAATATGAAAGGTTCAGTCACCATCTCTCTCTAAATATGAAGGGGTTCAGTCACCATCTCTCTCTAAATATGAAGGGGTTCAGTCACCATCTCTCTCTAAATATGAAGGGGTTCAGTCACCATCTCTCTCTAAATATGAAGGGGTTCAGTCACCATCTCTCACTCTCTAAATATGAAGGGGTTCAGTCACCATCTCTCTCTCTCTAAATATGAAGGGGTTCAGTCACCATCTCTCTCTAAATATGAAGGGGTTCAGTCACCATCTCTCTCTAAATATGAAGGGGTTCAGTCACCATCTCTCTCTAAATATGAAGGGGTTCAGTCACCATCTCTCTCTAAATATGAAGGGGTTCAGTCACCATCTCTCTCTAAATATGAAGGGGTTCAGTCACCATCTCTCTCTAAATATGAAGGGGTTCAGTCACCATCTCTCTCTAAATATGAAGGGGTTCAGTCACCATCTCTCTCTAAATATGAAGGGGTTCAGTCACCATCTCTCTCTAAATATGAAGGGGTTCAGTCACCATCTCTCTCTAAATATGAAGGGGTTCAGTCACCATCTCTCTCTAAATATGAAGGGGTTCAGTCACCATCTCTCTCTCTAAATATGAAGGGGTTCAGTCACCATCTCTCTCTAAATATGAAGGGGTTCAGTCACCATCTCTCTCTAAATATGAAGGGGTTCAGTCACCATCTCTCTCTAAATATGAAGGGGTTTCAGTCACCATCTCTCTCTAAATATGAAGGGGTTCAGTCACCATCTCTCTCTAAATATGAAGGGGTTCAGTCACCATCTCTCTCTAAATATGAAGGGGTTCAGTCACCATCTCTCTCTAAATATGAAGGGGTTCAGTCACCATCTCTCTCTAAATATGAAGGGGTTCAGTCACCATCTCTCTCTAAATATGAAAGGGGTTCAGTCACCATCTCTCTCTAAATATGAAGGGGTTCAGTCACCATCTCTCTCTAAATATGAAGGGGTTCAGTCACCATCTCTCTCTAAATATGAAGGGGTTCAGTCACCATCTCTCTCTAAATATGAAGGGGTTCAGTCACCATCTCTCTCTAAATATGAAGGGGTTCAGTCACCATCTCTCTCTAAATATGAAGGGGTTCAGTCACCATCTCTCTCTCTCTAAATATGAAGGGGTTCAGTCACCATCTCTCTCTAAATATGAAGGGGTTCAGTCACCATCTCTCTCTCTAAATATGAAGGGGTTCAGTCACCATCTCTCTCTCTAAATATGAAGGGGTTCAGTCACCATCTCTCTCTAAATATGAAGGGGTTCAGTCACCATCTCTCTCTCTCTAAATATGAAGGGGTTCAGTCACCATCTCTCTCTAAATATGAAGGGGTTCAGTCTCCATCTCTCTCTCTCTAAATATGAAGGGGTTCAGTCACCATCTCTCTCTAAATATGAAGGGGTTCAGTCACCATCTCTCTCTAAATATGAAGGGGTTCAGTCACCATCTCTCTCTAAATATGAAGGGGTTCAGTCACCATCTCTCTCTCTAAATATGAAGGGTTCAGTCACCATCTCTCTAAATATGAAGGGGTTCAGTCACCATCTCTCTCTCTAAATATGAAGGGGTTCAGTCACCATCTCTCTCTAAATATGAAGGGGTTCAGTCACCATCTCTCTCTAAATATGAAGGGGTTCAGTCACCATCTCTCTCTAAATATGAAGGGGTTCAGTCACCATCTCTCTCTAAATATGAAGGGGTTCAGTCACCATCTCTCTCTAAATATGAAGGGGTTCAGTCACCATCTCTCTCTAAATATGAAGGGGTTCAGTCACCATCTCTCTCTAAATATGAAGGGGTTCAGTCACCATCTCTCTCTCTAAATATGAAGGGGTTCAGTCACCATCTCTCTCTAAATATGAAGTGTTTCAGTCACCATCTCTCTCTCTAAATATGAAGGGGTTCAGTCACCATCTCTCTCTAAATATGAAGGGGTTCAGTCACCATCTCTCTCTCTAAATATGAAGGGGTTCAGTCACCATCTCTCTCTCTAAATATGAAGGGTTCAGTCACCATCTCTCTCTAAATATGAAGGGGTTCAGTCACCATCTCTCTCTCTCTAAATATGAAGGGGTTCAGTCACCATCTCTCTCTCTAAATATGAAGGGTTTCAGTCACCATCTCTCTCTAAATATGAAGGGGTTCAGTCACCATCTCTCTCTAAATATGAAGGGGTTCAGTCACCATCTCTCTCTAAATATGAAGGGGTTCAGTCACCATCTCTCTCTCTAAATATGAAGGGGTTCAGTCACCATCTCTCTCTCTCTAAATATGAAGGGGTTCAGTCACCATCTCTCTCTAAATATGAAGGGGTTCAGTCACCATCTCTCTCTAAATATGAAGGGTTCAGTCACCATCTCTCTCTAAATATGAAGGGGTTTCAGTCACCATCTCTCTCTAAATATGAAGGGGTTCAGTCACCATCTCTCTCTAAATATGAAGGGGTTCAGTCACCATCTCTCTCTCAATATGAAGGGGTTCAGTCACCATCTCTCTCTAAATATGAAGGGGTTCAGTCACCATCTCTCTCTAAATATGAAGGGGTTCAGTCACCATCTCTCTCTAAATATGAAGGGGTTCAGTCACCATCTCTCTCTCTAAATATGAAAGGGTTTCAGTCACCATCTCTCTAAATATGAAGGGGTTCAGTCACCATCTCTCTCTAAATATGAAGGGGTTCAGTCACCATCTCTCTCTAAATATGAAGGGGTTCAGTCACCATCTCTCTCTAAATATGAAGGGGTTCAGTCACCATCTCTCTCTAAATATGAAGGGTTCAGTCACCATCTCTCTCTCTAAATATGAAGAGGTTCAGTCACCATCTCTCTCTAAATATGAAGGGGTTCAGTCACCATCTCTCTCTCTAAATATGAAAGGGTTCAGTCACCATCTCTCTCTAAATATGAAAGGGTTCAGTCACCATCTCTCTCTAAATATGAAGGGGTTCAGTCTCCATCTCTCACTCTCTAAATATGAAGGGGTTCAGTCTCCATCTCTCTCTAAATATGAAGGGGTTCAGTCACCATCTCTCTCTAAATGTGAAGGGGTTCTCACCATCTCTCTCTAAATATGAAGGGGTTCAGTCACCATCTCTCTAAATATGAAGGGGTTCAGTCACCATCTCTCTCTAAATATGAAGGGGTTCAGTCACCATCTCTCTCTAAATATGAAGGGGTTCAGTCACCATCTCTCTCTAAATATGAAGGGGTTCAGTCACCATCTCTCTCTAAATATGAAGGGGTTCAGTCACCATCTCTCTCTAAATATGAAGGGGTTCAGTCACCATCTCTCTCTAAATATGAAGGGGTTCAGTCACCATCTCTCTCTAAATATGAAGGGGTTCAGTCTCCATCTCTCTCTCTCTAAATATGAAGGGGTTCAGTCACCATCTCTCTCTCTAAATATGAAGGGGTTCAGTCACCATCTCTCTCTAAATATGAAGGGTTCAGTCACCATCTCTCTCTAAATATGAAGAGGTTCAGTCACCATCTCTCTCTAAATATGAAAGTCTCCATCTCTCACTCTCTAAATATGAAGGGGTTCAGTCACCATCTCTCTCTCTAAATATGAAGGGGTTCAGTCACCATCTCTCTCTAAATATGAAGGGGTTCAGTCACCATCTCTCTCTAAATATGAAGGGGTTCAGTCACCATCTCTCTCTAAATATGAAGGGGTTCAGTCACCATCTCTCTCTAAATATGAAGGGGTTCAGTCACCATCTCTCTCTAAATATGAAGGGGTTCAGTCACCATCTCTCTCTAAATATGAAGGTTTCAGTTCTAAATATGAAGGGGTTCAGTCTCCATCTCTCTCTCTCTAAATATGAAGGGGTTCAGTCACCATCTCTCTCTCAATATGAAGGGGTAAAGTCACCATCTCTCTCTAAATATGAAGGGGTTCAGTCACCATCTCTCTCTCAATCTGAAGGGGTTCAGTCACCATCTCTCTCTAAATATGAAGGGGTTCAGTCACCATCTCTCTCTAAATATGAAGGGGTTCAGTCACCATCTCTCTCTAAATATGAAGGGGTTCAGTCACCATCTCTCTCTCAATATGAAGGGGTTCAGTCTCCATCTCTCTCTAAATATGAAGGGGTTCAGTCACCATCTCTCTCTAAATGTGAAGGGGTTCTCACCATCTCTCTCTAAATATGAAGGGTTCAGTCACCATCTCTCTAAATATGAAGGGGTTCAGTCACCATCTCTCTCTAAATATGAAGGGGTTCAGTCACCATCTCTCTCTAAATATGAAGGGGTTCAGTCACCATCTCTCTCTAAATATGAAGGGGTTCAGTCACCATCTCTCTCTAAATATGAAGGGGTTCAGTCACCATCTCTCTCTCTAAATATGAAGGGGTTCAGTCACCATCTCTCTCTAAATATGAAGGGGTTTAGTCACCATCTCTCTCTAAATATGAAGGGGTTCAGTCACCATCTCTCTCTCTCTAAATATGAAGGGTTCAGTCACCATCTCTCTCTAAATATGAAGGGGTTCAGTCACCATCTCTCTCTAAATATGAAGGGGTTCAGTCTCCATCTCTCTCTAAATATGAAGGGGTTGAGCCACCATCTCTCTCTCTAAATATGAAGGGGTTCAGTCACCATCTCTCTCTAAATATGAAGGGTTCAGTCACCATCTCTCTCTAAATATGAAGGGGTTCAGTCACCATCTCTCTCTAAATATGAAAGGGTTCAGTCACCATCTCTCTCTCTAAATATGAAGGGGTTCAGTCACCATCTCTCTCTAAATATGAAGGGGTTCAGTCACCATCTCTCTCTAAATATGAAGGGGTTCAGTCTCCATCTCTCTCTAAATATGAAGGGGTTCAGTTACCATCTCTCTCTAAATATGAAGGGGTTCAGTCACCATCTCTCTCTAAATATGAAGGGGTTCAGTCACCATCTCTCTCTAAATATGAAGGGGTTCAGTCACCATCTCTCTCTCTAAATATGAAGAGGTTCAGAATCCATCTCTCTCTCTCTAAATATGAAGGGGTTCAGTCACCATCTCTCTAAATATGAAGGGGTTCAGTCACCATCTCTCTCTAAATATGAAGGGGTTCAGTCACCATCTCTCTCTAAATATGAAGGGGTTCAGTCACCATCTCTCTCTAAATATGAAGGGGTTCAGTCACCATCTCTCTCTAAATATGAAGGGGTTCAGTCACCATCTCTCTCTAAATATGAAGGGGTTCAGTCACCATCTCTCTCTAAATATGAAGGGGTTCAGTCACCATCTCTCTCTAAATATGAAGGGGTTCAGTCTCCATCTCTCTCTAACTATGAAGGGGTTCAGTCTCCATCTCTCTCTAAATATGAAGGCGTTCAGTTACCATCTCTCTCTAAATATGAAGGGGTTCAGTCACCATCTCTCTCTAAATATGAAGGGGTTCAGTCACCATCTCTCTCTAAATATGAAGGGTTCAGTCACCATCTCTCTCTCTAAATATGAAGGGGTTCAGTCACCATCTCTCTCTAAATATGAAGGGGTTCAGTCACCATCTCTCTCTAAATATGAAGGGGTTCAGTCACCATCTCTCTCTAAATATGAAGGGGTTCAGTCACCATCTCTCTCTAAATATGAAGGGGTTCAGTCACCATCTCTCTCTAAATATGAAGTGTTTCAGTCACCATCTCTCTCTCTCTAAATATGAAGGGGTTCAGTCACCATCTCTCTCTAAATATGAAAGGGTTCAGTCAACATCTCTCTCTAAATATGAAAAGGTTCAGAATCCATCTCTCTCTCTCTAAATATGAAGGGGTTCAGTCACCATCTCTCTCTAAATATGAAGGGGTTCAGTCACCATCTCTCTCTAAATATGAAGGGGTTCAGTCACCATCTCTCTCTAAATATGAAGGGGTTCAGTCACCATCTCTGTCTCAATATGAAGGGGTTCAGTCACCATCTCTCTCTAAATATGAAGGGGTTCAGTCACCATCTCTCTCTAAATATGAAGGGGTTCAGTCACCATCTCTCTCTAAATATGAAGGGGTTCAGTCACCATCTCTCTCTAAATATGAAGGGGTTCAGTCACCATCTCTCTAAATATGAAGGGGTTCAGTCACCATCTCTCTCTCAATATGAAGGGGTTCAGTCACCATCTCTCTCTAAATATGAAGGGGTTCAGTCACCATCTCTCTCTAAATATGAAGGGGTTCAGTCACCATCTCTCTCTAAATATGAAGGGGTTCAGTCACCATCATCTCTCTCTAAATATGAAGAGGTTCAGTCACCATCTCTCTCTCAATATGAAGGGGTTCAGTCTCCATCTCTCTCTAAATATGAAGGGGTTCAGTCACCATCTCTCTCTCAATATGAAGGGGTTCAGTCACCATCTCTCTCTAAATATGAAGGGGTTCAGTCACCATCTCTCTCTAAATATGAAGGGGTTCAGTCACCATCTCTCTCTAAATATGAAGGGGTTTCAGTGTCCATCTCTCTCTCTAAATATGAAGGGGTTCAGTCACCATCTCTCTCTAAATATGAAGGGGTTCAGTCACCATCTCTCTCTAAATATGAAGGGGTTCAGTCACCATCTCTCTCTCAATATGAAGGGGTTCAGTCACCATCTCTCTCTAAATATGAAGGGGTTCAGTCACCATCTCTCTCTAAATATGAAGGGGTTCAGTCACCATCTCTCTCTAAATATGAAGGGGTTCAGTCACCATCTCTCTCTAAATATGAAGGGGTTCAGTCACCATCTCTCTCTCTCTAAATATGAAGGGGTTCAGTCACCATCTCTCTCTAAATATGAAGGGGTTCAGTCACCATCTCTCTCTAAATATGAAGGGGTTCAGTCACCATCTCTATCTAAATATGAAGGGGTTCAGTCACCATCTCTCTCTAAATATGAAGGGGTTCAGTCACCATCTCTCTCTAAATATGAAGGGTTCAGTCACCATCTCTCTCTCTAAATATGAAGGGGTTCAGTCACCATCTCTCTCTAAATATGAAGGGGTTCAGTCACCATCTCTCTCTAAATATGAAGGGGTTCAGTCACCATCTCTCTCTAAATATGAAGGGGTTCAGTCACCATCTCTCTCTAAATATGAAGGGTTCAGTCACCATCTCTCTCTAAATATGAAGGGGTTCAGTCACCATCTCTCTCTAAATATGAAGGGGTTCAGTCACCATCTCTCTCTAAATATGAAGGGTTCAGTCACCATCTCTCTCTAAATATGAAGGGGTTCAGTCACCATCTCTCTCTAAATGTGAAGGGGTTCAGTCTCCATCTCTCTCTAACTATGAAGGGGTTCAGTCTCCATCTCTCTCTAAATATGAAGGCGTTCAGTTACCATCTCTCTCTAAATATGAAGGGGTTCAGTCACCATCTCTCTCTAAATATGAAGAGGTTCAGTCACCATCTCTCTCTCTCTAAATATGAAGGGGTTCAGTCACCATCTCTCTCTAAATATGAAGGGGTTCAGTCACCATCTCTCTCTAAATATGAAGAGGTTCAGAATCCATCTCTCTCTCTCTAAATATGAAGGGGTTCAGTCACCATCTCTCTCTAAATATGAAGGGGTTCAGTCACCATCTCTCTCTAAATATGAAGGGGTTCAGTCACCATCTCTCTCTAAATATGAAGGGGTTCAGTCACCATCTCTGTCTCAATATGAAGGGGTTCAGTCACCATCTCTCTCTAAATATGAAGGGGTTCAGTCACCATCTCTCTCTCTCTAAATATGAAGGGGTTCAGTCACCATCTCTCTCTAAATATGAAGGGGTTCAGTCACCATCTCTCTCTAAATATGAAGGGGTTCAGTCACCATCTCTCTCTAAATATGAAGGGGTTCAGTCACCATCTCTCTCTCAATATGAAGGGGTTCAGTCACCATCTCTCTCTAAATATGAAGGGGTTCAGTCACCATCTCTCTCTAAATATGAAGGGGTTCAGTCACCATCTCTCTCTAAATATGAAGGGGTTCAGTCACCATCTCTCTCTCTAAATATGAAGAGGTTCAGTCACCATCTCTCTCAATATGAAGGGGTTCAGTCTCCATCTCTCTCTCTAAATATGAAGGGGTTCAGTCACCATCTCTCTCTCAATATGAAGGGGTAAAGTCACCATCTCTCTCTAAATATGAAGGGGTTCAGTCACCACTCAATCTGAAGGGGTTCAGTCACCATCTCTCTCTAAATATGAAGGGGTTCAGTGTCCATCTCTCTCTAAATATGAAGGGGTTCAGTCACCATCTCTCTCTAAATATGAAGGGGTTCAGTCACCATCTCTCTCTAAATATGAAGGGGTTCAGTCACCATCTCTCTCTAAATATGAAGGGGTTCAGTCACCATCTCTCTCTAAATATGAAGGGGTTCAGTCACCATCTCTCTCTAAATATGAAGGGGTTCAGTCACCATCTCTCTCTAAATATGAAGAGGTTCAGTCACCATCTCTCTCCAATATGAAGGGGTTCAGTCCATCTCATCTCTCTCTAAATATGAAGGGGTTCAGTCACCATCTCTCTCAATATGAAGGGGTAAAGTCACCATCTCTCTCTAAATATGAAGGGGTTCAGTCACCATCTCTCTCTCAATCTGAAGGGGTTCAGTCACCATCTCTCTCTAAATATGAAGGGGTTCAGTCCATCATCTCTCTCTAAATATGAAGGGGTTCAGTCACCATCTCTCTCTAAATATGAAGGGGTTCAGTCACCATCTCTCTCTAAATATGAAGGGGTTCAGTCACCATCTCTCTCTCTAAATATGAAGGGGTTCAGTCACCATCTCTCTCTAAATATGAAGGGGTTCAGTCACCATCTCTCTCTCTAAATATGAAGGGGATCAGTCACCATCTCTCTCTAAATATGAAGGGGTTCAGTCACCATCTCTCTCTAAATATGAAGATGTTCAGTCACCATCTCTCTCTAAATATGAAGGGGTTCAGTCACCATCTCTCTCTCTCAATCTGAAGGGGTTCAGTCACCATCTCTCTCTAAATATGAAGGGGTTCAGTCACCATCTCTCTCTAAATATGAAGAGGTTCAGTCACCATCTCTCTCTCAATATGAAGGGGTTCAGTCTCCATCTCTCTCTCTCTAAATATGAAGGGGTTCAGTCACCATCTCTCTCTCAATATGAAGGGGTTCAGTCACCATCTCTCTCTCAATATGAAGGGGTTCAGTCACCATCTCTCTCTAAATACGAAGGGTTTCAGTCACCATCTCTCTCTAAATATGAAGGGGTTCAGTCACCATCTCTCTCTAAATATGAAGGGGTTCAGTCACCATCTCTCTCTAAATATGAAGGGGTTCAGTCACCATCTCTCTCTAAATATGAATGGGTTCAGTCACCATCTCTCTCTAAATATGAAGGGGTTCAGTCACCATCTCTCTCTAAATATGAAGGGGTTCAGTCACCATCTCTCTCTAAATATGAAGGGGTTCAGTCACCATCTCTCTCTAAATATGAAGGGGTTCAGTCACCATCTCTCTCTCTAAATATGAAGGGGTTCAGTCACCATCTCTCTCTCTCTAAATATGAAGGGGTTCAGTCACCATCTCTCTCTCAATATGAAGGGGTAAAGTCACCATCTCTCTCTAAATATGAAGGGGTTCAGTCACCATCTCTCTCTAAATATGAAGGGGTTCAGTCACCATCTCTCTCTAAATATGAAGGGGTTCAGTCACCATCTCTCTCTAAATATGAAGGGGTTCAGTCACCATCTCTCTCTAAATATGAAGGGGTTCAGTCACCATCTCTCTCTCAATATGAAGGGGTTCAGTCACCATCTCTCTCTAAATATGAAGGGGTTCAGTCACCATCTCTCTCTCTCTAAATATGAAGGGGATCAGTCACCATCTCTCTCTAAATATGAAGGGGTTCAGTCACCATCTCTCTCTAAATATGAAGATGTTCAGTCACCATCTCTCTCTAAATATGAAGGGGTTCAGTCACCATCTCTCTCTCTCTAAATATGAAGGGGTTCAGTCACCATCTCTCTCTCAATATGAAAGGGTTCAGTCACCATCTCTCTCTCTAAATATGAAGGGGTTCAGTCACCATCTCTCTCTAAATATGAAGGGGTTCAGTCACCATCTCTCTCTCAATATGAAGGGGTTCAGTCTCCATCTCTCTCTCTCTAAATATGAAGGGGTTCAGTCACCATCTCTCTCTCAATATGAAGGGGTCAGTCACCATCTCTCTCTAAATATGAAGGGGTTCAGTCACCATCTCTCTCTCAATCTGAAGGGGTTCAGTCACCATCTCTCTAAATATGAAGGGGTTCAGTCACCATCTCTCTCTAAATATGAAGGGGTTCAGTCACCATCTCTCTCTAAATATGAAGGGGTTCAGTCACCATCTCTCTCTCTAAATATGAAGGGGTTCAGTCACCATCTCTCTCTCAATATGAAGGGGTTCAGTCACCATCTCTCTCTCTAAATATGAAGGGGTTCAGTCACCATCTCTCTCAAATATGAAGGGGTAAAGTCACCATCTCTCTCTAAATATGAAGGGGTTCAGTCACCATCTCTCTCTAAATATGAAGGGGTTCAGTCACCATCTCTCTCTCTCTAAATATGAAGGGGTTCAGTCACCATCTCTCTCTAAATATGAAGGGTTTCAGTCACCATCTCTCTCTAAATATGAAGGGGTTCAGTCACCATCTCTCTCTAAATATGAAAGGGTTCAGTCAACATCTCTCTCTAAATATGAAGGGGTTCAGTCACCATCTCTCTCTAAATATGAAGGGGTTCAGTCACCATCTCTCTCTAAATGTGAAGGGGTTCAGTCTCCATCTCTCTCTAACTATGAAGGGGTTCAGTCTCCATCTCTCTCTAAATATGAAGGCGTTCAGTTACCATCTCTCTCTAAATATGAAGGGGTTCAGTCACCATCTCTCTCTAAATATGAAGGGGTTCAGTCACCATCTCTCTCTAAATATGAAGAGGTTCAGAATCCATCTCTCTCTCTCTAAATATGAAGGGGTTCAGTCACCATCTCTCTCTAAATATGAAGGGGTTCAGTCACCATCTCTCTCTAAATATGAAGGGGTTCAGTCACCATCTCTCTCTAAATATGAAGGGGTTCAGTCACCATCTCTCTCTAAATATGAAGGGGTTCAGTCACCATCTCTCTCTAAATATGAAGGGGTTCAGTCACCATCTCTCTCTAAATATGAAGGGGTTCAGTCACCATCTCTCTCTAAATATGAAGGGGTTCAGTCACCATCTCTCTCTAAATATGAAGGGGTTCAGTCACCATCTCTCTCTCAATATGAAGGGGTTAAAGTCACCATCTCTCTCTAAATATGAAGGGGTTCAGTCACCATCTCTCTCAATCTGAAGGGGTTCATTCACCATCTCTCTCTAAATATGAAGGGGTTCAGTCCACCTCTCTCTCTAAATATGAAGGGGTTCAGTCACCATCTCTCTCTAAATATGAAGGGGTTCAGTCACCATCTCTCTCTAAATATGAAGGGGTTCAGTCACCATCTCTCTCTCAATATGAAGGGGTTCAGTCACCATCTCTCTCTAAATATGAAGGGGTTCAGTCACCATCTCTCTCTCTCTAAATATGAAGGGGTTCAGTCACCATCTCTCTCTAAATATGAAGGGGTTCAGTCACCATCTCTCTCTAAATATGAAGGTTCAGTCACCATCTCTCTCTAAATATGAAGGGGTTCAGTCACCATCTCTCTCTAAATATGAAGGGGTTCAGTCACCATCTCTCTCTAAATATGAAGGGGTTCAGTCACCATCTCTCTCTCAATATGAAGGGGTTCAGTCACCATCTCTCTCTAAATACGAAGGGGTTCAGTCACCATCTCTCTCTAAATATGAAGGGGTTCAGTCACCATCTCTCTCTAAATATGAAGGGGTTCAGTCACCATCTCTCTCTCTCTAAATATGAAGAGGTTCAGTCACCATCTCTCTCTCAATATGAAGGGGTTCAGTCTCCATCTCTCTCTCTCTAAATATGAAGGGGTTCAGTCACCATCTCTCTCTAAATATGAAGGGGTTCAGTCACCATCTCTCTCTCAATATGAAGGGGTTCAGTCACCATCTCTCTCTAAATATGAAGGGGTTCAGTCACCATCTCTCTCTAAATATGAAGGGGTTCAGTCACCATCTCTCTCTAAATATGAAGGGGTTCAGTCTCCATCTCTCTCTAAATATGAAGGGGTTCAGTCACCATCTCTCTCACAATATGAAGGGGTAAAGTCACCATCTCTCTCAATATGAAGGGGTTCAGTCACCATCTCTCTCTAAATACGAAGGGTTTCAGTCACCATCTCTCTCTAAATATGAAGGGGTTCAGTCACCATCTCTCTCTAAATATGAAAGGGTTCAGTCACAATCTCTCTCTCTAAATATGAAGGGGTTCAGTCACCATCTCTCTCTAAATATGAAGGGGTTCAGTCACCATCTCTCTCTAAATGTGAAGGGGTTCAGTCTCCATCTCTCTCTAACTATGAAGGGGTTCAGTCTCCATCTCTCTCTAAATATGAAGATGTTCAGTCACCATCTCTCTCTCTCTAAATATGAAGGGGTTCAGTCACCATCTCTCTCTAAATATGAAAGGGTTCAGTCACCATCTCTCTCTAAATATGAAAAGGTTCAGAATCCATCTCTCTCTAAATATGAAGGGGTTCAGTCACCATCTCTCTCTAAATATGAAGGGGTTCAGTCACCATCTCTCTCTAAAATGTTAAGGGGTTCAGTCACCATCTCTCTCTAAATATGAAGGGGTTCAGTCACCATCTCTCTCTAAATATGAAAGGGTTCAGTCACATCTCTCTCTAAATATGAAGGGGTTCAGTCACCATCTCTCTCTAACTATGAAGGGGATCAGTCACCATCTCTCTCTAAATACGAAGGGGTTCAGTCACCATCTCTCTCTAAATATGAAGAGGTTCAGTCACCATCTCTCTCTTAATATGAAGGGGTTCAGTTACCATCTCTCTCTAAATATGAAAGGGTTCAGTCAACATCTCTCTCTAAATATGAAAAGGTTCAGAATCCATCTCTCTCTCTCTAAATATGAAGGGGTTCAGTCACCATCTCTCTCTGAATATGAAGGGGTTCAGTCACCATCTCTCTCTAAATGTGAAGGGGTTCAGTCTCCATCTCTCTCTAAATATGAAGGGGTTCAGTCACCATCTCTCTCTAAATATGAAAGGGTTCAGTCACAATCTCTCTCTCTAAATATGAAGGGGTTCAGTCACCATCTCTCTCTAAATATGAAGGGGTTCAGTCACCATCTCTCTCTAAATGTGAAGGGGTTCAGTCTCCATCTCTCTCTAACTATGAAGGGGTTCAGTCTCCATCTCTCTCTAAATATGAAGGCGTTCAGTTACCATCTCTCTCTAAATATGAAGGGGTTCAGTCACCATCACTCTCTAAATATGAAGAGGTTCAGTCACCATCTCTCTCTCTCTAAATATGAAGGGGTTCAGTCACCATCTCTCTCTAAATATGAAGGGGTTCAGTCACCATCTCTCTCTAAATATGAAGGGGTTCAGTCACCCTCTCTCTCTAAATATGAAGGGGTTCAGTCACCATCTCTCTCTCAATATGAAGGGGTTCAGTCTCCATCTCTCTCTCTCTAAATATGAAGGGGTTCAGTCACCATCTCTCTCTCAATATGAAGGGGTAAAGTCACCATCTCTCTCTAAATATGAAGGGGTTCACTCACCATCTCTCTCTCAATCTGAAGGGGTTCAGTCACCATCTCTCTCTAAATATGAAGGGGTTCAGTGTCCATCTCTCTCTCTCTAAATATGAAGGGGTTCAGTCACCATCTCTCTCTAAATATGAAGGGGTTCAGTCACCATCTCTCTCTAAATATGAAGGGGTTCAGTCACCATCTCTCTCTCAATATGAAGGGGTTCAGTCACCATCTCTCTCTAAATATGAAGGGGTTCAGTCACCATCTCTCTCTCTCTAAATATGAAGGGGATCAGTCACCATCTCTCTCTAAATACGAAGGGGTTCAGTCACCATCTCTCTCTAAATATGAAGATGTTCAGTCACCATCTCTCTCTAAATATGAAGGGGTTCAGTTACCATCTCTCTCTAAATATGAAGGGGTTCAGTCACCATCTCTCTCTCTCTCTAAATATGAAGGGGTTGAGTCACCATCTCTCTCTCTCTAAATATGAAATGGTTCAATAACATCTCTCTCTCTCTAAATATGAAGGGGTTCAGTCACCATCTCTCTCTCTCTAAATATGAAGGGGTTCAGTCACCATCTCTCTCTCTCTAAATATGAAGGGGTTCAGTCACCATCTCTCTCTCAATATGAAGTGGTTCAGTCACCATCTCTCTCTAAATATGAAGGGGTTCAGTCACCATCTCTCTCTAAATATGAAGGGGTTCAGTCACAATCTCTCTCTCTCTAAATATGAAGGGGTTCAGTCACCATCTCTCTCTAAATATGAAGGGGTTCAGTCACCATCTCTGTCTCAATAGGAACGGGTTCAGTCACCATCTCTCTCTAAATATGAAGGGGTTCAGTCACCATCTCTCTCTCTCTAAATATGAAGGGGATCAGTCACCAACTCTCTCTAAATATGAAGGGGTTCAGTCACCATCTCTCTCTCTAAATATGAAATGGTTCAGTAACATCTCTCTCTCTCTAAATACGAAGGTGTTCAGTCACCATCTCTCTCTAAATATGAAGGGGTTCAGTCACCACCTCTCTCTAAATATGAAGGGGTTCAGTCACCATCTCTCTCTAAATATGAAGAGGTTCAGTCACCATCTCTCTCTAAATATAAAGGGGTTCTGTCACCATTTCTCCCTAAATATGAATGGGTTCAGTCACCATCTCTCTCTCTATAAATATGAAGAGGTTCAATCACCATCTCTCTCTCTCTAAATATGAAGGGGTTCAGTCACCAACTCTCTCTAAATATGAAGGGGTTCAGTCACCATCTCTCTCTAAATATAAAGGGGTTCTGTCACCAACTCTCTCTAAATATGAAGGGGTTCAGTCACCATCTCTCTCTCTAAAATGAAGGGGTTCAGTCACCATCTCTCTCTCTAAAAGGGGTTCAGTCACCATCTCTCTCTAAATATGAAGGGGTTCAGTCACCATCTCTCTCTCAATATGAAGGGGTTCAGTCACCATCTCTCTCTAAATATGAAGGGGTTCAGTCTCCATCTCTCTCTCTCTAAATATGAAGGGGTTTAGTCACCATCTATACTTTTATGTTAATGTAACTTTGAGCACAGACTAATGAGTTGTTATAACAGAATAATATGGAATCCGAAAGTTGTTAGACCCCTTGAATTTTTACCAAAATTTCCCCTCATCAATCCAATAATGACAAAGTTAAAACAGGTTTTTAGAAATGTTAGCCAATTTATTGAACATAAAAAATATAAATGTCCCTTTTTCAAGACAATGTCTTTCAAAGATAATTCTTAAAAATCCAATGACCTTCACAGATCTTCATTGTAAAGGGTTTAAACACTGTTTCCCATGCTTGTTCAATGAACCATAAACAATTAATGAACATGTACCTGTGGAATGCTCGTTAAGACACTAGCAGCTTACAGACGGTAGGCAATTAAGGTCACATCTATGTGGACAGTAAATAGGCCTTTCTAATGACTCTGAAAAAAAAGAGAGATATTTACACGTTAAGTTTGCTGAAAATTAACGCAGTTGACAGTCAGAGGATGTTTCTTTTTTTGCTGAGTTTATATATCACATTTACATTAGTATTCAAACCCTTTACTCAGTACTTTGTTGAAGCACCTTTGGCAGCGATTACAGTCTCCAGTCTTCTTGGGTATGATTCTACAAGCTTGGCACACCTGTATTTGGGGAGTTTCTCCCATTCTTCTCTGCAGATCCTCTCAAGCTCTGTCAGGTTGGATGGGGACTGTTGCTGCACAGCTATTTTCAGGTCTCTCCAGAGATGTTCGGTCGGGTTCATGTCCAGGATCTGGCTGGGCCACTCAAGGACATTCAGAGAGTTGTCCTAAAGCCACTCCTGCGTTGTCTTGGCTGTGTGTTCAGGGTCGTTGTCCTGTTGGAAGGTGAACCTTCGCCCCAATCTGAGGTCCTGAGCGCTCTGGAGCAGGTTTTCATCAAGGATCTCTCTGTACTTTGCGCCGTTCATCTTTCCCTAGATACTGACTAGTCTCCCAGTCCCTGCCGCTGAAAAACATCCCCACAGCATGATGCTGCCACCACCATGCTTCACCGTAGGGATGGTGCCACCACCATGCTTCACCGTAGGGATGGTGCCACCACCGTGCTTCACCGTAGGGATGGTGCCAGGTTTACTCCACCTGTAACGGCTTTCTTCCTGGGAAGGAGAGGACCAAAGCGCAGCGTGGTGAGGGTTAAACATCTTTAATAAAGACGAATACCGAGAACACTACAAATATTCAAAACAATAAATGTGAAAACCGAAACAGTCCTGTGTGGTGAAACAAACACAGACACAGAAACAATCACCCACAAAAACCCAACACAAAACAAGCTACCTAAATATGGTTCCCAATCAGAGACAATGACTAACACCTGCCTCTGATTGAGAACCATATCAGGACATACATAGAAACCGACAAACTAGACACACAACATAGAATGCCCACCCAGCTCACGTCCAGACCAACACTAAAACAAGGAAAACACACAAGAACTATGGTCAGAACGTGACACCACCACCATGCTTCACCATAGGGATAATTCCTCCCTCTCCACCCTACTCCTGCTTTAGGCCAGAGACCATTGCTATTCCTGAACACACACACACACACAAACACACACACACAAACACACGCCCTGATCACTGGACCCTAATTGTAGTCCTCAGCAATAATAGACGGAAATATACTGAAATCCCCTCCAGATGTGGAAATGTGGACTCCTCACACACACACACACACAAACACACGCACACACACACACACACACACACACACACACACACACACACACACACACACACACGACTGGGGATTTTTTAGGAGTGTTGGCGTTGTGAGATTGCTTCCATCCTAGCATTAGCACCGTGTGTCTATAATTACTGCTCATATTTGTGCGTGTGTGTGTATGCGTGTGTATATCCACATGAATAAAGAATATATAAATATTTTACGACATAAATTATAAATATATTTAATTCTGTAGTAAACTGCAGTATACTGAGGAATACTACACTGCAAACTGTAGTATCCCTCGATCATGTGTAGTACTAATTTTATAGTATACTGTTTAATACTATAGCAAATACTGCATTATCCTATAGTTCGCAAATAAATACTATGATATACTTCATTAAATACTATGGTATACTATTTCGGCAAAAACACTATCGTTCTATTCTTGTAGAGCAGAGGAGGAGAGGAAGAAAGGAGGAAGAGAGGAGGAGTGGAGGAGATGCGAAAGGGAGGAGGAGAGATGGAAGGGAGGAGGAGAGGAGGAGAGGAGGAGAGGCGGAAGGGAGGAGGAGAGGAGGAGAGGAGGAGATGTGAAAGATAGGAGGAGAGGAGGAGAGGAGGAAGGGAGGAGTAGAGGCGGAACGGAGGAGGAGAGGCGGAAGGAAGGAGGAGAGGAGGAGAGGCGAAAGGGAGGAGGAAAGGAGGAGAGGAGGAGAGGCGGAAGGGAGGAGGAGAGGCGGAAGGGAGGAGGAGAGGCGGAAGAGAGTGGTCAGGTTAATTGTTCAGTACATGGGTTTTGAAATGTGAGTCAGTTTCTGAGCTACTTCTGTAAATGTTTTGGTTCCAGATTCCTGTGTACAGTACTGCTGTACTGGACTCGTTTGAAAAACATTGGTTCATTTTTTCCATCTAAATATGTCAGAGCAGTCGCCCACGCTAACCCACTACACTGCTGAGACAGTGATGTTGGTCTGATGTTGGTCATATGGTGAACCAGCCACTATGGTAGAGATCACTACAGATTCAGACAGTAGACTGGATACAGGGTTTGTACACTGTGCTGTATCTCTGCCCTACAGTGTGTTATTCTTTCACTAAGGCAGGGTAAATGTTAGATTACAGTATAGTACAGTGGGCCATGTATCTCTGTTATGGCTAATACAGTATAGTTGATTGCAGTTGGTCCTGTCTGTCTATGCTGTTCTGTCTCTGCAGATGGTAGACTGGGTACAGTACAGTGTTCTGTCTCTGTAGATGGTAGACTGGGTACAGTACAGTGTTCTGTCTCTGTAGATGGTAGACTGGGTACAGTACAGTGTTCTGTCTCTGTAGATGGTAGACTGGGTACAGTACAGTGTTCTGTCTCTGTAGATGGTAGACTGGGTACAGTACAGTGTTCTGTCTCTGTAGATGGTAGACTGGGTACAGTACAGTGTTCTGTCTCTGTAGATGGTAGACTGGGTACAGTACAGTGTTCTGTCTCTGTAGATGGTAGACTGGGTACAGTACAGTGGTCTGTCTCTGTAGATGGTAGACTGGGTACAGTACAGTGTTCTGTCTCTGTAGATGGTAGACTGCGTACAGTACAGTGTTCTGTCTCTGTAGATGGTAGACTGGGTACAGTACAGTGTTCTGTCTCTGTAGATGGTAGACTGGGTACAGTACAGTGTTCTGTCTCTGTAGATGGTAGACTGGGTACAGTACAGTGGTCTGTCTCTGTAGATGGTAGACTGGGTACAGTACAGTGTTCTGTCTCTGTAGATGGTAGACTGGGTACAGTACAGTGTTCTGTCTCTGTAGATGGTAGACTGGGTACAGTACAGTGTTCTGTCTCTGTAGATGGTAGACTGGGTACAGTACAGTGTTCTGTCTCTGTAGATGGTAGACTGGGTACAGTACAGTGTTCTGTCTCTGTAGATGGTAGACTGGGTACAGTACAGTGGTCTGTCTCTGTAGATGGTAGACTGGGTACAGTACAGTGTTCTGTCTCTGTAGATGGTAGACTGGGTACAGTACAGTGTTCTGTCTCTGTAGATGGTAGACTGGGTACAGTACAGTGTTCTGTCTCTGTAGATGGTAGACTGGGTACAGTACAGTGTTCTGTCTCTGTAGATGGTAGACTGGGTACAGTACAGTGTTCTGTCTCTGTAGATGGTAGACTGGGTACAGTACAGTGTTCTGTCTCTGTAGATGGTAGACTGGGTACAGTACAGTGTTCTGTCTCTGTAGATGGTAGACTGGGTACAGTACAGTGTTCTGTCTCTGTAGATGGTAGACTGGGTACAGTACAGTGTTCTGTCTCTGTAGATGGTAGACTGGGTACAGTACAGTGTTCTGTCTCTGTAGATGGTAGACTGGGTACAGTACAGTGTTCTGTCTCTGTAGATGGTAGACTGGGTACAGTACAGTGTTCTGTCTCTGTAGATGGTAGACTGGGTACAGTACAGTGTTCTGTCTCTGTAGATGGTAGACTGGGTACAGTACAGTGTTCTGTCTCTGTAGATGGTAGACTGGGTACAGTACAGTGTTCTGTCTCTGTAGATGGTAGACTGGGTACAGTACAGTGTTCTGTCTCTGTAGATGGTAGACTGGGTACAGTACAGTGTTCTGTCTCTGTAGATGGTAGACTGGGTACAGTACAGTGTTCTGTCTCTGTAGATGGTAGACTGGGTACAGTACAGTGTTCTGTCTCTGTAGATGGTAGACTGGGTACAGTACAGTGTTCTGTCTCTGTAGATGGTAGACTGGGTACAGTACAGTGTTCTGTCTCTGTAGATGGTAGACTGGGTACAGTACAGTACTCTGTCTCTGTAGATGGTAGACTGGGTACAGTACAGTACTCTGTCTCTGTAGATGGTAGACTGGGTACAGTACAGTGTTCTGTCTCTGTAGATGGTAGACTGGGTACAGTACAGTGGTCTGTCTCTGTAGATGGTAGACTGGGTACAGTACAGTGTTCTGTCTCTGTAGATGGTAGACTGGGTACAGTACAGTGTTCTGTCTCTGTAGATGGTAGACTGGGTACAGTACAGTGGTCTGTCTCTGTAGATGGTAGACTGGGTACAGTACAGTGTTCTGTCTCTGTAGATGGTAGACTGGGTACAGTACAGTGTTCTGTCTCTGTAGATGGTAGACTGGGTACAGTACAGTGGTCTGTCTCTGTAGATGGTAGACTGGGTACAGTACAGTGTTCTGTCTCTGTAGATGGTAGACTGGGTACAGTACAGTGTTCTGTCTCTGTAGATGGTAGACTGGGTACAGTACAGTGTTCTGTCTCTGTAGATGGTAGACTGGGTACAGTACAGTGTTCTGTCTCTGTAGATGGTAGACTGGGTACAGTACAGTGTTCTGTCTCTGTAGATGGTAGACTGGGTACAGTACAGTGTTCTGTCTCTGTAGATGGTAGACTGGGTACAGTACAGTGTTCTGTCTCTGTAGATGGTAGACTGGGTACAGTACAGTGTTCTGTCTCTGTAGATGGTAGACTGGGTACAGTACAGTACTCTGTCTCTGTAGATGGTAGACTGGGTACAGTACAGTACTCTGTCTCTGTAGATGGTAGACTGGGTACAGTACAGTGTTCTGTCTCTGTAGATGGTAGACTGGGTACAGTACAGTGGTCTGTCTCTGTAGATGGTAGACTGGGTACAGTACAGTGTTCTGTCTCTGTAGATGGTAGACTGGGTACAGTACAGTGTTCTGTCTCTGTAGATGGTAGACTGGGTACAGTACAGTGGTCTGTCTCTGTAGATGGTAGACTGGGTACAGTACAGTGTTCTGTCTCTGTAGATGGTAGACTGGGTACAGTACAGTGTTCTGTCTCTGTAGATGGTAGACTGGGTACAGTACAGTGGTCTGTCTCTGTAGATGGTAGACTGGGTACAGTACAGTGTTCTGTCTCTGTAGATGGTAGACTGGGTACAGTACAGTGTTCTGTTTCTGTAGATGGTAGACTGGGTACAGTACAGTGTTCTGTCTCTGTAGATGGTAGACTGGGTACAGTACAGTGTTCTGTCTCTGTAGATGGTAGACTGGGTACAGTACAGTGTTCTGTCTCTGTAGATGGTAGACTGGGTACAGTACAGTACTCTGTCTCTGTAGATGGTAGACTGGGTACAGTACAGTGTTCTGTCTCTGTAGATGGTAGACTGGGTACAGTACAGTGTTCTGTCTCTGTAGATGGTAGACTGGGTACAGTACAGTGTTCTGTCTCTGTAGATGGTAGACTGGGTACAGTACAGTGTTCTGTCTCTGTAGATGGTAGACTGGGTACAGTACAGTGTTCTGTCTCTCCACATGCTGAATGCTCTTGTTCACTTCACTCCTCTTGTCAAGGTAATACAGTTTACATCACAACCAGTGGAGCTTACAATATAACAATGTAGATATCATTTTGTTATAGTCCTCAACTAGTTAGGGCATGAACTCTACAAGGTGTCAACGCGTTCAACAGGGATGCTGGCCCGTATTGACTCCAATGCTTGTTGTGTCAAGTTGGTTGGATGTCCTTAGGGGGGTGGACCATTCTTGATACACACAGGAAACTAATGAGAGTGAAAAACACAGCAGGGTTGCAGCTCTTGACACTGGCACCTACTACCATACCCTGTTTATTATGATCCCCATTAGTTCCTGCCAAGGCAGCAGCTACTCTTCCTGGGGTTTATTATGGATCCCCATTAGTTCCTGCCAAGGCAGCAGATACTCTTCCTGGGGTTTATTATGGATCCCCATTAGTTCCTGCCAAGGCAGCAGATACTCTTCCTGGGGTTTATTATGGATCCCCATTAGTTCCTGCCAAGGCAGCAGATACTCTTCCTGGGGTTTATTATGAATCCCCATTAGTTCCTGCCAAGGCAGCAGATACTCTTCCTGGGGTTTATTATGGATCCCCATTAGTTCCTGCCAAGGCAGCAGATACTCTTCCTGGGGTTTATTATGGATCCCCATTAGTTCCTGCCAAGGCAGCAGATACTCTTCCTGGGGTTTATTATGGATCCCCATTAGTTCCTGTCAAGGCAGCAGATACTCTTCCTGGGGTTTATTATGGATCCCCATTAGTTCCTGCCAAGGCAGCAGATACTCTTCCTGGGGTTTATTATGGATCCCCATTAGTTCCTGCCAAGACAGCAGATACTCTTCCTGGGGTTTATTATGGATCCCCATTAGTTCCAAAAGGCAGCAGATACTCTTCCTGGGGTTTATTATGGATCCCCATTAGTTCCTGCCAAGGCAGCAGCTACTGTTCCTGGGGTTTATTATGGATCCCCATTAGTTCCTGCCAATGCAGCAGATACTCTTCCTGGGGTTTATTATGGATCCCCATTAGTTCCTGCCAATGCAGCAGATACTCTTCCTGGGGTTTATTATGGATCCCCATTAGTTCCTGCCAAGGCAGCAGATACTCTTCCTGGGGTTAATTATGGATCCCCATTAGTTCCTGCCAAGGCAGCAGATACTCTTCCTGGGGTTTATTATGGATCCCCATTAGTTCCTGCCAAGGCAGCAGATACTCTTCCTGGGGTTTATTATGGATCCCCATTAGTTCCTGCCAAGGCAGCAGATACTATTCCTGGGGTTTATTATGGATCCCCATTAGTTCCTGCCAAGGCAGCAGATACTCTTCCTGGGGTTTATTATGGATCCCCATTAGTTCCTGCCAAGGCAGCAGCTACTCTTCCTGGGGTTTATTATGGATACCCATTAGTTCCTGCCAAGGCAGCAGATACTCTTCCTGGGGTTTATTATGGATCCCCATTAGTTCCTGCCAAGGCAGCAGATACTCTTCCTGGGGTTTATTATGGATCCCCATTAGTTCCTGCCAAGGCAGCAGATACTCTTCCTGGGGTTTATTATGGATCCCCATTAGTTCCTGCCAAGGCAGCAGATACTCTTCCTGGGGTTTATTATGGATCCCCATTAGTTCCTGCCAAGGCAGCAGATACTCTTCCTGGGGTTTATTATGGATCCCCATTAGTTCCTGCCAAGGCAGCAGATACTCTTCCTGGGGTTTATTATGGATCCCCATTAGTTCCTGCCAAGGCAGCAGATACTCTTCCTGGGGTTCATTATGGATCCCCATTAGTTCCTGCCAAGGCAGCAGATACTCTTCCTGGGGTTTATTATGGATCCCCATTAGTTCCTGCCAAGGCAGCAGATACTCTTCCTGGGGTTTATTATGGATCCCCATTAGTTCCTGCCAAGGCAGCAGATACTCTTCCTGGGGTTTATTATGGATCCACATTAGTTCCTGCCAAGGCAGCAGATACTCTTCCTGGGGTTTATTATGGATCCCCATTAGTTCCTGCCAAGGCAGCAGATACTCTTCCTGGGGTTTATTATGGATCCCCATTAGTTCCTGCCAAGGCAGCAGATACTCTTCCTGGGGTTTATTATGGATCCCCATTAGTTCCTGCCAAGGCAGCAGATACTCTTCCTGGGGTTTATTATGGATCCACATTAGTTCCTGCCAAGGCAGCAGATACTCTTCCTGGGGTTTATTATGGATCCCCATTAGTTCCTGCCAAGGCAGCAGATACTCTTCCTGGGGTTTATTATGGATCCCCATTAGTTCCTGCCAAGGCAGCAGATACTCTTCCTGGGGTTTATTATGGATCCACATTAGTTCCTGCCAAGGCAGCAGATACTCTTCCTGGGGTTTATTATGGATCCCCATTAGGTCCTGCCAAGGCAGCAGATACTCTTTCTGGGGTTTATTATGGATCCCCATTAGTTCCTGCCAAGGCAGCAGATACTCTTCCTGGGGTTTATTATGGATCCACATTAGTTCCTGCCAAGGCAGCAGATACTCTTCCTGGGGTTTATTATGGATCCCCATTAGTTCCTGCCAAGGCAGCAGATACTCTTCCTGGGGTTTATTATGGATCCCCATTAGTTCCTGCCAAGGCAGCAGATACTCTTCCTGGGGTCCAACACAATGAATGCAGTTTATAAAATGTTAACAACAATACAATACGTTCACAGATTCACAACACACTGTGTGCCCTCAGGCCCATACCGCACCACATATCTGTGTGTGTGTGTGTGTGTGTGTGTGTGTGTGTGTGTGTGTGTGTGTGTGTGTGTGTGTGTGTGTGTGTGTGTGTGTGTGTGTGTGTGTGTGTGTGTGTGTGTGTGTGTGTGTGTGTGTGTGCGTGTGTTTGTGTTGCTTCACTGTTATTCCATTAAGTGTTTCTTTAGTTGATTTGTTTTTTTAATCTAATTTTACTGCATCAATTACTTGATGTGGAATAGAGTTCCATGTAGTCATGTCTCTAGGTAGTACTGTGGAATAGAGTTCCATGATGTAGTCATGTCTCTAGGTAGTACTGTGGAATAGAGTTCCATGATGTCAAAATCAAATCAAATCAAATTTTATTTGTCACATACACATGGTTAGCAGATGTTAATGCGAGTGTAGCGAAATGCTTGTGCTTCTAGTTCCGACAATGCAGTAATAACGAGCAAGTAATCTAACTAACAATTCCAAAAAAAAACTACTGTCATACACAGTGTAAGGGGATAAAGAATATGTACATAAGGATATATGAATGAGTGATGGTACAGAGCAGCATAGGCAAGATACAGTAGATGATATCGGGTACAGTATATACATATGAGATAAGTATGTAAACCAAGTGGCATAGTTAAAGTGGCTAGTGATACATGTATTACATAAGGATGCAGTCGATGATATAGAGTACAGTATCAACGTATGCATATGAGATGAACAATGTAGGGTAAGTAACATTATATAAGGTAGCATTGTTTAAAGTGGCTAGTGATATATTTACATCATTTCCCATCGATTCCCATGATTAAAGTGGCTGGAGTAGAGTCAGTGACATTGACAGTGTGTTGGCAGTAGCCACTCAATGTTAGTGGTGGCTGTTTAACAGTCTGATGGCCTTGAGATAGAAGCTGTTTTTCAGTCTCTCGGTCCCAGCTTTGATGCACCTGTACTGACCTCGCCTTCTGGATGGCAGCGGGGTGAACAGGCAGTGGCTCGGGTGGTTGATGTCCTTGATGATCTTTATGGCCTTCCTGTAGCATCGGGTGGTGTAGGTGTCCTGGAGGGCAGGTAGTTTGCCCCCGGTGATGCGTTGTGCAGACCTCACTACCCTCTGAGAGCCTTACGGTTGAGGGCGGTGCAGTTGCCATACCAGGCGGTGATACAGCCCGCCAGGATGCTCTCGATTGTGCATCTGTAGAAGTTTGTGAGTGCTTTTGGTGACAAGCCGAATTTCTTCAGCCTCCTGAGGTTGAAGAGGCGCTGCTGCGCCTTCCTCACGATGCTGTCTGTGTGAGTGGACCAATTCAGTTTGTCTGTGATGTGTATGCCGAGGAACTTAAAACTTGCTACCCTCTCCACTACTGTTCCATCGATGTGGATGGGGGTGTTCCCTCTGCTGTTTCCTGAAGTCCACAATCATCTCCTTAGTTTTGTTGACGTTGAGTGTGAGGTTATTTTCCTGACACCACACTCCGAGGGCCCTCACCTCCTCCCTGTAGGCCGTCTCGTCGTTGTTGGTAATCAAGCCTACCACTGTTGTGTCGTCCGCAAACTTGATGATTGAGTTGGAGGCGTGCATGGCCACGCAGTCGTGGGTGAACAGGGAGTACAGGAGAGGGCTCAGAACGCACCCTTGTGGGGCCCCAGTGTTGAGGATCAGCGGGGAGGAGATGTTGTTGCCTACCCTCACCACCTGGGGGCGGCCCGTCAGGAAGTCCAGTACCCAGTTGCACAGGGCGGGGTCGAGACCCAGGGTCTCGAGCTTGATGACGAGCTTGGAGGGTACTATGGTGTTGAATGCCGAGCTGTAGTCGATGAACAGCATTCTCACATAGGTATTCCTCTTGTCCAGATGGGTTAGGGCAGTGTGCAGTGTGGTTGAGATTGCATCGTCTGTGGACCTATTTGGGCGGTAAGCAAATTGGAGTGGGTCAAGGGTGTCAGGTAGGGTGGAGGTGATATGGTCCTTGACTAGTCTCTCAAAGCATTTCATGATGACGGATGTGAGTGCTACGGGGCGGTAGTCGTTTAGCTCAGTTACCTTAGCTTTCTTGGGAACAGGAACAATGGTGGCCCTCTTGAAGCATGTGGGAACAGCAGACTGGTATAGGGATTGATTGAATATGTCCGTAAACACACCGGCCAGCTGGTCTGCGCATGCTCTGAGGGCGCGGCTGGGGATGCCGTCTGGGCCTGCAGCCTTGCGAGGGTTAACACGTTTAAATGTCTTACTCACTTCGGCTGCAGTGAAGGAGAGACCGCATGTTTCCGTTGCAGGCCGTGTCAGTGGCACTGTATTGTCCTCAAAGCGGGCAAAAAGTTATTTAGTCTGCCTGGGAGCAAGACATCCTGGTCCGTGACTGGGCTGGGTTTCTTCCTGTAGTCCGTGATTGACTGTAGACCCTGCCACATACCTCTTGTGTCTGAGCCGTTGAATTGAGATTCTACTTTGTCTCTGTACTGGCGCTTAGCTTGTTTGATAGCCTTGCGGAGGGAATAGCTGCACTGTTTGTATTCAGCCATGTTACCAGACACCTTGCCCTGATTAAAAGCAGTGGTTCGTGCCTTCAGTTTCACACGAATGCTGCCATCAATCCACGGTTTCTGGTTAGGGAATGTTTTAATCGTTGCTATGGGAACGACATCTTCAATGCACGTTCTAATGAACTCGCACACCGTATCAGCGTATTCGTCAATGTTGTTGTCTGACGCAATACGAAACATCTCCCAGTCCACGTGATGGAAGCAGTCTTGGAGTGTGGAGTCAGCTTGGTCGGACCAGCGTTGGACAGACCTCAGCGTGGGAGCTTCTTGTTTTAGTTTCTGTCTGTAGGCAGGGATCAACAAAATGGAGTCGTGGTCAGCTTTTCCGAAAGGGGGCGGGGCAGGGCCTTATATGCGTCGCGGAAGTTAGAGTAACAATGATCCAAGGTCTTTCCACCCCTGGTTGCGCAATCGATATGCTGATAAAATTTAGAGTCTTGTTTTCAGATTAGCCTTGTTAAAATCCCCAGCTACAATGAATGCAGCCTCCGGATAAATCGTTTCCAGTTTGCAGAGAGTTAAATAAAGTTCGTTCAGAGCCATCGATGTGTCTGCTTGGGGGGGGATATATACGGCTGTGATTATAATCGAAGAGAATTCTCTTGGTAGATAATGCGGTCTACATTTGATTGTGAGGAATTCTAAATCAGGTGAACAGAAGGATTTGAGTTCCTGTATGTTTCTTTCATCACACCATGTCACGTTGGCCATAAGACATACGCCCCCGCCCCTCTTCTTACCAGAAAGATGTTTGTTTCTGTCGGCGCGATGCGTGGAGAAACCCGCTGGCTGCACCGCTTCGGATTGCGTTTCTCCAGTTAGCCATGTTTCCGTGAAGCAGAGAACGTTACAGTCTCTGATGTCCCTCTGGAATGCTACCCTTGCTCGGATTTCATCAACCTTGTTGTCAAGAGACTGGACATTGGCAAGAAGAATGCTAGGGAGTGGTGCACGATGTGCCCGTCTCCGGAGTCTGACCAGAAGACCGCTTCGTTTCCCTCTTTTTCTGAGTCGTTTTTTTTTTTGGTCGCTGCATGTGATCCACTCGGTTACACTGGTTGTAAGGCAGAACACAGGATCCGCGTCGCGAAAAACATATTCTTGGTCGTACTGATGGTGAGTTGACGCTGATCTTATATTCAGTAGTTCTTGTCGGCTGTATGTAAAGAAACCTAAGATGACCTGGGGTACTAGTGTAAGAAATAACACGTAAAAAAACAAAAAACTGCATAGTTTCCTAGAACGCGAAGCGAGGCGGCCATCTCTGTCGGCGCCGGAAGTACTATGATGTAGTCATGTCTCTATGTAGTACTGTGGAATAGAGTTCCATGTAATCATGTCTCTAGGTAGTACTGTGGAATAGAGTTCCATGATGTAGTCATGTCTCTAGGTAGTACTGTGGAATAGAGTTCCATGATGTAGTCATGTCTCTAGGTAGTACTGTGGAATAGAGTTCCATGTAATCATGTCTCTAGGTAGTACTGTGGAATAGAGTTCCATGTAGTCATGTCTCTATGTAGTACTGTGGAATAGAGTTCCATGATGTAGTCATGTCTCTAGGTAGTACTGTGGAATAGAGTTCCATGTAATCATGTCTCTAGGTAGTACTGTGGAATAGAGTTCCATGTCGTCATGTCTCTATGTAGTACTGTGGAATAGAGTTCCATGTAGTCATGTCTCTAGGTAGTACTGTGGAATAGAGTTCCATGTAATCATGTCTCTAGGTAGTACTGTAGAATAGAGTTCCATGTAGTCATGTCTCTATGTAGTACTGTGGAATAGAGTTCCATGTAGTCATGTCTCTATGTAGTACTGTGGAATAGAGTTCCATGATGTAGTCATGGCTCTATATAGTACTGTGGAATAGAGTTCCATGATGTAGTCATGGCTCTATGTAGTACTGTGGAATAGAGTTCCATGTAGTCATGTCTCTATGTAGTCCTGTGGAATAGAGTTCCATGATGTAGTCATGGCTCTATATAGTACTGTGGAATAGAGTTCCATGATGTAGTCATGGCTCTATGTAGTACTGTGGAATAGAGTTCCATGTAGTCATGTCTCTATGTAGTACTGTGGAATAGAGTTCCATGTAATCATGTCTCTAGGTAGTACTGTGGAATAGAGTTCCATGTAGTCATGTCTCTATGTAGTTCTGTGGAATAGAGTTCCATGATGTAATCATGGCTCTATATAGTACTGTGGAATAGAGTTCCATGATGTAGTCATGGCTCTATGTAGTACTGTGGAATAGAGTTCCATGTAGTCATGTCTCTATGTAGTACTGTGGAATAGAGTTCCATGATGTAGTCATGGCTCTATATAGTACTGTGGAATAGAGTTCCATGATGTAGTCATGGCTCTATGTAGTACTGTGGAATAGAGTTCCATGTAGTCATGTCTCTATGTAGTACTGTGGAATAGAGTTCCATGTAATCATGGCTCTATGTAGTACTGTGGAATAGAGTTCCATGGAGTCATGGCTCTATATAGTACTGTGGAATAGAGTTCCATGTAGTCATGGCTCTATGTAGTACTGTGGAATAGAGTTCCATGTAGTCATGGCTCTATGTAGTACTGTGGAATAGAGTTCCATGTAATCATGGCTCTATGTAGTACTGTGCAATAGAGTTCCATGTAATCATGGCTCTATGTAGTACTGTGGAATAGAGTACCATGATGTAGTCATGTCTCTAGGTAGTACTGTGGAATAGAGTACCATGTAGTCATGGCTCTATGTAGTACTGTGGAATAGAGTTCCATGTAGTCATGTCTCTAGGTAGTACTGTGGAATAGAGTACCATGTAGTCATGGCTCTATGCAGTAATGTGGAATAGAGTTCCATGATGTAGTCATGGCTCTATGTAGTACTGTGGAATAGAGTTCCATGTAGTCATGGCTCTATGTAGTACTGTGGAATAGAGTTCCATGTAATCATGTCTCTAGGTAGTACTGTGGAATAGAGTTCCATGTAGTCATGGCTCTATGCAGTACTGTGGAATAGAGTTCCATGATGTAGTCATGGCTCTATGTAGTAGTGTGGAATAGAGTTCCATGTAGTCATGGCTCTATGTAGTACTGTGGAATAGAGTTCCATGTAGTCATGGCTCTATGTAGTACTGTGGAATAGAGTTCCATGTAGTCATGTCTCTATGTAGTACTGTGCAATAGATTTCCATGTAGTCATGTCTCTATGTAGTACTGTGGAATAGAGTTCCATGCAGTCATGTCTCTATGTAGTACTGTGGAATAGAGTTCCATGTAGTCCTGTCTCTAGGTAGTACTGTGGAATAGAGTTCCATGATGTAGTCATGGCTCTATGTAGTACTGTGAATAGAGTTCCATGTAGTCATGGCTCTATGTAGTACTGTGGAATAGAGTTCCATGTAGTCAAGTCTGTAGGTAGTACTGTGGAATAGAGTTCCATGATGTAGTCATGTCTCTAGGTAGTACTGTGGAATAGAGTTCCATGATGTAGTCATGTCTCTAGGTAGTACTGTGGAATAGAGTTCCATGATGTAGTCATGTCTCTAGGTAGTACTGTGGAATAGAGTACCATGTAGTCATGGCTCTATGCAGTACTGTGGAATAGAGTTCCATGATGTAGTCATGGCTCTATGTAGTACTGTGGAATAGAGTTCCATGCAGTCATGGCTCTATGTAGTACTGTGGAATAGAGTTCCATGTAGTCATGACTCTATGTAGTACTGTGGAATAGAGTTGCATGTAGTCCTGTCTCTAGGTAGTACTGTGGAATAGAGTTCCATGATGTAGTCATGGCTCTATGTAGTACTGTGGAATAGAGTTCCATTTAGTCATGGCTCTATGTAGTACTGTGGAATAGAGTTCCATGATGTAGTCATGTCTCTAGGTAGTACTGTGGAATAGAGTTCCATGTAATCATGTCTCTAGGTAGTACTGTAGAATAGAGTTCCATGTAGTCATGTCTCTATGTAGTACTGTGGAATAGAGTTCCATGTAGTCATGTCTCTATGTAGTACTGTGGAATAGAGTTCCATGATGTAGTCATGGCTCTATATAGTACTGTGGAATAGAGTTCCATGATGTAGTCATGGCTCTATGTAGTACTGTGGAATAGAGTTCCATGTAGTCATGTCTCTATGTAGTACTGTGGAATAGAGTTCCATGATGTAGTCATGGCTCTATATAGTACTGTGGAATAGAGTTCCATGATGTAGTCATGGCTCTATGTAGTAGTGTAGAATAGAGTTCCATGTAGTCATGGCTCTATGTAGTACTGTGGAATAGAGTTCCATGTAGGCATGGCTCTATGTAGTACTGTGGAATAGAGTTCCATGTAGTCATGTCTCTATGTAGTACTGTGCAATAGATTTCCATGTAGTCATGTCTCTATGTAGTACTGTGGAATAGAGTTCCATGCAGTCATGTCTCTATGTAGTACTGTGGAATAGAGTTCCATGTAGTCCTGTCTCTAGGTAGTACTGTGGAATAGAGTTCCATGATGTAGTCATGGCTCTATGTAGTACTGTGAATAGAGTTCCATGTAGTCATGTCTCTATGTAGTACTGTGGAATAGAGTTCCATGATGTAGTCATGGCTCTATATAGTACTGTGGAATAGAGTTCCATGATGTAGTCATGGCTCTATGTAGTACTGTGGAATAGAGTTCCATGTAGTCATGTCTCTATGTAGTACTGTGGTATAGAGTTCCAAGTAATCATGGCTCTATGTAGTACTGTGGAATAGAGTTCCATGGAGTCATGGCTCTATATAGTACTGTGGAATAGAGTTCCATGTAGTCATGGCTCTATGTAGTACTGTGGAATAGAGTTCCATGTAGTCATGGCTCTATGTAGTACTGTGGAATAGAGTTCCATGTAATCATGGCTCTAAGTAGTACTGTGCAATAGAGTTCCATGTAATCATGGCTCTATGTAGTACTGTGGAATAGAGTACCATGATGTAGTCATGTCTCTAGGTAGTACTGTGGAATAGAGTACCATGTAGTCATGGCTCTATGTAGTACTGTGGAATAGAGTTCCATGTAGTCATGTCTCTAGGTAGTACTGTGGAATAGAGTACCATGTAGTCATGGCTCTATGCAGTAATGTGGAATAGAGTTCCATGATGTAGTCATGGCTCTATGTAGTACTGTGGAATAGAGTTCCATGTAGTCATGGCTCTATGTAGTACTGTGGAATAGAGTTCCATGTAGTCATGTCTCTAGGTAGTACTGTGGAATAGAGTTCCATGATGTAGTCATGTCTCTAGGTAGTACTGTGGAATAGAGTTCCATGATGTAGTCATGTCTCTAGGTAGTACTGTGGAATAGAGTTCCATGTAATCATGTCTCTAGGTAGTACTGTGGAATAGAGTTCCATGTAGTCATGTCTCTATGTAGTACTGTGGAATAGAGTACCATGTAGTCATGGCTCTATGTAGTACTGTGGAATAGAGTTCCATGTAGTCATGTCTCTATGTAGTACTGTGCAATAGATTTCCATGTAGTCATGTCTCTATGTAGTACTGTGGAATAGAGTTCCATGCAGTCATGTCTCTATGTAGTACTGTGGAATAGAGTTCCATGTAGTCCTGTCTCTAGGTAGTACTGTGGAATAGAGTTCCATGATGTAGTCATGGCTCTATGTAGTACTGTGAATAGAGTTCCATGTAGTCATGGCTCTATGTAGTACTGTGGAATAGAGTTCCATGTAGTCAAGCCTGTAGGTAGTACTGTGGAATAGAGTTCCATGATGTAGTCATGTCTCTAGGTAGTACTGTGGAATAGAGTTCCATGATGTAGTCATGTCTCTAGGTAGTACTGTGGAATAGAGTACCATGTAGTCATGGCTCTATGCAGTACTGTGGAATAGAGTTCCATGATGTAGTCATGGCTCTATGTAGTACTGTGGAATAGAGTTCCATGTAGTCATGTCTCTATGTAGTACTGTGGAATAGAGTTCCATGTAATCATGTCTCTAGGTAGTACTGTGGAATAGAGTTCCATGTAGTCATGTCTCTATGTAGTTCTGTGGAATAGAGTTCCATGATGTAGTCATGGCTCTATATAGTACTGTGGAATAGAGTTCCATGATGTAGTCATGGCTCTATGTAGTACTGTGGAATAGAGTTCCATGTAGTCATGTCTCTATGTAGTACTGTGGAATAGAGTTCCATGATGTAGTCATGGCTCTATATAGTACTGTGGAATAGAGTTCCATGATGTAGTCATGGCTCTATGTAGTACTGTGGAATAGAGTTCCATGTAGTCATGTCTCTATGTAGTACTGTGGAATAGAGTTCCATGTAATCATGGCTCTATGTAGTACTGTGGAATAGAGTTCCATGGAGTCATGGCTCTATATAGTACTGTGGAATAGAGTTCCATGTAGTCATGGCTCTATGTAGTACTGTGGAATAGAGTTCCATGTAGTCATGGCTCTATGTAGTACTGTGGAATAGAGTTCCATGTAATCATGGCTCTATGTAGTACTGTGCAATAGAGTTCCATGTAATCATGGCTCTATGTAGTACTGTGGAATAGAGTACCATGATGTAGTCATGTCTCTAGGTAGTACTGTGGAATAGAGTACCATGTAGTCATGGCTCTATGTAGTACTGTGGAATAGAGTTCCATGTAGTCATGTCTCTAGGTAGTACTGTGGAATAGAGTACCATGTAGTCATGGCTCTATGCAGTAATGTGGAATAGAGTTCCATGATGTAGTCATGGCTCTATGTAGTACTGTGGAATAGAGTTCCATGTAGTCATGGCTCTATGTAGTACTGTGGAATAGAGTTCCATGTAATCATGTCTCTAGGTAGTACTGTGGAATAGAGTTCCATGTAGTCATGGCTCTATGCAGTACTGTGGAATAGAGTTCCATGATGTAGTCATGGCTCTATGTAGTAGTGTGGAATAGAGTTCCATGTAGTCATGGCTCTATGTAGTACTGTGGAATAGAGTTCCATGTAGTCATGGCTCTATGTAGTACTGTGGAATAGAGTTCCATGTAGTCATGTCTCTATGTAGTACTGTGCAATAGATTTCCATGTAGTCATGTCTCTATGTAGTACTGTGGAATAGAGTTCCATGCAGTCATGTCTCTATGTAGTACTGTGGAATAGAGTTCCATGTAGTCCTGTCTCTAGGTAGTACTGTGGAATAGAGTTCCATGATGTAGTCATGGCTCTATGTAGTACTGTGAATAGAGTTCCATGTAGTCATGGCTCTATGTAGTACTGTGGAATAGAGTTCCATGTAGTCAAGTCTGTAGGTAGTACTGTGGAATAGAGTTCCATGATGTAGTCATGTCTCTAGGTAGTACTGTGGAATAGAGTTCCATGATGTAGTCATGTCTCTAGGTAGTACTGTGGAATAGAGTACCATGTAGTCATGGCTCTATGCAGTACTGTGGAATAGAGTTCCATGATGTAGTCATGGCTCTATGTAGTACTGTGGAATAGAGTTCCATGCAGTCATGGCTCTATGTAGTACTGTGGAATAGAGTTCCATGTAGTCATGACTCTATGTAGTACTGTGGAATAGAGTTGCATGTAGTCCTGTCTCTAGGTAGTACTGTGGAATAGAGTTCCATGATGTAGTCATGGCTCTATGTAGTACTGTGGAATAGAGTTCCATTTAGTCATGGCTCTATGTAGTACTGTGGAATAGAGTTCCATGATGTAGTCATGTCTCTAGGTAGTACTGTGGAATAGAGTTCCATGTAATCATGTCTCTAGGTAGTACTGTAGAATAGAGTTCCATGTAGTCATGTCTCTATGTAGTACTGTGGAATAGAGTTCCATGTAGTCATGTCTCTATGTAGTACTGTGGAATAGAGTTCCATGATGTAGTCATGGCTCTATATAGTACTGTGGAATAGAGTTCCATGATGTAGTCATGGCTCTATGTAGTACTGTGGAATAGAGTTCCATGTAGTCATGTCTCTATGTAGTACTGTGGAATAGAGTTCCATGATGTAGTCATGGCTCTATATAGTACTGTGGAATAGAGTTCCATGATGTAGTCATGTCTCTAGGTAGTACTGTGGAATAGAGTTCCATGATGTAGTCATGTCTCTAGGTAGTACTGTGGAATAGAGTTCCATGTAGTCATGGCTCTATGTAGTACTGTGGAATAGAGTTCCATGATGTAGTCATGGCTCTATGTAGTACTGTGGAATAGAGTTCCATGCAGTCATGGCTCTATGTAGTACTGTGGAATAGAGTTCCATGTAGTCATGACTCTATGTAGTACTGTGGAATAGAGTTGCATGTAGTCCTGTCTCTAGGTAGTACTGTGGAATAGAGTTCCATGATGTAGTCATGGCTCTATGTAGTACTGTGGAATAGAGTTCCATGTAGTCATGGCTCTATGTAGTACTGTGGAATAGAGTTCCATGATGTAGTCATGTCTCTAGGTAGTACTGTGGAATAGAGTTCCATGTAATCATGTCTCTAGGTAGTACTGTGGAATAGAGTTCCATGTAGTCATGTCTCTATGTAGTACTGTGGAATAGAGTTCCATGTAGTCATGTCTCTATGTAGTACTGTGGAATAGAGTTCCATGATGTAGTCATGGCTCTATGTAGTACTGTGGAATAGAGTTCCATGATGTAGTCATGGCTCTATGTAGTACTGTGGAATAGAGTTCCATGTAGTCATGTCTCTATGTAGTACTGTGGAATAGAGTTCCATGATGTAGTCATGGCTCTATATAGTACTGTGGAATAGAGTTCCATGATGTAGTCATGGCTCTATGTAGTACTGTGGAATAGAGTTCCATGTAGTCATGGCTCTATGTAGTACTGTGGAATAGAGTTCCATGTAGTCATGGCTCTATGTAGTACTGTGGAATAGAGTTCCATGTAGTCATGTCTCTATGTAGTACTGTGGAATAGAGTTCCATGTAGTCATGCTCTATGTAGTACTGTGGAATAGAGTTCCATGTAGTCATGGCTCTATGTAGTACTGTGGAATAGAGTTCCATGTAGTCATGTCTCTAGGTAGTACTGTGGAATAGAGTTCCATGATGTAGTCATGGCTCTATGTAGTACTGTGGAATAGAGTTCCATGTAGTCATGTCTCTATGTAGTACTGTGGAATAGAGTTCCATGATGTAGTCATGGCTCTATGTAGTACTGTGGAATAGAGTTCCATGATGTAGTCATGGCTCTATGTAGTACTGTGGAATAGAGTTCCATGTAGTCATGTCTCTATGTAGTACTGTGGAATAGAGTTCCATGTAATCATGGCTCTATGTAGTACTGTGGAATAGAGTTCCATGGAGTCATGGCTCTATATAGTACTGTGGAATAGAGTTCCATGTAGTCATGGCTCTATGTAGTACTGTGGAATAGAGTTCCATGTAGTCATGGCTCTATGTAGTACTGTGGAATAGAGTTCCATGTAATCATGGCTCTAAGTAGTACTGTGCAATAGAGTTCCATGTTATCATGGCTCTATGTAGTACTGTGGAATAGAGTACCATGATGTAGTCATGTCTCTAGGTAGTACTGTGGAATAGAGTACCATGTAGTCATGGCTCTATGTAGTACTGTGGAATAGAGTTCCATGTAGTCATGTCTCTAGGTAGTACTGTGGAATAGAGTACCATGTAGTCATGGCTCTATGCAGTAATGTGGAATAGAGTTCCATGATGTAGTCATGGCTCTATGTAGTACTGTGGAATAGAGTTCCATGTAGTCATGGCTCTATGTAGTACTGTGGAATAGAGTTCCATGTAGTCATGTCTCTAGGTAGTACTGTGGAATAGAGTTCCATGATGTAGTCATGTCTCTAGGTAGTACTGTGGAATAGAGTTCCATGATGTAGTCATGTCTCTAGGTAGTACTGTGGAATAGAGTTCCATGTAATCATGTCTCTAGGTAGTACTGTGGAATAGAGTTCCATGTAGTCATGTCTCTATGTAGTACTGTGGAATAGAGTACCATGTAGTCATGGCTCTATGTAGTACTGTGGAATAGAGTTCCATGTAGTCATGTCTCTATGTAGTACTGTGCAATAGATTTCCATGTAGTCATGTCTCTATGTAGTACTGTGGAATAGAGTTCCATGCAGTCATGTCTCTATGTAGTACTGTGGAATAGAGTTCCATGTAGTCCTGTCTCTAGGTAGTACTGTGGAATAGAGTTCCATGATGTAGTCATGGCTCTATGTAGTACTGTGAATAGAGTTCCATGTAGTCATGGCTCTATGTAGTACTGTGGAATAGAGTTCCATGTAGTCAAGTCTGTAGGTAGTACTGTGGAATAGAGTTCCATGATGTAGTCATGTCTCTAGGTAGTACTGTGGAATAGAGTTCCATGATGTAGTCATGTCTCTAGGTAGTACTGTGGAATAGAGTACCATGTAGTCATGGCTCTATGCAGTACTGTGGAATAGAGTTCCATGATGTAGTCATGGCTCTATGTAGTACTGTGGAATAGAGTTCCATGCAGTCATGGCTCTATGTAGTACTGTGGAATAGAGTTCCATGTAGTCATGACTCTATGTAGTACTGTGGAATAGAGTTGCATGTAGTCCTGTCTCTAGGTATTACTGTGGAATAGAGTTCCATGATGTAGTCATGGCTCTATGTAGTACTGTGGAATAGAGTTCCATTTAGTCATGGCTCTATGTAGTACTGTGGAATAGAGTTCCATGATGTAGTCATGTCTCTAGGTAGTACTGTGGAATAGAGTTCCATGATGTAGTCATGTCTCTAGGTAGTACTGTGGAATAGAGTTCCATGTAGTCATGTCTCTAGGTAGTACTGTGTAGTACTGTCACTGCCACCATCGTTACGATTACCTGTACCTCATGAGACTCCCCTGGACTCACCTTCCTGGTTACCTTTACCTGTCACTGCCACCATCGTTACGATTACCTGTGCCTCATGAGAGTCCCCTGGACTCACCTTCCTGGTTACCTTTACCTGTCACTGCCACCATCGTTACGATTACCTGTGCCTCATGAGACTCCCTGGACTCACCTTCCTGGTTACCTTTACATGTCACTGCCACCATCGTTACGATTACCTGTGCCTCATGAGACTCCCCTGGACTCACCTTCCTGGTTACCTTTACCTGTCACTGCAACCATCGTTACGATTACCTGTGCCTCATGAGACTCCCTGGACTCACCTTCCTGGTTACCTTTACCTGTCACTGCCACCATCGTTACGATTACCTGTGCCTCATGAGACTCCCCTGGACTCACCTTCCTGGTTACCTTTACCTGTCACTGCCACCATCGTTACGATTACCTGTGCCTCATGAGACTCCCCTGGACTCACCTTCCTGGTTACCTTTACCTGTCACTGCCACCATCGTTACGATTACCTGTGCCTCATGAGACTCCCTGGACCCACCTTCCTGGTTACCTGTCACTGCCACCATCGTTACGATTACCTGTGCCTCATGAGACTCCCCTGGACTCACCTTCCTGTTTACCTGTCACTGCCACCATCGTTACGATTACCTGTGCCTCATGAGACTCCCCTGGACTCACCTTCCTGTTTACCTGTCACTGCCACCATCGTTACGATTACCTGTGCCTCATGAGACTCCCTGGACTCATCTTCCTGGTTACCTTTACCTGTCACTGCCACCATCGTTACGATTACCTGTGCCTCATGAGACTCCCCTGGACTAACCTTCCTGGTTACCTTTACCTGTCACTGCCACCATCGTTACGATTACCTGTGCCTCATGAGACTCCCCTGGACTCACCTTCCTGGTTACCTGTCACTGCCACCATCGTTACGATTACCTGTGCCTCATGAGATTACCTGTGCCTCATGAGACTACCCCTGGACTCACCTTCCTGGTTACCTTTACCTGTCACTGCCACCATCGTTACGATTACCTGTGCCTCATGAGACTCCCCTGGACTCACCTTCCTGGTTACCTTTACCTGTCACTGCCACCATCGTTACGATTACCTGTGCCTCATGAGACTCCCCTGGACTCACCTTCCTGGTTACCTGTCACTGCCACCATCGTTACGATTACCTGTGCCTCATGAGACTCCCCTGGACTCACCTTCCTGGTTACCTTTACCTGTCACTGCCACCATCGTTACGATTACCTGTGCCTCATGAGACTCCCCTGGACTCACCTTCCTGGTTACCTTTACCTGTCACTGCCACCATCGTTACGATTACCTGTGCCTCATGAGACTCCCCTGGACTCACCTTCCTGGTTACCTTTACCTGTCACTGCCACCATCGTTACGATTACCTGTGCCTCATGAGACTCCCCTGGACTCACCTTCCTGGTTACCTTTACCTGTCACTGCCACCATCGTTACGATTACCTGTGCCTCATGAGACTCCCCTGGACTCACCTTCCTGGTTACCTTTACCTGTCACTGCCACCATCGTTACGATTACCTGTGCCTCATGAGACTCCCTGGACTCACCTTCCTGGTTACCTTTACCTGTCACTGCCACCATCGTTACGATTACCTGTGCCTCATGAGACTCCCCTGGACTCTCCTTCCTGGTTACCTTTACCTGTCACTGCCACCATCGTTACGATTACCTGTGCCTCATGAGACTCCCCTGGACTCTCCTTCCTGGTTACCTTCACCTGTCACTGCCTTTGGTTCTTGTACATAAGTATCAAAAGTAAAAGTATGTAAATCATTTTAATTGTCTTATATTAAGGAAACCAGACAGCACACTTTTATTTTGTTATTTAAATTTACGGATAGTCATGGGCACAGTTCATCACTCAGGAACAATTTACAAATGAAGTATTTGTGTTTAGTGAGTCATCCAGATCAGAGTCAGTAGTGATGACCAGGGATGTTCTCTGTTTAGTGAGTCCTCCAGATCAGAGTCAGTAGTGATGACCAGGGGTGTTCTCTGTTTAGTGAGTCATCCAGATCAGAGGCAGTAGGGATGACCAGGGATGTTCTCTGTTTAGTGAGTCCTCCAGATCAGAGGCAGTAGGGATGACCAGGGATGTTCTCTGTTTAGTGAGTCCTCCAGATCAGAGGCAGTAGGGATGACCAGGGATGTTCTCTGTTTAGTGAGTCCTCCAGATCAGAGTCAGTAGGGATGACCAGGGATGTTCTCTATTTAGTGAGTCCCCCAGATCAGAGGCAGTAGGGATGACCAGGGATGTTCCTGTTTAGTGAGTCCTCCAGATCAGAGGCAGTAGGGATGACCAGGGATGTTCTCTGTTTAGTGAGTCCTCCAGATCAGAGGCAGTAGGGATGACCAGGGATGTTCTCTATTTAGTGAGTCCCCCAGATCAGAGGCAGTAGGGATGACCAGGGATGTTCCCTGTTTAGTGAGTCCTCCAGATCAGAGGCAGTAGGGATGACCAGGGGTGTTCTCTGTTTAGTGAGTCATCCAGATCAGAGGCAGTAGGGATGACCAGGGATGTTCTCTGTTTAGTGAGTCTGCCAGATCAGAGGCAGTAGTGATGACCAGGGATGTTCTCTGTTTAGTGAGTCCTCCAGATCAGAGGCAGTAGGGATGACCAGGGATGTTCTCTGTTTAGTAAGTCTGCCAGATCAGAGGCAGTAGGGATGACCAGGGATGTTCTCTGTTTAGTGAGTCCTCCAGATCAGAGTCAGTAGGGATGACCAGGGATGTTCTCTGTTTAGTGAGTCCCCCAGATCAGAGGCAGTAGGGATGACCAGGGATGTTCTCTGTTTAGTGAGTCCTCCAGATCAGAGGCAGTAGGGATGACCAGGGGTGTTCCCTGTTTAGTGAGTCCTCCAGATCAGAGGCAGTAGAGATGACCAGGGGTGTTCCCTGTTTAGTGAGTCCTCCAGATCAGAGGCAGTAGGGATGACCAGGGATGTTCTTTGTTTAGTGAGTCCTCCAGATCAGAGGCAGTAGGGATGACCAGGGGTGTTCCCTGTTTAGTGAGTCCTCCAGATCAGAGGCAGTGGGGATGACCAGGGATGTTCTCTTGATAAATGCGTGAATTAGACCATTTTCCTGTCATGCTAAGACCACTGCTCAGTACTGTGCGCCTCCCAGGGTCTGTTCTGGACAATAAAGACACCACTTGTGGGTGTGCATGGGTGTATGAGCTGTGCGCCAGTACATGTCAAAACCTCTCACAAATGCACTGTAATGGTTTCTACTGAGGTACAATGCTGACCGTAATGGTTTCTACTGAGGTACAAGCCTTACCACAATGGTTTCTACTGAGGTACAAGGCTTACCAAAATGGTTTCTACTGAGGTACAAGGCTTACCGTAATGGTTTCTACTGAGGTACAAGGCTTACCGTAATGGTTCATATTGAGGTACAAGGCTTACCGTAATGGTTTCTACTGAGGTGCAAGGCTTACCATAATGGTTCATACTGAGGTACAAGGCTTACCGTAATGGTTTCTACTGAGGTACAAGGCTTACCGTAATGTTTTCTACTGAGGTGCAAGGCTTACTGTAATGGTTCATACTGAGGTACAATGCTTACCGTAATGGTTTCTACTGAGGTGCAAGGCTTACCGTACTGTTTTCTACTGAGGTGCAAAGCTTACCATAATGGTTCATACTGAGGTACAAGGCTTACCGTAATGGTTTCTACTGAGGTACAAGGCTTACCGTAATGTTTTCTACTGAGGTGCAAGGCTTACCATAATGGTTCATACTGAGGTACAAGGCTTACCGTAATGGTTTCTACTGAGGTAGTGCAAGGCTTACCGTAATGGTTCATACTGAGGTACAAGGCTTACCGTAATGGTTTCTACTGAGGTACAAGGCTTACCGTAATGTTTTCTACTGAGGTGCAAGGCTTACCGTCATGGTTTCTACTGAGGTACAAGGCTTACCATAATGTTTTCTACTGAGGTGCAAGGCTTACCGTAATGGTTCATACTGAGGTAAAAGGCTTACCGTAATGGTTTCTACTGAGGTACAAGGCTTACCGTAATGGTTTCTACTGAGGTACAAGCCTTACCACAATGGTTTCTACTGAGGTACAAGGTTTACCACAATGGTTTCTACTGAGGTACAAGGCTTCCCGTAATGGTTCATACTGAGGTACAAGGCTTACCGTAATGGTTTCTACTGAGGTACAAGGCTTACCGTAATGGTTCATACTGAGGTACAAGGCTTACCGTAATGGTTTCTACTGAGGTGCAAGGCTTAACGTAATGTTTTTTACTGAGGTGCAGGGCTTACCATAATGGTTCATACTGAGGTACAAGGCTTACCGTAATGGTTTCTACTGAGGTACAAGGCTTACCGTAATGTTTTCTACTGAGGTGCAAGGCTTACCGTAATGGTTCATACTGAGGTACAAGGCTTACCGTAATGGTTTCTACTGAGGTACAAGGCTTACCGTAATGTTTTCTACTGAGGTGCAAGGCTTACCGTAATGGTTTCTACTGAGGTACAAGGCTTACCGTAATGTTTTCTACTGAGGTGCAAGGCTTACCGTAATGGTTCATACTGAGGTAAAAGGCTTACCGTAATGGTTTCTACTGAGGTAGTAGGCTTACCATAATGCTTCATACTTACCATAATGCTTCATACTGAGGTACAAGGCTTACCGTAATGGTTTCTACTGAGGTACAATGGTTTTTCTACTGAGGTACAAGGCTTACCGTAATGTTTTCTACTGAGGTGCAAGGCTTACCGTAATGGTTTCTACTGAGGTACAAGGCTTATCATAATGTTTTCTACTGAGGTGCAAGGCTTACCGTAATGGTTCATACTGAGGTAAAAGGCTTACCGTAATGGTTTCTACTGAGGTGCAAGGCTTACCATAATGGTTCATACTGAGGTACAAGGCTTACCGTAATGGTTTCACCTGGCTGCTTTGTCTTGACTTCTCCTTTGTATAGTTAACTGGCTACTTTGTCCTCACTACACCTTTATTTACCTGGCTGCTTTGTCCTGACTCCACCTTTATTTACCTGGCTGCTTTGTCCTGACTCCACCTTTATTTACCTGGCTGCTTTGTCCTGACTCCACCTTTATTTACCTGGCTGCTTTGTCCTGACTCGACCTTTATTTACCTGGCTGCTTTGTCCTGACTCCACCTTTATTTACCTGGCTGCTTTGTCCTGACTCCACCTTTATTTACCTGGATGCTTTGTCTTGACTCCACCTTTATTCACCTGGCTGCTTTGTCTTGACTTCTCCTTTGTATAGTTAACTGGCTACTTTGTCCTCACTCCACCTTTATTTACCTGGCTGCTTTGTCCTGACTCCACCTTTATTTACCTGGCTGCTTTGTCCTGACTCGACCTTTATTTACCTGGCTGCTTTGTCCTGACTCCACCTTTATTTACCTGGCTGCTTTGTCCTGACTCCACCTTTATTTACCTGGATGCTTTGTCTTGACTCCACCTTTATTTACCTGGCTGCTTTGTCCTTACTCCACCTTTATTTACCTGGCTACTTGATCTAAACTCTACTTTCAATAGCTGACTGTTCAATCTGTTTGTTGGTCTTCTGGTTGAATGTGCAGAAAACCCCTGTAAACATCCTGCAGCCAGAAACAAACATCCAGACTGTAGAGCAGTGGACACCTGATCAACCTAGGATATAGCCTACCACTCAGGTGAAGGGAATCAACCTAGGATATAGCCTACCACTCAGGTGAAGGGAATCAACCTAGGATATAGCCTACCACTCAGGTGAAGGGAATCAACCTAGGATATAGCCTACCACTCAGGTGAAGGGAATCAACCTAGGATATAGCCTACCACTCAGGTGAAGGGAATCAACCTAGGATATAGCCTACCACTCAGGTGAAGGGAATTAACCTAGGTCAGTTCTGCTCCCAGGCAGCCTTTCCTGAGACAGTTCTGTTCCCTGGCAGCCTTCTAGACAGGTCTGCTCCCCTGCCTGCCTTTCCTTAGACAGTTCTGCTCCCTGGCATCCTTCTAGACAGGTCTGCTCCCCATTTCATATCTCATTTGGATTTGTTGCAGTGCCAGTCTCAGAAGAAAATATATGGTTCTCGGCAATGGCTTTATGGGATAGCTAGCAACTTGTAAACAATTACCCATTTCTAAATGAGTACTATTTTAATAGCAATGTTGAATAATACCACATTAGCTGTCAAGCCAATTATATTATATGACTGTAGCCTCTAATTTTAATCCAGAAAAGTTCCTTCTGATGTTTATGATAGTAATTATTAGGTGTTGGATTAGGTCGCTAGCTGCCGACAGTATCTTCAACCTAGCCAACACTTTCAAAAATGCTTGGTTGCGTATGTAAACCAACTGTTGGGTTGCAGGCATTGGGTCACTTAGTTGGGTTGTTATTTTCTTTAAAAAGAGCCGTGGCTTAGTAGTGACGTGGCTTTCAGATAGTTTGTTTTGGCCACCGGTGAGAGTAAATGTAATTTATTTTGTTCTGTTGTATTGTCATCACATAATAAGGTTGAACGCTGACAGTTCTGTAGCCACGATGATGCTTATAAAAGGTGTATGGCTTCTAACGTCAACATGTAATATGACTTCTTCTAGATGTAATCAGTAACGTCAACATGTAATATGGCTTCTTCTAGATGTAATCAGTAACGTCAACATGTAATATGGCTTCTTCTAGATGTAATCAGTAACGTCAACATGTGTATGGCTTCTTCTAGATGTAATCAGTAACGTCAACATGTAATATGGCTTCTTCTAGATGTAATCAGTAACGTCAACATGTGTATGGCTTCTTCTAGATGTAATCAGTAACGTCAACATGTAATATGGCTTCTTCTAGATGTAATCAGTAACGTCAACATGTAATATGGCTTCTTCTAGATGTAATCAGTAACGTCAACATGTAATATGGCTTCTTCTAGATGTAATCAGTAACGTCAACATGTAATATGGCTTCTTCTAGATGTAATCAGTAACGTCAACATGTAATATGGCTTCTTCTAGATGTAATCAGTAACGTCAACATGTGTATGGCTTCTTCTAGATGTAATCAGTAACGTCAACATGTGTATGGCTTCTTCTAGATGTAATCAGTAACGTCAACATGTAATATGGCTTCTTCTACGTCAACAGATGTAATCAGTAACGTCAACATGTAATATGGCTTCTTCTAGATGTAATCAGTAACGTCAACATGTAATATGGCTTCTTCTAGATGTAATCAGTAACGTCAACATGTAATATGGTGTTCTTCTAGATGTAATCAGTAACGTCAACATGTGTATGGCTTCTTCTAGATGTAATCAGTAACGTCAACATGTGTATGGCTTCTTCTAGATGTAATCAGTAACGTCAACATGTGTATGGCTTCTTCTAGATGTAATCAGTAACGTCAACATGTGTATGGCTTCTTCTAGATGTAATCAGTAACGTCAACATGTAATATGGCTTCTTCTAGATGTAATCAGTAACGTCAACATGTGTATGGCTTCTTCTAGATGTAATCAGTAACGTCAACATGTAATATGGCTTCTTCTAGATGTAATCAGTAACGTCAACATGTGTATGGCTTCTTCTAGATGTAATCAGTAACGTCAACATGTGTATGGCTTCTTCTAGATGTAATCAGTCAGTAACGTCAACATGTGTATGGCTTCTTCTAGATGTAATCAGTAACGTCAACATGTAATATGGCTTCTTCTAGATGTAATCAGTAACGTCAACAGGTGTATGGCTTCTTCTAGATGTAATCAGTAACGTCAACATGTGTATGGCTTCTTCTAGATGTAATCAGTAACGTCAATATGTGATATGGCTTCTTCTAGATGTAATCAGTAACGTCAACATGTAATATGGCTTCTTCTAGATGTAATCAGAAACGTCAACATGTAATATGGCTTCTTCTAGATGTAATCAGTAACGTCAACATGTGTATGGCTTCTTCTAGATGTAATCAGTAACGTCAACATGTAATATGGCTTCTTCTAGATGTAATCAGTAACGTCAACATGTAATATGGCTTCTTCTAGATGTAATCAGTAACGTCAACATGTGTATGGCTTCTTCTAGATGTAATCAGTAACGTCAATATGTAATATGGCTTCTTCTAGATGTAATCAGTAACGTCAACATGTAATATGGCTTCTTCTAGATGTAATCAGTAACGTCAACATGTAATATGGCTTCTTCTAGATGTAATCAGTAACGTCAACATGTGTATGGCTTCTTCTAGATGTAATCAGTAACGACAACATGTAATATGGCTTCTTCTAGATGTAATCAGTAACGTCAACATGTAATATGGGTTCTTCTAGATGTAATCAGTAACGTCAACATGTGTATGGCTTCTTCTAGATGTAATCAGTAACGTCAACATGTAATATGGGTTATTCTAGATGTAATCAGTAACGTCAACAGGTGTATGGCTTCTTCTAGATGTAATCAGTAACGTCAATATGTGTATGGCTTCTTCTAGATGTAATCAGTAACGTCAACATGTAATATGGGTTCTTCTAGATGTAATCAGTAACATCAACATGTGTATGGCTTCTTCTAGATGTAATCAGTAACGACAACATGTAATATGGCTTCTTCTAGATGTAATCAGTAACGTCAACATGTAATATGGGTTCTTCTAGATGTAATCAGTAACGTCAACAGGTGTATGGCTTCTTCTAGATGTAATCAGTAACGTCAATATGTGTATGGCTTCTTCTAGATGTAATCAGTAACGTCAACATGTAATATGGCTTCTTCTAGATGTAATCAGTAACGTCAACATGTAATATGGCTTCTTCTAGATGTAATCAGTAACGTCAACATGTAATATGGCTTCTTCTAGATGTAATCAGTAACGTCAACAGGTGTATGGCTTCTTCTAGATGTAATCAGTAACGTCAACATGTAATATGGCTTCTTCTAGATGTAATCAGTAACGTCAACAGGTGTATGGCTTCTTCTAGATGTAATCAGTAACGTCAACATGTAATATGGCTTCTTCTAGATGTAATCAGTAACGTCAACATGTGTATGGCTTCTTCTAGATGTAATCAGTAACGTCAACATGTAATATGGCTTCTTCTAGATGTAATCAGTAACGTCAACATGTGTATGGCTTCTTCTAGATGTAATCAGTAACGTCAACATGTGTATGGCTTCTTCTAGATGTAATCAGTAACGTCAATATGTAATATGGCTTCTTCTAGATGTAATCAGTAACGTCAACATGTAATATGGCTTCTTCTAGATGTAATCAGTAACGTCAACATGTAATATGGCTTCTTCTAGATGTAATCAGTAACGTCAACATGTGTATGGCTTCTTCTAGATGTAATCAGTAACGTCAACATGTAATATGGCTTCTTCTAGATGTAATCAGTAACGTCAACATGTAATATGGCTTCTTCTAGATGTAATCAGTAACGTCAACATGTGTATGGCTTCTTCTAGATGTAATCAGTAACGTCAACATGTAATATGGCTTCTTCTAGATGTAATCAGTAACGTCAACATGTAATATGGCTTCTTCTAGATGTAATCAGTAACGTCAACATGTGTATGGCTTCTTCTAGATGTAATCAGTAACGTCAACATGTAATATGGCTTCTTCTAGATGTAATCAGTAACGTCAACATGTAATATGGCTTCTTCTAGATGTAATCAGTAACGTCAACATGTGTATGGCTTCTTCTAGATGTAATCAGTAACGTCAACATGTGTATGGCTTCTTCTAGATGTAATCAGTAACGTCAACATGTGTATGGCTTCTTCTAGATGTAATCAGTAACGTCAACATGTAATATGGCTTCTTCTAGATGTAATCAGTAACGTCAACATGTGTATGGCTTCTTCTAGATGTAATCAGTAACGTCAACATGTGTATGGCTTCTTCTAGATGTAATCAGTAACGTCAATATGTGATATGGCTTCTTCTAGATGTAATCAGTAACGTCAACATGTAATATGGCTTCTTCTAGATGTAATCAGTAACGTCAACATGTAATATGGCTTCTTCTAGATGTAATCAGTAACGTCAACATGTAATATGACTTCTTCTAGATGTAATCAGTAACGTCAACATGTAATATGGCTTCTTCTAGATGTAATCAGTAACGTCAACATGTAATATGGCTTCTTCTAGATGTAATCAGTAACGTCAACATGTGTATGGCTTCTTCTAGATGTAATCAGTAACGTCAATATGTAATATGGGTTATTCTAGATGTAATCAGTAACGTCAACATGTAATATGACTTCTTCTAGATGTAATCAGTAACGTCAATATGTAATATGGCTTCTTCTAGATGTAATCAGTAACGTCAACATGTGTATGGCTTCTTCTAGATGTAATCAGTAACGACAACATGTAATATGGCTTCTTCTAGATGTAATCAGTAACGTCAACATGTAATATGGGTTCTTCTAGATGTAATCAGTAACGTCAACATGTGTATGGCTTCTTCTAGATGTAATCAGTAACGTCAACATGTAATATGGGTTATTCTAGATGTAATCAGTAACGTCAACAGGTGTATGGCTTCTTCTAGATGTAATCAGTAACGTCAATATGTGTATGGCTTCTTCTAGATGTAATCAGTAACGTCAACATGTAATATGGGTTCTTCTAGATGTAATCAGTAACATCAACATGTGTATGGCTTCTTCTAGATGTAATCAGTAACGACAACATGTAATATGGCTTCTTCTAGATGTAATCAGTAACGTCAACATGTAATATGGGTTCTTCTAGATGTAATCAGTAACGTCAACAGGTGTATGGCTTCTTCTAGATGTAATCAGTAACGTCAACATGTAATATGGCTTCTTCTAGATGTAATCAGTAACGTCAACATGTAATATGGCTTCTTCTAGATGTAATCAGTAACGTCAACATGTAATATGGCTTCTTCTAGATGTAATCAGTAACGTCAACATGTAATATGGCTTCTTCTAGATGTAATCAGTAACGTCAACATGTGTATGGCTTCTTCTAGATGTAATCAGTAACGTCAACATGTAATATGGCTTCTTCTAGATGTAATCAGTAACGTCAACAGGTGTATGGCTTCTTCTAGATGTAATCAGTAACGTCAACATGTGTATGGCTTCTTCTAGATGTAATCAGTAACGTCAACATGTGTATGGCTTCTTCTAGATGTAATCAGTAACGTCAACATGTAATATGGCTTCTTCTAGATGTAATCAGTAACGTCAACAGGTGTATGGCTTTTTCTAGATGTAATCAGTAACGTCAACATGTGTATGGCTTCTTCTAGATGTAATCAGTAACGTCAATATGTGATATGGCTTCTTCTAGATGTAATCAGTAACGTCAAACATGTAATATGGCTTCTTCTAGATGTAATCAGAAACGTCAACATGTAATATGGCTTCTTCTAGATGTAATCAGTAACGTCAATATGTAGTATGGCTTCTTCTAGATGTAATCAGTAACGTCAACATGTAATATGGCTTCTTCTAGATGTAATCAGTAACGTCAACATGTAATATGGCTTCTTCTAGATGTAATCAGTAACGTCAACATGTGTATGGCTTCTTCTAGATGTAATCAGTAACGTCAATATGTAATATGGCTTCTTCTAGATGTAATCAGTAACGTCAACATGTAATATGGCTTCTTCTAGATGTAATCAGTAACGTCAATATGTGTATGGCTTCTTCTAGATGTAATCAGTAACGTCAACATGTAATATGGCTTCTTCTAGATGTAATCAGTAACGTCAACATGTAATATGGCTTCTTCTAGATGTAATCAGTAACGTCAACATGTAATATGGCTTCTTCTAGATGTAATCAGTAACGTCAACAGGTGTATGGCTTCTTCTAGATGTAATCAGTAACGTCAACATGTGTATGGCTTCTTCTAGATGTAATCAGTAACGTCAACATGTGTATGGCTTCTTCTAGATGTAATCAGTAACGTCAACATGTAATATGACTTCTTCTAGATGTAATCAGTAACGTCAACATGTAATATGGCTTCTTCTAGATGTAATCAGTAACGTCAACATGTAATATGGCTTCTTCTAGATGTAATCAGTAACGACAACATGTGTATGGCTTCTTCTAGATGTAATCAGTAACGTCAACATGTGTATGGCTTCTTCTAGATGTAATCAGTAACGATGTAATGGCTTCTTCTAGATGTAATCAGTAACGTCAACATGTAATATGGCTTCTTCTAGATGTAATCAGTAACGTCAACATGTAATATGGCTTCTTCTAGATGTAATCAGTAACGTCAACATGTAATATGGCTTCTTCTAGATGTAATCAGTAACGTCAACATGTAATATGGCTTCTTCTAGATGTAATCAGTAACGTCAACAACATGTAATATGGACTTCTTCTAGATGTAATCAGTAACGTCAACATGTAATATGGCTTCTTCTAGATGTAATCAGTAACGTCAACATGTAATATGGCTTCTTCTAGATGTAATCAGTAACGTCAACATGTAATATGGCTTCTTCTAGATGTAATCAGTAACGTCAACAGGTGTATGGCTTCTTCTAGATGTAATCAGTAACGTCAACATGTAATATGACTTCTTCTAGATGTAATCAGTAACGTCAACATGTGTATGGCTTCTTCTAGATGTAATCAGTAACGTCAACATGTAATATGGCTTCTTCTAGATGTAATCAGTAACGTCAACATGTAATATGACTTCTTCTAGGTGTAATCAGTAACGTCAACATGTAATATGGCTTCTTCTAGATGTAATCAGTAACGTCAACATGTAATATGGCTTCTTCTAGATGTAATCAGTAACGTCAACATGTAATATGGCTTCTTCTAGATGTAATCAGTAACGTCAACATGTAATATGGCTTCTTCTAGATGTAATCAGTAACGTCAACATGTGTATGGCTTCTTCTAGATGTAATCAGTAACGTCAATATGTGATATGGCTTCTTCTAGATGTAATCAGTAACGTCAACATGTAATATGGCTTCTTCTAGATGTAATCAGAAACGTCAACATGTAATATGGCTTCTTCTAGATGTAATCAGTAACGTCAACATGTGTATGGCTTCTTCTAGATGTAATCAGTAACGTCAACATGTAATATGGCTTCTTCTAGATGTAATCAGTAACGTCAACATGTAATATGGCTTCTTCTAGATGTAATCAGTAACGTCAACATGTGTATGGCTTCTTCTAGATGTAATCAGTAACGTCAATATGTAATATGGCTTCTTCTAGATGTAATCAGTAACGTCAACATGTAATATGGCTTCTTCTAGATGTAATCAGTAACGTCAACATGTGTATGGCTTCTTCTAGATGTAATCAGTAACGTCAACATGTAATATGGCTTCTTCTAGATGTAATCAGTAACGTCAATATGTAATATGGCTTCTTCTACATGTAATCAGTAACGTCAACATGTAATATGGCTTCTTCTAGATGTAATCAGTAACGTCAACATGTGTATGGCTTCTTCTAGATGTAATCAGTAACGTCATCATGTGTATGGCTTCTTCTAGATGTAATCAGTAACGTCAACAGGTGTATGGCTTCTTCTAGATGTAATCAGTAACGTCAACATGTAATATGACTTCTTCTAGATGTAATCAGTAACGTCAACATGTAATATGGCTTCTTCTAGATGTAATCAGAAACGTCAACATGTAATATGGCTTCTTCTAGATGTAATCAGTAACGTCAACATGTGTATGGCTTCTTCTAGATGTAATCAGTAACGTCAACATGTAATATGGCTTCTTCTAGATGTAATCAGTAACGTCAACATGTAATATGGCTTCTTCTAGATGTAATCAGTAACGTCAACATGTGTATGGCTTCTTCTAGATGTAATCAGTAACGTCAATATGTAATATGGCTTCTTCTAGATGTAATCAGTAACGTCAACATGTAATATGGCTTCTTCTAGATGTAATCAGTAACGTCAACATGTGTATGGCTTCTTCTAGATGTAATCAGTAACGTCAACATGTAATATGGCTTCTTCTAGATGTAATCAGTAACGTCAATATGTAATATGGCTTCTTCTACATGTAATCAGTAACGTCAACATGTAATATGGCTTCTTCTAGATGTAATCAGTAACGTCAACATGTGTATGGCTTCTTCTAGATGTAATCAGTAACGTCATCATGTGTATGGCTTCTTCTAGATGTAATCAGTAACGTCAACAGGTGTATGGCTTCTTCTAGATGTAATCAGTAACGTCAACATGTAATATGACTTCTTCTAGATGTAATCAGTAACGTCAACATGTAATATGGCTTCTTCTAGATGTAATCAGTAACGTCAACATGTAATATGGCTTCTTCTAGATGTAATCAGTAACGACAACATGTGTATGGCTTCTTCTAGATGTAATCAGTAACGTCAACATGTAATATGACTTCTTCTAGATGTAATCAGTAACGTCAACATGTAATATGGCTTCTTCTAGATGTAATCAGTAACGTCAACATGTAATATGGCTTCTTCTAGATGTAATCAGTAACGTCAATATGTGTATGGCTTCTTCTAGATGTAATCAGTAACGTCAACATGTGTATGGCTTCTTCTAGATGTAATCAGTAACGTCAATATGTAATATGGCTTCTTCTAGATGTAATCAGTAACGTCAACAGGTGTATGGCTTCTTCTAGATGTAATCAGTAACGTCAACATGTAATATGGCTTCTTCTAGATGTAATCAGTAACGTCAACATGTAATATGGCTTCTTCTAGATGTAATCAGTAACGTCAACATGTGTATGGCTTCTTCTAGATGTAATCAGTAACGTCAACATGTAATATGACTTCTTCTAGGTGTAATCAGTAACGTCAACATGTAATATGGCTTCTTCTAGATGTAATCAGTAACGTCAACATGTAATATGGCTTCTTCTAGATGTAATCAGTAACGTCAACATGTAATATGGCTTCTTCTAGATGTAATCAGTAACGTCAACATGTGTATGGCTTCTTCTAGATGTAATCAGTAACGTCAACATGTAATATGGCTTCTTCTAGATGTAATCAGTAACGTCAACATGTGTATGGCTTCTTCTAGATGTAATCAGTAACGTCAACATGTAATATGACTTCTTCTAGGTGTAATCAGTAACGTCAACATGTAATATGACTTCTTCTAGATGTAATCAGTAACGTCAACATGTAATATGGCTTCTTCTAGATGTAATCAGTAACGTCAACATGTAATATGGCTTCTTCTAGATGTAATCAGTAACGTCAACATGTAATATGGCTTCTTCTAGATGTAATCAGTAACGTCAACATGTAATATGGCTTCTTCTAGATGTAATCAGTAACGTCAACATGTGTATGGCTTCTTCTAGATGTAATCAGTAACGTCAATATGTGATATGGCTTCTTCTAGATGTAATCAGTAACGTCAACATGTAATATGGCTTCTTCTAGATGTAATCAGAAACGTCAACATGTAATATGGCTTCTTCTAGATGTAATCAGTAACGTCAACATGTGTATGGCTTCTTCTAGATGTAATCAGTAACGTCAACATGTAATATGGCTTCTTCTAGATGTAATCAGTAACGTCAACATGTAATATGGCTTCTTCTAGATGTAATCAGTAACGTCAACATGTGTATGGCTTCTTCTAGATGTAATCAGTAACGTCAATATGTAATATGGCTTCTTCTAGATGTAATCAGTAACGTCAACATGTAATATGGCTTCTTCTAGATGTAATCAGTAACGTCAACATGTGTATGGCTTCTTCTAGATGTAATCAGTAACGTCAACATGTAATATGGCTTCTTCTAGATGTAATCAGTAACGTCAATATGTAATATGGCTTCTTCTACATGTAATCAGTAACGTCAACATGTAATATGGCTTCTTCTAGATGTAATCAGTAACGTCAACATGTGTATGGCTTCTTCTAGATGTAATCAGTAACGTCATCATGTGTATGGCTTCTTCTAGATGTAATCAGTAACGTCAACAGGTGTATGGCTTCTTCTAGATGTAATCAGTAACGTCAACATGTAATATGACTTCTTCTAGATGTAATCAGTAACGTCAACATGTAATATGGCTTCTTCTAGATGTAATCAGTAACGTCAACATGTAATATGGCTTCTTCTAGATGTAATCAGTAACGACAACATGTGTATGGCTTCTTCTAGATGTAATCAGTAACGTCAACATGTGTATGGCTTCTTCTAGATGTAATCAGTAACGTCAATATGTAACATGGCTTCTTCTAGATGTAATCAGTAACGTCAACAGGTGTATGGCTTCTTCTAGATGTAATCAGTAACGTCAACATGTAATATGGCTTCTTCTAGATGTAATCAGTAACGTCAACATGTAATATGGCTTCTTCTAGATGTAATCAGTAACGTCAACATGTAATATGGCTTCTTCTAGATGTAATCAGTAACGTCAACATGTAATATGGCTTCTTCTAGATGTAATCAGTAACGTCAACATGTAATATGGCTTCTTCTAGATGTAATCAGTAACGTCAACATGTAATATGACTTCTTCTAGGTGTAATCAGTAACGTCAACATGTAATATGACTTCTTCTAGGTGTAATCAGTAACGTCAACATGTAATATGGCTTCTTCTAGATGTAATCAGTAACGTCAACATGTAATATGGCTTCTTCTAGATGTAATCAGTAACGTCAACATGTAATATGGCTTCTTCTAGATGTAATCAGTAACGTCAACATGTAATATGGCTTCTTCTAGATGTAATCAGTAACGTCAACATGTGTATGGCTTCTTCTAGATGTAATCAGTAACGTCAACATGTAATCTGGCTTCTTCTAGATGTAATCAGTAACGTCAACATGTAATATGGCTTCTTCTAGATGTAATCAGTAACGTCAACATGTGTATGGCTTCTTCTAGATGTAATCAGTAACGTCAACATGTAATATGGCTTCTTCTAGATGTAATCAGTAACGTCAACATGTAATATGGCTTCTTCTAGATGTAATCAGTAACGTCAACATGTGTATGGCTTCTTCTAGATGTAATCATTAACGTCAACATGTAATATGGCTTCTTCTAGATGTAATCAGTAACGTCAACATGTAATATGGCTTCTTCTAGATGTAATCAGTAACGTCAATATGTGTATGGCTTCTTCTAGATGTAATCAGTAACGTCAACATGTGTATGGCTTCTTCTAGATGTAATCAGTAACGTCAATATGTGTATGGCTTCTTCTAGATGTAATCAGTAACGTCAATATGTGTATGGCTTCTTCTAGATGTAATCAGTAACGTCAACATGTAATATGACTTCTTCTAGATGTAATCAGTAACGTCAACATGTAATATGGCTTCTTCTAGATGTAATCAGTAACGTCAACAGGTGTATGGCTTCTTCTAGATGTAATCAGTAACGTCAACATGTAATATGGCTTCTTCTAGATGTAATCAGTAACGTCAATATGTAATATGGCTTCTTCTAGATGTAATCAGTAACGTCAACATGTGTATGGCTTCTTCTAGATGTAATCAGTAACGTCAACATGTGTATGGCTTCTTCTAGATGTAATCAGTAACGTCATCATGTGTATGGCTTCTTCTAGATGTAATCAGTAACGTCAACAGGTGTATGGCTTCTTCTAGATGTAATCAGTAACGTCAACATGTAATATGACTTCTTCTAGATGTAATCAGTAACGTCAACATGTAATATGGCTTCTTCTAGATGTAATCAGTAACGTCAACATGTAATATGGCTTCTTCTAGATGTAATCAGTAACGTCAACATGTGTATGGCTTCTTCTAGATGTAATCAGTAACGTCAACATGTGTATGGCTTCTTCTAGATGTAATCAGTAACGTCAACATGTAATATGGCTTCTTCTAGATGTAATCAGTAACGTCAACATGTAATATGGCTTCTTCTAGATGTAATCAGTAACGTCAACATGTGTATGGCTTCTTCTAGATGTAATCAGTAACGTCAATATGTAATATGGCTTCTTCTAGATGTAATCAGTAACGTCAACATGTGTATGGCTTCTTCTAGATGTAATCAGTAACGTCAACATGTAATATGACTTCTTCTAGGTGTAATCAGTAACGTCAACATGTAATATGACTTCTTCTAGGTGTAATCAGTAACGTCAACATGTAATATGGCTTCTTCTAGATGTAATCAGTAACGTCAACATGTAATATGGCTTCTTCTAGATGTAATCAGTAACGTCAACATGTAATATGGCTTCTTCTAGATGTAATCAGTAACGTCAACATGTAATATGGCTTCTTCTAGATGTAATCAGTAACGTCAACATGTGTATGGCTTCTTCTAGATGTAATCAGTAACGTCAATATGTGATATGGCTTCTTCTAGATGTAATCAGTAACGTCAACATGTAATATGGCTTCTTCTAGATGTAATCAGAAACGTCAACATGTAATATGGCTTCTTCTAGATGTAATCAGTAACGTCAACATGTGTATGGCTTCTTCTAGATGTAATCAGTAACGTCAACATGTAATATGGCTTCTTCTAGATGTAATCAGTAACGTCAACATGTAATATGGCTTCTTCTAGATGTAATCAGTAACGTCAACATGTGTATGGCTTCTTCTAGATGTAATCAGTAACGTCAATATGTAATATGGCTTCTTCTAGATGTAATCAGTAACGTCAACATGTAATATGGCTTCTTCTAGATGTAATCAGTAACGTCAACATGTGTATGGCTTCTTCTAGATGTAATCAGTAACGTCAACATGTAATATGGCTTCTTCTAGATGTAATCAGTAACGTCAATATGTAATATGGCTTCTTCTACATGTAATCAGTAACGTCAACATGTAATATGGCTTCTTCTAGATGTAATCAGTAACGTCAACATGTGTATGGCTTCTTCTAGATGTAATCAGTAACGTCATCATGTGTATGGCTTCTTCTAGATGTAATCAGTAACGTCAACAGGTGTATGGCTTCTTCTAGATGTAATCAGTAACGTCAACATGTAATATGACTTCTTCTAGATGTAATCAGTAACGTCAACATGTAATATGGCTTCTTCTAGATGTAATCAGTAACGTCAACATGTAATATGGCTTCTTCTAGATGTAATCAGTAACGACAACATGTGTATGGCTTCTTCTAGATGTAATCAGTAACGTCAACATGTGTATGGCTTCTTCTAGATGTAATCAGTAACGTCAATATGTAATATGGCTTCTTCTAGATGTAATCAGTAACGTCAACAGGTGTATGGCTTCTTCTAGATGTAATCAGTAACGTCAACATGTAATATGGCTTCTTCTAGATGTAATCAGTAACGTCAACATGTAATATGGCTTCTTCTAGATGTAATCAGTAACGTCAACATGTAATATGGCTTCTTCTAGATGTAATCAGTAACGTCAACATGTAATATGGCTTCTTCTAGATGTAATCAGTAACGTCAACATGTAATATGGCTTCTTCTAGATGTAATCAGTAACGTCAACATGTAATATGACTTCTTCTAGGTGTAATCAGTAACGTCAACATGTAATATGACTTCTTCTAGGTGTAATCAGTAACGTCAACATGTAATATGGCTTCTTCTAGATGTAATCAGTAACGTCAACATGTAATATGGCTTCTTCTAGATGTAATCAGTAACGTCAACATGTAATATGGCTTCTTCTAGATGTAATCAGTAACGTCAACATGTAATATGGCTTCTTCTAGATGTAATCAGTAACGTCAACATGTGTATGGCTTCTTCTAGATGTAATCAGTAACGTCAACATGTAATCTGGCTTCTTCTAGATGTAATCAGTAACGTCAACATGTAATATGGCTTCTTCTAGATGTAATCAGTAACGTCAACATGTGTATGGCTTCTTCTAGATGTAATCAGTAACGTCAACATGTAATATGGCTTCTTCTAGATGTAATCAGTAACGTCAACATGTAATATGGCTTCTTCTAGATGTAATCAGTAACGTCAACATGTGTATGGCTTCTTCTAGATGTAATCATTAACGTCAACATGTAATATGGCTTCTTCTAGATGTAATCAGTAACGTCAACATGTAATATGGCTTCTTCTAGATGTAATCAGTAACGTCAACATGTGTATGGCTTCTTCTAGATGTAATCAGTAACGTCAACATGTGTGCTTCTTCTAGATGTAATCAGTAACGTCAATATGTGTATGGCTTCTTCTAGATGTAATCAGTAACATCAATATGTGTATGGCTTCTTCTAGATGTAATCAGTAACGTCAATATGTAATATGGCTTCTTCTAGATGTAATCAGTAACGTCAACATGTAATATGGCTTCTTCTAGATGTAATCAGTAATATGGCTTCTTCTAGATGTAATCAGTAACGTCAACATGTGTATGGCTTCTTCTAGATGTAATCAGTAACGTCAACATGTAATATGGCTTCTTCTAGATGTAATCAGTAACGTCAATATGTAATATGGCTTCTTCTACATGTAATCAGTAACGTCAACATGTAATATGGCTTCTTCTAGATGTAATCAGTAACGTCAACATGTGTATGGCTTCTTCTAGATGTAATCAGTAACGTCATCATGTGTATGGCTTCTTCTAGATGTAATCAGTAACGTCAACAGGTGTATGGCTTCTTCTAGATGTAATCAGTAACGTCAACATGTAATATGACTTCTTCTAGATGTAATCAGTAACGTCAACATGTAATATGGCTTCTTCTAGATGTAATCAGTAACGTCAACATGTAATATGGCTTCTTCTAGATGTAATCAGTAACGTCAACATGTGTATGGCTTCTTCTAGATGTAATCAGTAACGTCAACATGTGTATGGCTTCTTCTAGATGTAATCAGTAACGTCAACATGTAATATGACTTCTTCTAGGTGTAATCAGTAACGTCAACATGTAATATGACTTCTTCTAGATGTAATCAGTAACGTCAACATGTAATATGGCTTCTTCTAGATGTAATCAGTAACGTCAACATGTAATATGGCTTCTTCTAGATGTAATCAGTAACGTCAACATGTAATATGGCTTCTTCTAGATGTAATCAGTAACGTCAACATGTGTATGGCTTCTTCTAGATGTAATCAGTAACGTCAACATGTAATCTGGCTTCTTCTAGATGTAATCAGTAACGTCAACATGTAATATGGCTTCTTCTAGATGTAATCAGTAACGTCAACATGTGTATGGCTTCTTCTAGATGTAATCAGTAACGTCAACATGTAATATGGCTTCTTCTAGATGTAATCAGTAACGTCAACATGTAATATGGCTTCTTCTAGATGTAATCAGTAACGTCAACATGTGTATGGCTTCTTCTAGATGTAATCATTAACGTCAACATGTAATATGGCTTCTTCTAGATGTAATCAGTAACGTCAACATGTAATATGGCTTCTTCTAGATGTAATCAGTAACGTCAACATGTGTATGGCTTCTTCTAGATGTAATCAGTAACGTCAACATGTAATATGACTTCTTCTAGATGTAATCAGTAACGTCAACATGTAATATGGCTTCTTCTAGATGTAATCAGTAACGTCAACATGTAATATGACTTCTTCTAGATGTAATCAGTAACGTCAACATGTAATATGGCTTCTTCTAGATGTAATCAGTAACGTCAACAGGTGTATGGCTTCTTCTAGATGTAATCAGTAACGTCAACATGTAATCTGGCTTCTTCTAGATGTAATCAGTAACGTCAACATGTAATCTGGCTTCTTCTAGATGTAATCAGTAACGTCAACATGTAGTATGACTTCTTCTAGATGTAATCAGTAACGTCAACATGTAATATGGCTTCTTCTAGATGTAATCAGTAACGTCAACATGTAATATGGCTTCTTCTAGATGTAATCAGTAACGTCAACATGTGTATGGCTTCTTCTAGATGTAATCATTAACGTCAACATGTAATATGGCTTCTTCTAGATGTAATCAGTAACGTCAACATGTAATATGGCTTCTTCTAGATGTAATCAGTAACGTCAACATGTGTATGGCTTCTTCTAGATGTAATCAGTAACGTCAACATGTAATATGACTTCTTCTAGATGTAATCAGTAACGTCAACTATGGCTTCTTCTAGATGTAATCAGTAACGTCAACATGTAATATGGCTTCTTCTAGATGTAATCAGTAACGTCAATATGTGTATGGCTTCTTCTAGATGTAATCAGTAACGTCAACATGTGTATGGCTTCTTCTAGATGTAATCAGTAACGTCAATATGTGTATGGCTTCTTCTAGATGTAATCAGTAACGTCAATATGTGTATGGCTTCTTCTAGATGTAATCAGTAACGTCAACATGTAATATGGCTTCTTCTAGATGTAATCAGTAACGTCAACATGTGTATGGCTTCTTCTAGATGTAATCAGTAACGTCAACATGTAATATGGCTTCTTCTAGATGTAATCAGTAACGTCAATATGTGTATGGCTTCTTCTAGATGTAATCAGTAACGTCAATATGTGTATGGCTTCTTCTAGATGTAATCAGTAACGTCAATATGTAATATGGCTTCTTCTAGATGTAATCAGTAACGTCAACATGTAATATGGCTTCTTCTAGATGTAATCAGTAACGTCAATATGTAATATGGCTTCTTCTAGATGTAATCAGTAACGTCAACATGTAATATGGCTTCTTCTAGATGTAATCAGTAACGTCAACAGGTGTATGGCTTCTTCTAGATGTAATCAGTAACGTCAACATGTAATATGGCTTCTTCTAGATGTAATCAGTAACGTCAACAGGTGTATGGCTTCTTCTAGATGTAATCAGTAACGTCAATATGTAATATGGCTTCTTCTAGATGTAATCAGTAACGTCAACATGTAATATGGCTTCTTCTAGATGTAATCAGTAACGTCAATATGTGTATGGCTTCTTCTAGATGTAATCAGTAACGTCAATATGTAATATGGCTTCTTCTAGATGTAATCAGTAACGTCAACATGTGTATGGCTTCTTCTAGATGTAATCAGTAACGTCAACATGTGTATGGCTTCTTCTAGATGTAATCAGTAACGTCAACATGTAATATGGCTTCTTCTAGATGTAATCAGTAACGTCAACAGGTGTATGGCTTCTTCTAGATGTAATCAGTAACGTCAACATGTAATATGACTTCTTCTAGATGTAATCAGTAACGTCAACATGTGTATGGCTTCTTCTAGATGTAATCAGTAACGTCAACATGTAATATGGCTTCTTCTAGATGTAATCAGTAACGTCAACATGTGTATGGCTTCTTCTAGATGTAATCAGTAACGTCAACAGGTGTATGGCTTCTTCTAGATGTAATCAGTAACGTCAACATGTAATATGACTTCTTCTAGATGTAATCAGTAACGTCAACAGGTGTATGGCTTCTTCTAGATGTAATCAGTAACGTCAACATGTAATATGGCTTCTTCTAGATGTAATCAGTAACGTCAACAGGTGTATGGCTTCTTCTAGATGTAATCAGTAACGTCAATATGTAATATGGCTTCTTCTAGATGTAATCAGTAACGTCAACATGTAATATGGCTTCTTCTAGATGTAATCAGTAACGTCAATATGTGTATGGCTTCTTCTAGATGTAATCAGTAACGTCAACATGTAATATGACTTCTTCTAGATGTAATCAGTAACGTCAACATGTAGTATGGCTTCTTCTAGATGTAATCAGTAACGTCAACATGTGTATGGCTTCTTCTAGATGTAATCAGTAACGTCAACATGTAATATGGCTTCTTCTAGATGTAATCAGTAACGTCAACAGGTGTATGGCTTCTTCTAGATGTAATCAGTAACGTCAACATGTAATATGACTTCTTCTAGATGTAATCAGTAACGTCAACATGTGTATGGCTTCTTCTAGATGTAATCAGTAACGTCAACATGTAATATGGCTTCTTCTAGATGTAATCAGTAACGTCAACATGTGTATGGCTTCTTCTAGATGTAATCAGTAACGTCAACAGGTGTATGGCTTCTTCTAGATGTAATCAGTAACATCAACATGTAATATGGCTTCTTCTAGATGTAATCAGTAACGTCAATATGTAATATGGCTTCTTCTAGATGTAATCAGTAACGTCAACATGTGTATGGCTTCTTCTAGATGTAATCAGTAACGTCAACAGGTGTATGGCTTCTTCTAGATGTAATCAGTAACGTCAACATGTAATATGGCTTCTTCTAGATGTAATCAGTAACGTCAATATGTAATATGGCTTCTTCTAGATGTAATCAGTAACGTCAACATGTGTATGGCTTCTTCTAGATGTAATCAGTAACGTCAACATGTGTATGGCTTCTTCTAGATGTAATCAGTAACGTCAACATGTAATATGGCTTCTTCTAGATGTAATCAGTAACGTCAACAGGTGTATGGCTTCTTCTAGATGTAATCAGTAACGTCAACATGTAATATGACTTCTTCTAGATGTAATCAGTAACGTCAACATGTGTATGGCTTCTTCTAGATGTAATCAGTAACGTCAACATGTAATATGGCTTCTTCTAGATGTAATCAGTAACGTCAACATGTGTATGGCTTCTTCTAGATGTAATCAGTAACGTCAACATGTAATATGACTTCTTCTAGATGTAATCAGTAACGTCAACATGTGTATGGCTTCTTCTAGATGTAATCAGTAACGTCAACATGTAATCTGGCTTCTTCTAGATGTAATCAGTAACGTCAACATGTAATATGACTTCTTCTAGATGTAATCAGTAACGTCAACATGTAATATGGCTTCTTCTAGATGTAATCAGTAACGTCAACAGGTGTATGGCTTCTTCTAGATGTAATCAGTAACGTCAACATGTAATATGGCTTCTTCTAGATGTAATCAGTAACGTCAACATGTAATATGGCTTCTTCTAGATGTAATCAGTAACGTCAACAGGTGTATGGCTTCTTCTAGATGTAATCAGTAACGTCAACATGTAATATGGCTTCTTCTAGATGTAATCAGTAACGTCAACAGGTGTATGGCTTCTTCTAGATGTAATCAGTAACGTCAACATGTAATATGGCTTCTTCTAGATGTAATCAGTAACGTCAACATGTAATATGGCTTCTTCTAGATGTAATCAGTAACGTCAACAGGTGTATGGCTTCTTCTAGATGTAATCAGTAACGTCAACAGGTGTATGGCTTCTTTTAGATGTAATCAGTAACGTCAACATGTAATATGGCTTCTTCTAGATGTAATCAGTAACGTCAACATGTAATATGGCTTCTTCTAGATGTAATCAGTAACGTCAACATGTAATATGGCTTCTTCTAGATGTAATCAGTAACGTCAACAGGTGTATGGCTTCTTCTAGATGTAATCAGTAACGTCAACAGGTGTATGGCTTCTTCTAGATGTAATCAGTAACGTCAACATGTAATATGGCTTCTTCTAGATGTAATCAGTAACGTCAACATGTAATCTGGCTTCTTCTAGATGTAATCAGTAACGTCAACATGTAATCTGGCTTCTTCTAGATGTAATCAGTAACGTCAACATGTAATCTGGCTTCTTCTAGATGTAATCAGTAACGTCAACATGTAATATGGCTTCTTCTAGATGTAATCAGTAACGTCAACATGTAATATGGCTTCTTCTAGATGTAATCAGTAACGTCAACATGTAATATGGCTTCTTCTAGATGTAATCAGTAACGTCAACATGTAATATGGCTTCTTCTAGATGTAATCAGTAACGTCAACATGTAATATGGCTTCTTCTAGATGTAATCAGTAACGTCAACATGTAATGTGGCTTCTTCTAGATGTAATCAGTAACGTCAACATGTAATATGGCTTCTTCTAGATGTAATCAGTAACGTCAACATGTAATATGCATAAATACTCAAAGACGTTGTTGAATTCTAGTTTCTAAATGCCAGAACATAATGTGATTACGTTCTGTTACTGTTGGATTACTTTCCTCTTAATAGGCAAAATACCAACAGGATCCATCAAACACATCTGGTGAGTCATCACAGAGGTCTTTGATTGGTGGTCATCATTAGGTGTGTAATCATAGTCGTCTCTGATTGGTGGTCATCATTTGGTGTGTCATCATAGTGGTCTCTGATTGATGGTCGTCATTTGGTGTGTCATCATAGTGGTCTCTGATTGGTGGTCATCATTTGGTGTGTCATCATAAAGGTCTCTGATTGGTGGTCATCATTTGGTGTGTCATCATAGTGGTCTCTGATTGATGGTCATCATTTGGTGTGTCATCATCAAGGTCTCTGATTGGTGGTCATCATTTGGTATTATCCATGAAGTAATCATCTAATATTTCAAAATTATCTATATTCCGATTACAATATTTTTGCTTGTAACATAACTGATAAATGTTACAGGGGTATATTTGTAATCAGTTACTCCTCAACACTAGTTTTCATTGCTACAATATATTATTAACAAGGTTAAAAATGTAACTCCTCGCATCACAAAAAAGGTTCCTGGTTGAACACAGGCAGCCAAGTATCATGACACAGGCAGCCCAGTATCATGACACAGGCAGCCCAGTATCATGACACAGGCAGCCCAGTATCATGACACAGGCAGCCCAGTGTCATGACACAGGGAAATGAAAGGTTCCCCACAGTGGGGGCCTTTTGAACACTAAAAGTTTACTCCAGGCACATTTCCTTTTAAGACTGTAGGTTTGCAGAATTCTGGTCACTTTCCTAAAATTCCCAGGTTTTCCAGAAATGTTGCTTGGAATATTCCTGGAATGAGGAAGGAATAAGAAGAAAATCCTAAGTACTCCAACCAGGATTTTTGGAAAACCTGGGTATTTTGGGAAAGTGACCAGGATTTTGCAACCCAAGTAGAACCTATGTTTTAATGTTGGAGAGTTGAATTCATTTTTCAGTGATTAGACTTGACAATGTGCTGGTTTCAACAGTGAAGCGTGGATGGCACGGCACTGTCGGCACGGCAGCAGCAGTCTCACCCTCCTCCTCATCGTCTCCCCTACGTCTCCAATCTAAAGCTTCAGATTCCATTTATGTTTATTACATATCCCATCTCTCACGTAGCCGCCGGGGAATTCAAACTGACAGGATAATTTTCATTTCATCCCAAATTGATCCCAATCCATGTGGGCTGGCTCCTAGCACCGAGACACGGGAAGGAGAGGGCAAAAAAAGGAGCGTTTGGCGATGGTTCAGTCGTCTGCAAGAAGTATCGGTGAGGGGAGGGAGGAAGAGAGAGAGGAGAGGGAGAGAGGAGGGAGGAAGAGAGAGAGGAGAGGGAGAGAGGAGGGAGGGCCGGGAGGCGTCGCGGGTGTACACATGATGTCCCCTGACAGGATCCAGATTGGAGCCGGGCTGCACGTGTGTGTGTGTGTGTGTGTGTTTGTGTGTGTGTGTGGTGGCCTCAGCGTCGGATCTTTTACTTTTTATTCGTCTGGTTCCGCCTGCCGGGTTTTTCCTGGCCTCCTCCTCACCAGGCCACCGACTGTGTTGTGGCGCCACGGTGCCGGCCGTGTTGTGGAGCCACGGTGCCGGCCGTGTTGTGGAGCCACGGTGCCCGCCGTGCTGTGGAGCCACGGTGCCGGCCGTGTTGTGGAGCCACGGTGCCGGCCGTGTTGTGGTGCCAGCCGATAGTTGAAGTGAGAATAACAAACGCTAGGAAAAAAAGAGAGAAAAGAAAAAGGCCTCCCAGAAGAAGAAGAGAGGCACAATCCTGGTCGTGTGTTGGAGCTGAGCACAGCCTAACAGAGCCGGGTCTCTGGGAAATGTATCTGGCTCTAATAAAGACTGTGTGTTCCCTGCTATGAGAGGAGAGCTGCAGCAGGACCAGAGTGGACCGGACGGTTCCGTATCATGTACTCTGGGTTGTGTTGCTTGGCAGCAGCTATGCCAGAGCTGTCATCTGTCAGGCATTGTCTAGCTGGAAGTAGTAGCGCGCTAGCAGCTTATGATGGCACTGTGTGCAATACGCTGAATAAGTATCTAGTCCTGAAGACGTTAGTAGAGGACTGAATAAGTATCTAGTCCTGAAGACGTTAGTAGAGGACTGAATAAGTATCTAGTCCTGAAGACAACAGTAGAGGATGGAATTAGTATCTAGTCCTGAAGACGACAGTAGAGGATTGAATAAGTATCTAGTCCTGAAGACGACAGTAGAGGGCTGAATAAGTATCTAGTCCTGAAGACGACAGTAGAGGATGGAATAAGTATCTAGTCCTGAAGACGACAGTAGAGGGTTGAATAAGTATCTAGTCCTGAAGACGACAGTAGAGGATTGAATAAATATCTAGTCCTGAAGACGACAGTAGAGGGTTGAATTAGTATCTAGTCCTGAAGACGACAGTAGAGGACTGAATAAGTATCTAGTCCTGAAGACGACAGTAGAGGGCTGAATAAGTATCTAGTCCTGAAGACGACAGTAGAGGGCTGAATAAGTATCTAGTCCTAGTAGAGGACTGAATAAATATCTAGTCCTGAAGACGACAGTAGAGGGTTGAATAAGTATCTAGTCCTGAAGACGACTAGAATGGAATAAGTATCTAGTCCTGAAGACGACAGTAGAGGACTGAATAAATATCTAGTCCTGAAGACGACAGTAGAGGACTGAATAAGTATCTAGTCCTGAAGACGACAGTAGAGGGTTGAATAAGTATCTAGTCCTGAAGACGACAGTAGAGGACTGAATAAGTATCTAGTCCTGAAGACGACAGTAGAGGACTGAATAAATATCTAGTCCTGAAGACGACAGTAGAGGATGGAATAAGTATCTAGTCCTGAAGACGACAGTAGAGGGTTGAATAAGTATCTAGTCCTGAAGACGACAGTAGAGGATGGAATTAGTATCTAGTCCTGAAGACGACAGTAGAGGACTGAATAAATATCTAGTCCTGAAGACGACAGTAGAGGACTGAATAAATATCTAGTCCTGAAGACGACAGTAGAGGATGGAATTAGTATCTATTTGCACAACTGAATACATTCAACCAAAATGTGTCTTTTGCATATAGCCTCATACCTCTGAATCATATTACTGCCTCCCAGGAGCAGATTTTGGGGGTTAAATGTCTTGCTCAAGGGCAGAACTGCAGACTTTACAACCTTGCCGGTTTAGAGATTTAAACCATTACCTTTCGGTTACGGGCCAATGCTTTTAACCGCTTGGCTGCCTGCCCTCTAGTAAGTATGCGTCACGTACAAGATAGAGTCAGTACAGATAGTTTAATTGACTATTTAGCAGTCTGGCTATTTACCAGTCTTATGACTTTGGGGTAGAAACTGTCTTTGAACCTGTTGGTCCGAAAGCTTAGGTGGCTGGAGTATTTGGCAATTTTGGGGTCTTCCTCTTACCCCTCCTGATACAGAGGTCCTTGATGGCAGGCAGCGGCATGGAATTTGAAGCTCCCATCAAGATCCACAACAGTCCCGTTGATGTCGATGGGGGCGTGCTCTTGCCTCTTTCTCCTATCGTCCAAGTTCAGCTCCTTGGTCTTACTGGAGTTGAGGGAGAGGTTGTTGTCCTGGCACCCTACTTCTAAGCCACCAACCTCCTCCCTGTAGGCTGACTCATCGCTGTTGGTGATCAGGCCTACCACCGTTGTGTCGTAAGCAAACTTGATGATGGTTTTGGAGTCATGCGTGGTCATGCAGTCGTGTGTAAACAGGCAGTACAGGAGGGGACTAAGCACACACCCCTGAGGGGCCCCCGTGTTGAAGGTCAGCATGGCAGAAGTGTTGTTGCCTACCATCATCACCTGGGGCCGGCCTGTCAGGAAGTCCAGGATCCAGTTGCAGAGGGAGCGGTTCAATCCAAGGGTCCCTAGCTTGGTGATTAGTTTGGAGGGAACTCTAGTGTTGAATGCTGAGCTGTAGTCTCTCTGTTGGGGAGGTATTCAGTTTTTATTTTTATTTTTATTTAACCTTTAATTAATTGATTTAACCTTTAATTAACGAGGCAAGTCAGTTAAGAACACATTTTTATCTACAATGACGGCCTACCAAAAGGCAAAAGGCCTCCTGCGGGGACGGGGGCCTGGGACTTAAAATTGTTTTTAGACTGGTAGACTAGCGTTCTAGCCTATTGCCTGTTTACGGAATGCCAACCCACAGCCTGTGGCCTGCTAGGCTAGCTTGTTAGCTTCTCTTGTATATATTGTGTAGCATGCTAGATGCTAATTGTATCTTCTCCATAGTACACTGCTATTACTTATATTTAGCTTGTTTGGCTAATAGCCTTTCTGCACCATATCTTCCTTAAGAGTTTATTGACTCATAAGAAATATACAGCGGTATACAGGGGTTCTAAAATTATGAGTCAGCTTAATGATCCATGGTATGACCATATTAAAACACTTCCTCATGTTAACTTTACTAACCATTACTGTTAGCATGCTAGCACTGCCCATGCTACTATAGCCATTTATTTTCCGCGCTGTAGCCCATTGGTATATTATTATGGCTACGTGTATATTACATCAAAGATATTCCTATTGTACAGACTAACATTGCTATTACTCTGTTGTAATATACACTGAGTGGACAAAACAATAAGAACACCTGCTCAAGACTGACCAGGTGAATCTAGGTGAAAGCTATGATCCCTTATTGATGTCACTTGTTAAATCCACTTCAATCAGTGTAGCTGAAGGGGAGGAGGCAGTTTCAATAATTAAAGAAGGATTTTTAATCTTTGGAACAATTGAGACATGGATTGTGTGTGTACCTTTCAGAGGGTGAATGGGCTAGACAAAAAATGTAAGTGGCTTTTGAACGGGGTATTATAGTAGGTACCAGGAGCACGGTCTGAGTGTGTCAAGTTTTCACTCTCAACAGTTTCCCGTGGGATTCAAGAATGTTGCACCCGCCCAAAGGACATCCAGCGGGAGTCATTGGAGTTAACATGGGCCGGCATCCATGGGGAATGCTTTTCTAAAAATATTTAGAAGATAAATACACACCGCAGAGGACAAGAGGTCAATAGAGTGATCAATGGAAATAGTGTTTTTTCTGTAATATCAATGGATCAGAGACATGGGAAGAATTTCTGTCCGGGACTCTTAGCTACATGGCAAGTTCTCATTGGTCCAAATTGTTTACACATTGAACCTGAAATAGGATACTTGTTATTTGGCCATTGGCCCAGTTTAGGCATTATAATTGGTCAACCATAGGGTTATAAAACTAGATGATCCTGTTCCTTTGTTCTGTGGAGAGAATCACTGGAGAGAATCAATGGAGAGAATCACTACTTCCGGTGCCGACAGAGATTGCCGCCTCGCTTCGCATTCCTAGGAAACTATGCAGTATTTTGTTTTTTTACATTTTATGTCTTACATTGGTACCCCAGGTAATCTTAGGTATCATTACAAACAGTCGGGAGGAACTACTGAATATAAGACTTTCCCGAAGCGGATCCTGTGTTCTGCCTTCCACCCAGGACAACGGATCGCATCCGAAAAACCAAAAAAACGACGTTGTAAAAGAGGCAAACAAAGAGGTCTTCTGGTCAGGCTCCGGAAACGGGCACGTCACGCACCGCTCCCTAGCATACTACTCGCCAATGACCAGTCTCTTGACAACAAGGTTGATGAAATCCGAGCAAGGGTAGCATTCCAGAGAGACATCAGAGACTGTAACTTTCTTTGCTTCACGGAAACATGGTTCACTCGAGAGACGCTAACGGAATCGGTGCAGCCAGCTGGTTTCTTCACGCATCGCGCCGACAGGAACAAACATCTTTCTGGTAAGAAGAGGGGCGGGGGCGTATGCTTTATGGTTAACGAGACGTTGTGGGACCAGACCTACATACAGGAACTCAAGTCCTTCTGTTCACCTGACTTAGAATTCCTCACAATCAAATGTCGTCCACATTATTCACCACATTATCTATCTCTTCGATTATAATCACAGCCGTATATCTTCCCCCCCAAGCAGACACATCGATGGCCCTGGACAAACTTTATTTGACTCTATGCAAATTGGAAACCACATATCCTGAGGCTGCATTCATTGTAGCTGGGGAATTTAACAAGGCTAATCTGAAAACAAGACTCCCTAAATTGTATCAGCATATCGATTGCGCAACCAGGGCTGGTAAAACCCTGGATCATTGTTATTCTAACTTCCGCGACGCATATAAGGCCCTCCACTGCCCTCCTTTCGGAAAAGCTGACCATGACTCCATTTTGTTAGTCCCTGCCTACAGACAGAAACTAAAACAAGATACTCCCACGTTCAGGTCTGTTCAACGCTGGTCCAACCAATCTGACTCCACACTTCAAGACTGCTTCAATCATGTGGATTGGGATATGTTCCGCAGTGCTTCCAACAACAACATTAACGAATACGCTGATTCGGTGCATTAGAAAGTGCATTGACGATGTCGTACCCATAGCAACGATTAAAACATTCCCAAACCAAAAACTGTGGATTGATGGCAGCATTCGACTTCCTGACGGGCCGCACTCAACGTCAACAAAACAAAGGAGATGATTGTGGACTTCAGGAAACAGCAGAGGGAGCACCCCCCTATCCACTTCGATGGGACAGTAGTGGAGAGGGTGGTAAGTTTTAAGTTCCTTGGCGTACACATCACGGACAAACTGAATTGGTCCACCCACACAGACAGCGTCGTGAAGAAGGCGCAGCAGCGCCTCTTCAACCTCAGGAGGCTGAAGAAATTTGGCTTGTCACCCAAAGCACTCACAAACATCTACAGATGCACAATCGAGAGCATCCTGTCGGGCTGTATCACCGCCTGGTACGGCAACTGCACTGCCCTCAACCGTAAGGCTCTCCAGAGGGTAGTGAGGTCTGCACAACGCATCACCAGGGGCAAACTACCTGCCCTCCAGGACACCTACACCACTCGATGTCACAGGAAGGCCATAAAGATCATCAAGGACAACAACCACTCAAGCCACTGCCTGTTCACCCTGCTATCATCCAGAAGGCGAGGTCAGTACAGGTGCATCAAAGCAGGGACCGAGAGACTGAAAAACAGCTTCTATCTCAAATCAAATCAAATCAAATTTTATTTGTCACATACACATGGTTAGCAGATGTTAATGCGAGTGTAGCGAAATGCTTGTGCTTCTAGTTCCGACAATGCAGTAATAACGAGCAAGTAATCTAACTAACAATTCCAAAAAAAACTACTGTCTTATACACAGTGTAAGGGGATAAAGAATATGTACATAAGGATATATGAATGAGTGATGGTACAGAGCAGCATAGGCAAGATACAGTAGATGATATCGAGTACAGTATATACATATGAGATAAGTATGTAAACCAGGTGGCATAGTTAAAGTGGCTAGTGATACATGTATTACATAAGGATGCAGTCGATGATATAGAGTACAGTATCAACGTATGCATATGAGATGAACAATGTAGGGTAAGTAACATTATATAAGGTAGCATTGTTTAAAGTGGCTAGTGATATATTTACATCATTTCCCATCAATTCCCATGATTAAAGTGGCTGGAGTAGAGTCAGTGTCATTGACAGTGTGTTGGCAGTAGCCACTCAATGTTAGTGGTGGCTGTTTAACAGTCTGATGGCCTTGAGATAGAAGCTGTTTTTCAGTCTCTCGGTCCCAGCTTTGATGCACCTGTACTGACCTCGCCTTCTGGATGACAGCGGGGTGAACAGGCAGTGGCTCGGGTGGTTGATGTCCTTGATGATCTTTATGGCCTTCCTGTAGCATCGGGTGGTGTAGGTGTCCTGGAGGGCAGGTAGTTTGCCCCCGGTGATGCGTTGTGCAGACCTCACTACCCTCTGGAGAGCCTTACGGTTGAGGGCGGTGCAGTTGCCATACCAGGCGGTGATACAGCCCGCCAGGATGCTCTCGATTGTGCATCTGTAGAAGTTTGTGAGTGCTTTTGGTGACAAGCCGAATTTCTTCAGCCTCCTGAGGTTGAAGAGGCGCTGCTGCGCCTTCCTCACGATGCTGTCTGTGTGAGTGGACCAATTCAGTTTGTCTGTGATGTGTATGCCGAGGAACTTAAAACTTGCTACCCTCTCCACTACTGTTCCATCGATGTGGATGGGGGGTGTTCCCTCTGCTGTTTCCTGAAGTCCACAATCATCTCCTTAGTTTTGTTGACGTTGAGTGTGAGGTTATTTTCCTGACACCACACTCCGAGGGCCCTCACCTCCTCCCTGTAGGCCGTCTCGTCGTTGTTGGTAATCAAGCCTACCACTGTTGTGTCGTCCGCAAACTTGATGATTGAGTTGGAGGCGTGCATGGCCACGCAGTCGTGGGTGAACAGGGAGTACAGGAGAGGGCTCAGAACGCAACCTTGTGGGGCCCCAGTGTTGAGGATCAGCGGGGAGGAGATGTTGTTGCCTACCCTCACCACCTGGGGGCGGCCCGTCAGGAAGTCCAGTACCCAGTTGCACAGGGCGGGGTCGAGACCCAAGGTCTCGAGCTTGATGACGAGCTTGGAGGGTACTATGGTGTTGAATGCCGAGCTGTAGTCGATGAACAGCATTCTCACATAGGTATTCCTCTTGTCCAGATGGGTTAGGGCAGTGTGCAGTGTGGTTGAGATTGCATCGTCTGTGGACCTATTTGGGCGGTAAGCAAATTGGAGTGGGTCAAGGGTGTCAGGTAGGGTGGAGGTGATATGGTCCTTGACTAGTCTCTCAAAGCACTTCATGATGACGGATGTGAGTGCTACGGGGCGGTAGTCGTTTAGCTCAGTTACCTTAGCTTTCTTGGGAACAGGAACAATGGTGGCCCTCTTGAAGCATGTGGGAACAGCAGACTGGTATAGGGATTGATTGAATATGTCCGTAAACACACCGGCCAGCTGGTCTGCGCATGCTCTGAGGGCGCGGCTGGGGATGCCGTCTGGGCCTGCAGCCTTGCGAGGGTTAACACGTTTAAATGTCTTACTCACTTCGGCTGCAGTGAAGGAGAGACCGCATGTTTCCGTTGCAGGCCGTGTCAGTGGCACTGTATTGTCCTCAAAGCGGGCAAAAAAGTTATTTAGTCTGCCTGGGAGCAAGACATCCTGGTCCGTGACTGGGCTGGGTTTCTTCCTGTAGTCCGTGATTGACTGTAGACCCTGCCACATGCCTCTTGTGTCTGAGCCGTTGAATTGAGATTCTACTTTGTCTCTGTACTGGCGCTTAGCTTGTTTGATAGCCTTGCGGAGGGAATAGCTGCACTGTTTGTATTCAGTCATGTTACCAGACACCTTGCCCTGATTAAAAGCAGTGGTTCGTGCCTTCAGTTTCACACGAATGCTGCCATCAATCCACGGTTTCTGGTTAGGGAATGTTTTAATCGTTGCTATGGGAACGACATCTTCAACGCACGTTCTAATGAACTCGCACACCGTATCAGCGTATTCGTCAATGTTGTTGTCTGACGCAATACGAAACATCTCCCAGTCCACGTGATGGAAGCAGTCTTGGAGTGTGGAGTCAGCTTGGTCGGACCAGCGTTGGACAGACCTCAGCGTGGGAGCTTCTTGTTTTAGTTTCTGTCTGTAGGCAGGGATCAACAAAATGGAGTCGTGGTCAGCTTTTCCGAAAGGGGGCGGGGCAGGGCCTTATATGCGTCGCGGAAGTTAGAGTAACAATGATCCAGGGTCTTTCCACCCCTGGTTGCGCAATCGATATGCTGATAAAATTTAGGGAGTCTTGTTTTCAGATTAGCCTTGTTAAAATCCCCAGCTACAATGAATGCAGCCTCCGGATAAATCGTTTCCAGTTTGCAGAGAGTTAAATAAAGTTCGTTCAGAGCCATCGATGTGTCTGCTTGGGGGGATATATACGGCTGTGATTATAATCGAAGAGAATTCTCTTGGTAGATAATGCGGTCTACATTTGATTGTGAGGAATTCTAAATCAGGTGAACAGAAGGATTTGAGTTCCTGTATGTTTCTTTCATCACACCATGTCACGTTGGCCATAAGGCATACGCCCCGCCCGTCTTCTTACCAGAAAGATGTTTGTTTCTGTCGGCGCGATGCGTGGAGAAACCCGCTGGCTGCACCGCTTCGGATTGCGTCTCTCCAGTTAGCCATGTTTCCGTGAAGCAGAGAACGTTACAGTCTCTGATGTCCCTCTGGAATGCTACCCTTGCTCGGATTTCATCAACCTTGTTGTCAAGAGACTGGACATTGGCAAGAAGAATGCTAGGGAGTGGTGCACGATGTGCCCGTCTCCGGAGTCTGACCAGAAGACCGCTTCGTTTCCCTCTTTTTCTGAGTCGTTTTTTTTTTTGGTCGCTGCATGTGATCCACTCGGTTACACTGGTTGTAAGGCAGAACACAGGATCCGCATCGCGAAAACATATTCTTGGTCGTACTGATGGTGAGTTGACGCTGATCTTATATTCAGTAGTTCTTCTCGGCTGTATGTAATGAAACCTAAGATGACCTGGGGTACTAGTGTAAGAAATAACACGTAAAAAAACAAAAAACTGCATAGTTTCCTAGGAACGCGAAGCGAGGCGGCCATCTCTGTCGGCGCCGGAAGTACAGTCGAGTCAAGGCCATCAGACTGTTTAACAGCCACCACTAACATTGAGTGGCTGCTGCCAACACACTGACTCAACTCCAGTCACTTTAATAATGGGAATTCATGGAAATTGATGTAAAATATATCACTAGCCACTTTAAACAACGATACTTAATATGATGTTTACATACCCTACATTACTCATCTCATATGTATATACTGTACTCGATACCATCTACTCCATCTTGCCTATGCCGTTCTGTACCGTCACTCATTCATATATCTTCATGTACATATTCTTTATCCCTTTACACTTGTGTGTATAAGGTAGTAGTTTTGGAATTGTTAGGTTAGATTACTCGTTGGTTATTACTGCATTGTCAGAACTAGAAGCACAAGCATTTCGCTACACTCTCATTAACATCGGCTAACCATGTGTATGTGACAAATACATTTGATTGGATTTTGATTTGAGGAGAGAATCACAGGAGAGAATCACTGAGGAGAGAATCACTGAAGAGTGAATCACAGGAAAGAATCACTGAGGACCGAATCGCTGTAGAGAATTACAGGAGCGAATCACTGAGGAGAGAATCACAGGAGCGAATCACTGAGGAGAGAATCACAGTAGAACATCACTGGAGAAAATCACTGAGGAGAGAATCACAGAGGAGAGAATCACAGGAGAGAATCACAGGAGAAAATCACTGAGGAGAGAATCACTGAGGAGAGAATCACTGAGGAGCAAATCACAGAAAGGAATCACTGAGGAGCTAATCGCTGGAGAGAATCACAGGAGCGATTCACTGAGGAGAGAATCACTGAAGAGAGAATCACAGGATAGAATCACAGGAGAGAGTCCCTGAGAGAATCACTGAAGAGAGAATCTCAGGAGAGAATCACCGAGGAGAGAATCACCGAGGAGAGAATCACAGGAGAGAATCATAGGAGAGAATGACTGAGGAGAGAATCACAGGAGAGAATGACTGAGGAGAGAATCACAGGAGAGAATCACTGAGGAGCAAATCACTGAGGAGAGAATCACTGAGGACAGGGGAGAGTGAGGGGAGAGTGAACCATCTACCCGCCCCCCCCTGCATGATTTGTTCTCTTTGAGTAACCTACAGTAACCTATTTCCCTCCCCCTGATTTACTTTGTTAATAACATCAAATGCTAACACTTTCGACACCTTGTAGAGTCCATGCCCTGACGAATTGAGGCGGTTATGAGGGCAAAAAGTGGTGCAACTCAATGTTAGAAAGGTTTTCTTAATGTTTGGTATATTCAGTGTATGTCCTGTTCCTTCTGTTCTACAGAAGCCACCACAACCCGTCTGTTTAGTGTAATAAAGCCTGGATTGTTTGGTCATTTCTGTCCTCTAACAGGGACCAGAAGACTAGCACCTAAACCAGAACCTCTTTCAGAGACCAACTTCTTCACCTCCCTCTCCTCTTCCCTCTCTACTTCTTCACCTCGCGCTCCTCCTCCTCCTTTCCTTAATCACCTCCCTCTTCTCCTCTACTTCCTTACCTCCCCCTCAACTTCTTCATCTCCCTCTCCTCCTCCTCTACTTCTTCACCTCCCTCTCCTCCTCCTCCTCTACTTCTTTATCTCCCTCTCCTCCTCCTCTACTTCTTCACCTCCCTCTCCTCCTCCTCTTCCTCTACATCTTCACCTCCCTCTCCTCCTCCGCCTCTACTTCTTCACCTCCCTCTCCTCCTCCTCTACTTCTTCACCTCCCTCTCCTCCTCCTCTACTTCTTCACCTCCCTCTCCTCCTCCTCCTCTACTTCTTCACCTCCCTCTCCTCCACCTCCCTTACTTCTTCACCTCCCTCTCCTCCTCCTCCTCATATACTTCTTCACCTCCCTCTCCTCCTCCTCTACTTCTTCACCTCCCTCTCTTCCTCCTCTTATACTTCTTCACCTCCCTCTACTCCTCCTCTACTTCTTCACCTCCCTCTTCTTCTCTGCCTCTACTTCTTCACCTCCCTCTCCTCCTCCTCATCTACTTCTTCACCTCCCTCTCCTCCTCCTCCTCCTCTCCTCCTCAAATAATACCTTTTTACCTATAGGCCCTGGTCAGAAGTAGTGCACTACCGTATAGACCCTGGTCAGAAGTAGTGCACTACCCTATAGGCCCTGGTCAGAAGTAGTGCACTACCCTATAGGCCCTGCTCAGAAGTAGTGCACTACCCTATAGGTCCTGGTCAGAAGTAGTGCACTACCCTATAGGTCCTGGTCAGAAGTAGTGCACTACCCTATAGGCCCTGCTCAGAAGTAGTGCACTACCCTGTAGACCCTGGTCAGAAGTAGTGCACTACCCTATAGGCCCTGGTCAGAAGTAGTGCACTACCCTATAGGCCCTGCTCAGAAGTAGTGCACTACCCTATAGGTCCTGGTCAGAAGTAGTGCACTACCCTATAGGTCCTGGTCAGAAGTAGTGCACTACCCTATAGGCCCTGCTCAGAAGTAGTGCACTACCCTGTAGACCCTGGTCAGAAGTAGTGCACTACCCTATAGGCCCTGGTCAGAAGTAGTGCACTGCCCTATAGGCCCTGGTCAGAAGTAGTGCACTACCATAAAGACCCTGGTCAGAAGTAGTGCACTACCCTATAGACCCTGGTCAGAAGTAGTGCATTACCCTATAGACCCTGGTCAGAAGTAGTGCACTACCCTATAGGTCCTGGTCAGAAGTAGTGCACTACCCTATAGATCCTGGTCAGAAGTAGTGCACTACCCCTGGTCAGAAGTAGTGCACTACCCCTGGACAGAAGTAGTACACTACCCCTGGTCAGTAGTGCACTACCCTATAGGCCCTGGTCAGAAGTAGTGCACTACCCTATAGGCACTGGTCAGAAGTAGTGCACTACCCCTGGTCAGAAGTAGTGCACTACCCTATAGGCACTGGTCAGAAGTAGTGCACTACCATATAGACCCTTGTCAGAAGTAGTGCACTACCCCTGGTCAGAAGTAGTGCACTACCCTATAGACCCTGGTCAGAAGTAGTGCACTACCCCTGGTCAGAAGTAGTGCACTACCCCTGGTCAGAAGTAGTGCACTACCATATAGACCCTGGTCAGAAGTAGTGCACTACCCCTGGTCAGAAGTAGTGCACTACCATATAGACCCTGGTCAGAAGTAGTGCACTACCCTATAGGCCCTGGTCAGAAGTAGTGCACTACCCTATAGGCCCTGGTCAGAAGTAGTGCACTACCCCTGGTCAGAAGCAGTGCACTACCCTATAGGCCCTGGTCAGAAGTAGTGCATTACCCTATAGACCCTGGTCAGAAGTAGTGCACTACCCTATAGGCCCTGGTCAGAAGTAGTGCACTACCCCTGGTCAGAAGCAGTGCACTACCCTATAGGCCCTGGTCAGAAGTAGTGCATTACCCTATAGACCCTGGTCAGAAGTAGTGCACTACCCTATAGGCCCTGGTCAGAAGTAGTGCACTACCCCTGGTCAGAAGTAGCGCACTACCCTATAGGCCCTGGTCAGAAGTAGTGCATTACCCTATAGACCCTGGTCAGAAGTAGTGCACTACCCTATAGACCCTGGTCAGAAGTAGTGCACTGCCCTATAGGCCCTGGTCAGAAGTAGTGCACTACCCCTGGTCAGAAGTAGTGCACTACCACTCGTCAGAAGTAGTGTACTACCCTATGGGCCCTGGTCAGAAGTAGTGCACTACCTTATAGACCCTGGTCAGAAGGAAATAGGCTCCTGTTTGGGATACAACCCAGGAGTCATCATCATCTAACCCTGAAATTACAAAATTATTATCCTGTAGTCATGGAGACACACATACACACGCTAAGGAGAGAGCGAACTGACACACTCGCGCACGTGCACACACACACGCGCACAAACACACGGGCGCACCAATCCTTTCCCTGAGAGTTGATTTCCTCTGTTCCATAGTGCCTGTAAGTAATATAGGAGTATGCAATGCAACGAACCCTGAGACACACACACACACACACACACACACACACACACACACACACACACACACACACACACACACACACACACACACACACACACACACACACACACACACACACACACACACACACACAGGCGTAATGAGTGGAGAGAGGAAAGGAGGAGAGGGAGGGGCTGTGAATGAAAGTCTGAGAACCTGTGGTGAGTTGCCAGAGGGACACATTTGAGGGTAACACAACACATGGGGTTGAGTGATGGGGGGAGCAGTGTTTAGAAACACCAGTCTTCCAGTCAGTCTGTAGCATCAGAGCCTGTCTGCATAACGCCCCCGCCTCCCTCCACCACATGGACCCCCACCACAGTAAGCAGGATGGTACATACACACTCACTGCATGGCATACCACGCCTACTGCCTGCATGTGCAACGCTAAAATTAGCCCCCCTAGAACCAGATGGAATTTTGGAGCAGAGTAAACTTTTGGTTAATTTATTATATTAAGCCTTTCCAAGGAAATAATATTAGGAACAAAAGCAAGAGAGAAGGAGAGAAGAGAAGAAAGAGAGAAGGAGAGAAGAGAAGACAGAGAGAAGGGAAGAAGGGGGACAGAGAAGGAGAGAAGGGGGGAAGAGAAGAAAGAGAGAAGGAGAGAAGGAGAGAAAAGAAGAAAGAGAGAAGGGAAGAAGGGGGAGAGAGGAGAGAAGGAGAGAAGAGAAGAAAGAGAGAAGGAGAGAATGGGGGACGAGAAGAAAGAGAGAAGGAGAGAAGGAGAGAAGGAGGGAAGAGAAGAAAGAGAGAAGAGAAGAAAGAGAGAAGGAGAGAAGGGAAGAGAGAAAGAGAGAGAAGGAGAGAAGGGGGAAGAGAAGAAAGAGAGAAGGAGAGAAGGGGGAAGAGAGAAGGAGAGAAGGGGGAAGAGAAGAAAGAGAGAAGGGGGAAGAGAAGAAAGAGAGAAGGAGAGAAGGGGGAAGAGAAGAAAGAGAGAAGGAGATAAGGGGGAAGAGAAGAAAGAGAGAAGGAGAGAAGTGGGAAGAGAAGAAAGAGAGAAGGAGATAAGGGGGAAGAGAAGATAGAGAGAAGGAGAGAAGGGGGAAGAGAAGATAGAGAGAAGGAGAGAAGGGGGAAGAGAAGAAAGAGAGAAGGAGAGAAGGGGGAAGAGAAGATAGAGAGAAGGGGGAAGAGAAGAAAGAGAGAAGGAGAGAAGGAGGGAAGAGAAGAAAGAGAGAAGAGAAGAAAGAGAGAAGGAGAGAAGGGGGAAGAGAAGAAAGAGAGAAGGAGAGAAGGAGAGAAGAAAGAGAGAAGGAGAGAAGGGGGAAGAGAGAAGGAGAGAAGGGGGAAGAGAAGAAAGAGAGAAGGAGAGAAGGGGGAAGAGAAGAAAGAGAGAAGGAGAGAAGGGGGAAGAGAAGAAAGAGAGAAGGAGAGAAGGGGGAAGAGAAGAAAGAGAGAAGGAGAGAAGGGGGAAGAGAAGAAAGAGAGAAGGAGAGAAGGGGGAAGAGAAGATAGAGAGAAGGAGAGAAGGGGGAAGAGAAGATAGAGAGAAGGAGAGAAGGGGGAAGAGAAGATAGAGAGAAGGAGAGAAGGGGGAAGAGAAGAAAGAGAGAAGGAGAGAAGGGGGAAGAGAAGATAGAGAGAAGGAGAGAAGGGGGAAGAGAAGATAGAGAGAAGGAGAGAAGGGGGAAGAGAAGAAGGAGAGAAGGGGGAAGAGAAGAAAGAGAGAAGGAGAGAAGGGGGAAGAGAAGAAAGAGAGAAGAAAGAGAGAAGGGGGAAGAGAAGAAAGAGAGAAGGAGAGAAGGAACCCATGAACTATATTACCACCCATGAACTATATTACCACCCATGAACTATAGGACCACCCATGAACTATAGGACCACCCATGAACTATAGGACCAACCATGAACTATAGGACCACCCTTGAACTATAGGACCACCCATGAACTATAGGACCAACCATGAAAAAGGGACTTGAGTAAAAGTGTTATGAAAAACCGAGTGCTAGCCAAGGACGTGCAGGTGCCAGATTAACTTTTACATGCTACCAGTATGGGAACCAACGTGGTGGAACCCATTGTTGAGGAGCCTTAATTTGCAAACAGAAGGTGGCGACCAACCGTAGTCATTTGGGTGTTTGAAGCTTGCATAGAGAAGCCTTTCCTGGGGTCAGTTCAGGCAATATGTATCCCAGCTCTTAGAAACTGAGGGCTCCATCTGTAACGATAAACAAAATTATTAGAATGATCACAAAAAAAACATGAAATTAGCATTAAGCAGACAGTGAAGATACTGCGAGACACTGGGGAAGCTCAGTCGTTGCTTTTGGAAGGTGTTTGCCTTTATCTGACACTTCAGCAACTGGTGTGTTAGTACAAGGTGTGGAGATTGGTTGCATGGAAGTTCCTTTGTATAATGTGGAACTCGAGTCTGATCTTATTTCTTGGTTCCATTGTTGTTGAAGTGAGGCCTACCGGCGAAGGGGGTCTCATTCATTTTAGGAAACGGTTTGTCCGGAGGGAAGGTCGTGCCAAACCCTGTCGTTTGTAAGAAACCCAGAGTAGAGGAACCCGATGGAATATCAGAGAAGTAACCTAGAGTGTTCCCAGCATTGGCCCAGTGTGTCGCAAATTGTTGTTCCAATTAAGCTTCAACAAGAGTTAATGAAGTTGGCTCACGATGGTACTATGCCAGGCCATCTTGGGGTCATCCTGACAAGCAGGATGCTGTTTCTTACTGTAAATTATCTCGCGTTTGCCCTCGGATGGGTAAAACGAGTCTTACCAATGGCGCCTTTGCAGCCTCAGCAGGGTTCTGGTGAATTGTGTTGGTCCATTGCCCAAAGCAAAGATTGTTAATGAGTTTCTCTTAACCATCAGGTGCTCTGTCACTCGTTTCCCTGAGGCCATTCTACTAAGGAAAATCACAAGTAGATTTATTCATATTACAAGAATTTCCCCTTGAAATCAGGCCCGTGGTAAAGACAATTTGGTAGCTGAATGTCTTTCAAGGGTGGGCAGTCAATACGTTGTGTGTTTTGTGTTAACCCAGTGTGTAGCCCAGGCTCACCATTTATATTGACTGTACTCTTTGCCGTTCTGGAGATGTGTTCTGGTTTGGTTGGGCTCGTTCCAAGGGGAGGAGAGTTATAACACCGTACATGAGTTTCTCAAAAAATACAAAGAAAACATTACTGTAACGTTAGCAGTTAACGTAGCTAACACACCCGCAGCAACAGATGTGATATTCAACAGATCTATTTTAGAGCTAACTTAGGGCCAGGGAACTTGTTTATGAAGTAGAGCTAACTTAGGGCCAGGGAACTTGTTTATGAAGTAGGGCTAACTTAGGGCCAGGGAACTTGTTTATGAAGTAGAGCTAACTTAGGGCCAGGGAACTTGTTTATGATGTAGGGCTAACTTAGGGCCAGGGAACTTGTTTATGATGTAGAGCTAACTTAGGGCCAGGGAACTTGTTTATGAAGTAGAGCTAACTTAGGGCCAGGGAACTTGTTTATGAAGTAGAGCTAACTTAGGGCCAGGGAACTTGTTTATGATGTAGGCTAACTTAGGGCCAGGGAACTTGTTTATGATGTAGAGCTAACTTAGGGCCAGGGAACTTGTTTATGAAGTAGGGCTAACTTAGGGCCAGGGAACTTGTTTATGATGTAGAGCTAACTTAGGGCCAGGGAACTTGTTTATGATGTAGAGCTAACTTAGGGCCAAGTAACTTGTTTATGATGTAGGGCCAACTTAGGGCCAGGGAACTTGTTTATGATGTAGAGCTAACTTAGGGCCAGGGAACTTGTTTATGATGTAGAGCTAACTTAGGGCCAGGGAACTTGTTTATGATGTAGAGCTAACTTAGGGCCATGGAACTTGTTTATGATGTAGAGCTAACTTAGGGCCAGGGAACCTGTTTATGATGTAGAGCTAACTTAGGGCCAGGGAACCTGTTTATGATGTAGAGCTAACTTAGGGCCAGGAACCTGTTTATGATGTAGAGAGGCCATGATGTAGGAACTTAGGGCCAGGGAACTTGTTTATGATGTAGAGCTAACTTAGGGCCAGGGAACTTTTTTATGATGTAGTGCTAACTTAGGGCCAGGGAACTTGTTTATGATGTAGAGCTAACTTAGGGCCAGGGAACTTGTTTATGATGTAGAGCCAGGGAACTTAGGGCCAGGGAACTTGTTTATGATGTAGAGCTAACTTAGGGCCAGGGAACTTTTTTATGATGTAGTGCTAACTTAGGGCCAGGGAACTTGTTTATGATGTAGAGCTAACTTAGGGCCAGGGAACTTGTTTATGATGTATAGGTGCTCAACTTTGAGAATTTAAAGAAGGCGCCAAAACTGAATGAACTAAGGTTAGCTAGTGTCCAGGCAAAAACACAAGTCTGTTACGGGGCTAGGTTATATGCCAATAAATTACTTTCCAGCAGCTATCGTAAAAAAAGTTTTTACATTTTATTTTCAAGCCACACCTGTATTAAACTAACGTTAGCTAGCTATATGATATAAATATGTTATATAAATATACTGTAGGCTAATCATTACTATACTTGCGAGCCACGACCAGCAGCATATCTGCAACCTTGTCTTTGCAGAGGATAGCTACAATTTAAAATTACTCGAAAGAAAGGTTTATGACACAAGACAACATGTTGTTCAGCAAACAGCCATAGTAAAATATTAATTGTAATGTTGTTGATATTTCCCGCCTTAACAGCAGAGGTCGCACGGCTGTTACATTTAAGTCATTTAGCATTAAGCATTAAGTCATTAATGCTCTTTTGCAGAGTGACTTACATTAACAATAATAGTTAAGTGCCTTGCTCAAGGGCACATCGACAGATGTATAACCTGTCGCCCATCGTCTGTTAATGCATTTACTTCAGGCATTGAAAAACAGGGAGTTAGTTCCACTTGTGAGAGTGCAGGAAGCACAACATGTATGCTTTAACTGAGTTTTAATAAAGAAGTTAAGTAATAATCACAATTATTTCACAGCTAACCATTACATTCATGACAGTGAATACGAATCCTTGACGTAAAATGCCCATATGGATATGGTTGACTATTGTCCATGAATAGCCTCCAGAAAATATGTGTAAATAAGCATTTAAGATAATTCAGAACAGACCTTATGGCTACATTTTTTATATTATATATCAACGTGGAATGACGGCTAACCACAGCTCTCTTCTCCTGGGGGTAAACATGGAGCAAATATCGCAGCAAAGCTAAACTCTAGCCTGGGATCAGAGATTTGAAATACGTCTGAATAGTAGACAGCGCCAGGTCGTTGGTTGAGGAAGCAGTGAGAGGGGCCCTGTTGGAGGCGTTGGAGGTGGCCACAGCGTGGAGGCAGAAGGACCAGTCTGGTCAGAGATGCTCATACTGTAGTTTCGTGTCTTGGAATTCCCCTTCGCTGGTGAAGCTGATTTCTGGAGTCTTTTCTTCTCTCTGGGAGAAACAAACTCTTTTCCCGAAGAAAGGAACGCCATCGTCTGAGATGCGGAGATAAACTGTATATGCTACATACGTTACTGGTTGAGAGGAGCTCACACCTGAAAATGACTGAAAACACTGTGTTGCAATTTTTGGCCGAAATTACAAGAAGTTGAGCATCAGATAATGGGCCCACTTTCAAATGGCGATTCTCTTAACTTCTCCTCTGGGAAATGTTGGTTGTGTGTAATTGCCTGGCAGTGGGTGTAGATCGATTCGCAAAATCCTGAAGTATCCCTTTAAACAAACTCCAGACTGGTTGAAAGGGACTTTTTGGGTTCCAGCTGTCATTTCAATGAAACAAACAGATCTCAGTCCTGGTAAACCCATAAGAACATAACTGATCAGCTACAGCAGCAGAGGTCAGGCCACTGACTATCTGGATAGTAACAGCCCTGAACAAGAGGGTTTAACAGCCCTGAACCAGAGGGTTTAACAGCCCTGAACCAGAGGGTTTAGCTGGTCTCTGATGGAAACAGCCCTGAACCAGAGGGTTTAGCTGGTCTCTGATGGAAACAGCTCTGTACCAGAGGGTTTAACAGCCCTGAACCAGAGGGTTTAGCTGGTCTCTGATGGAAACAGCCCTGAACCAGAGGGTTTAACTGGTATCTGATGGAAACAGCCCTGAACCAGATGGTTTAACAGCCCTGAACCAGAGGGTTTAGCTGGTCTCTGATGGAAACAGCTCTGTACCAGAGGGTTTAGCTGGTCTCTGATGGAAACAGCTCTGTACCAGAGGGTTTAGCTGGTCTCTGATGGAAACAGCTCTGTACCAGAGGGTTTAGCTGGTCTCTGATGGAAACAGCTCTGTACCAGAGGGTTTAGCTGGTCTCTGATGGAAACACCTCTGTACCAGAGGGTTTAATAAACTCAAACCTCTGCTTTACCATGTGTTTGGTTGTCAGTCAGACCGCCACCATGTTTATATTTTTTTATTTAACTAGGCAAGTCAGTTAAGAACATAATCTTATTTACAATGACAGTCTACACCAGCCAAATCCTGACGACGCGGGGCCAATTGTGTGCTGCTGTCAAGGATCAGAGGACCAATATGCGGTGTGGTAAGTGTCCATGGTTCTTTTAATACATAAATGTGCACATGAACAACTGACTACAAAAACAAGAAACGTGTGAAAACCTAAACAGTCCTATCTGGTGCAAAACACAGAAACAGGAACAATCACTCACAAACACACAGTGACACCCAGGCTACCTAAGTATGATTCTCAATCAGAGACAACTAATGACACCTGCCTCTGATTGAGAACCATACTAGGCCGAAACATAGAAATACCCAAATCATAGAAAAACAAACATAGACTGCCCACCCAACTCACGCCCTGACCATACTAAATAAATACAAAACAAAGGAAATAAAGGTCAGAACGTGACAGCTGCCCTATGGGACTCCCAATCACAGCCGGATGTTATACAGCCTGGATTCGAACCAAGGACTATAATGACAGCTCTTGCACTATGGTAATTCATAGAAGACAGGAAGTCAACAGCCACCATTTGTACATAGTGAGGTAAATCCTAGAATGCAGGAAGTCAACAGCAACCATATTTACACAGTGGTGTAAATGCTAGAATACAGGAAGTCAACAGCCACCATATTTAGACAGTGTTGTAAATAACAGAAAACAGGAAGTCAATAGCTACCAACAGCAGTAACAGAAGAGGTCTGGTTAGGGTTTACAACAGTAGTAACAGAAGAGGTCTGGTTAGGGTCTACAACAATATAAACAGAAGAGGTCTGGTTAGGGTCTACAACAGTAGTAACAGAAGAGGTCTGGTTAGGGTCTACAACAGTAGTAACAGAAGAGGTCTGGTTAGGGTCTACAACAGTAGTAACAGAAGAGGTCTGGTTAGGGTCTACAACAGTAGTAACAGAAGAGGTCTGGTTAGGGTCTACAACAGTAACAGAAAAGGTCTGGTTAGGTCTACAACAGTAGTAACAGAAGAGGTCTGGTTAGGGTCTACAACAGTAGTAACAGAAGAGGTCTGGTTAGGGTCTACAAGCTCATCATTAGGCTTGAGACCTTGGGTCACGACCCCACCCTGTGCAACTCGGTTCTGGACTTGCTGACTGGCCGCCCCCAGGTGGTGCAGGTAGGAAACATCATCTCCACTCTGCTGATCCTCAACACTGGGGCCCCACAAGGGTGTGTTCTCAGCCCCCTCCTGTACTCCCTCTTCACCCATGACTACGTGGCCTTGCACGCCTCCATCTCAATCATCAAGTTTGCAGATGACGCAACACTAGCAGGCTTGATTACGAGACGAGTAGGTGAGGGCCCTGGCAGTGTGGTGCCAGGAAAATAACATCTCACTCAACACCAAAAAACGAAGGAGATGATCGTGGACTTCAGGAAACAGCAGAGGGAGCACCCCCCCCCCATCATTATCGACAGGGCAACAGTGGATAAGGTGTCAAGCTTCAAGTTCCTCTGCGTACACATCACTGACAAACTGAAATGGTCCACCCACATAGACAGTGTGGTGAAGAAGGTGCAACAGCGTCTCTTCAACCTCAGGAGGCTGAAGAATTTTGGCTTGGCACCTAAAACCCTCACAAACTTTTACCGATGCACAATTGAGAGCATCCTGTCGGGCTGTATCACCGCCTGGTATGGCAACTGCAAAGGGTGGTGAGGTCTGCCCAACACATCACCGGGGGCAAACTACCTGACCTCCAGAAATCCTACGCACCCGATGGCACAGGAAGACCAAAAAGATCATCAAGGACAACAACCACCCAAGCCACTTCATGTTCACCCCGCTATCACCCAGAAAGCAAGGTCAATACAGGTGCATCAAAGCTGGGATCGAGAGATTGAAAAACAGCTTCTATCTCAAGGCCATCAGACTGTTAAACAGCCACCACTAACATTGAGTGGCTGCTGCCAACACACTGACACTGACACTGACTCAACTCCAGCCACTTTAATAATGGGAATTGATGGGAAATGTAAATATATCACTAGCCACTTTAAACAATGCTACCTTATATAATGTTACTTAGCCTACATTATTCATCTCATATGCATACGTATATACTGTACTCTATATCATCGACTGCATCCTTATGTAATACATGTATCACTAGCCACTTTAACTATGCCACTTTGTTTACATACTCATCTCATATGTATATACTGTACTCGATACCATCTACTGTATCTTGCCTATGCTGCTCTGTACCATCACTCATTCATATATCCTTATGTACATATTCTTTATCCCCTTACACTGTGTATAAGACAGTAGTTTTGGAATTGTTAGTTAGATTACTTGTTGGTTATTACTGCATTGTCGGAACTAGAAGCACAAGCATTTCGCTACACTCACATTAACATCTGCTAACCATGTGTATGTGACAAATAAAATTTGATTTGATTTATAAACTGACCTGTCTCTGGCAGGACATTTATAAACTAACCTGTCTCTGGCAGGACATTTATAAACTAACCTGTCTCTGGTAGGCCATTTATAAACTAACCTGTCTCTGGTAGGACATTTATAAACTAACCTGTCTCTGGCATGACATTTATAAACTAACCTGTCTCTGGCAGGACATTTATAAACTAACCTGTCTCTGGCAGGCCATTTATAAACTAACCTGTCTCTGGTAGGACATTTATAAACTAACCTGTCTCTGGCAGGACATTTATAAACTAACCTGTCTCTGTCATGACATTTATAAACTAACCTGTCTCTGGTAGGACATTTATAAACTAACCTGTCTCTGTCATGACATTTATAAACTAACCTGTCTCTGGCAGGACATTTATAAACTAACCTGTCTCTGTCATGACATTTATAAACTAACCTGTCTCTGGTAGGACATTTATAAACTAACCTGTCTCTGGCATGACATTTATAAACTAACCTGTCTCTGGTAGGACATTTATAAACTAACCTGTCTCTGGTAGGACATTTATAAACTAACCTGTCTCTGGTAGGACATTTATAAACTAACCTGTCTCTGTCATACCATTTATAAACTAACCTGTCTCTGTCATGACATTTATAAACTAACCTGTCTCTGGCATACCATTTATAAACTAACCTGTCTCTGGTAGGACATTTATAAACTAACCTGTCTCTGTCATGACATTTATAAACTAACCTGTCTCTGGCATACCATTTATAAACTAACCTGTCTCTGTCATGACATTTATAAACTAACCTGTCTCTGGTAGGACATTTATAAACTAACCTGTCTCTGGCATACCATTTATAAACTAACCTGTCTCTGGTATGACATTTATAAACTAACCTGTCTCTGTCATACCATTTATAAACTAACCTGTCTCTGGTAGGACATTTATAAACTAACCTGTCTCTGTCATACCATTTATAAACTAACCTGTCTCTGGTAGGACATTTATAAACTAACCTGTCTCTGTCATACCATTTATAAACTAACCTGTCTCTGTCATGACATTTATAAACTAACCTGTCTCTGGCATACCATTTATAAACTAACCTGTCTCTGGTAGGACATTTATAAACTAACCTGTCTCTGGTAGGACATTTATAAACTAACCTGTCTCTGGCATGACATTTATAAACTAACCTGTCTCTGGTAGGACATTTATAAACTAACCTGTCTCTGGCATACCATTTATAAACTGACCTGTCTCTGGCATACCATTTATAAACTAACCTGTCTCTGGCAGGCCATTTATAAACTAACCTGTCTCTGGCAGGACATTTATAAACTAACTGTCTCTGGCATACCATTTATAAACTGACCTGTCTCTGGTGAGGACATTTATAAATTAACCTGTCTCTGGCATGACATTTATAAACTAACCTGTCTCTGGCATGACATTTATAAACTAACCATTATCTCTGGCAGGCCATTTATAAACTAACCTGTCTCTGGTAGGACATTTATAAAAACTGTCTCTGGAAGGACATTTATAAACTAACCTGTCTCTGGTAGGACATTTATAAACTAACCTGTCTCTGGCAGGACATTTATAAACTAACCTGGTCTCTGGTAGGACATTTATAAACTAACCTGTCTCTGGTAGGACATTTATAAACTAACCTGTCTCTGGCATACCATTTATAAACTAACCTGTCTCTGGCATGACATTTATAAACTAACCTGTCTCTGGTAGGACATTTATAAACTAACCTGTCTCTGGTAGGACATTTATAAACTAACCTGTCTCTGGTAGGACATTTATAAACTAACCTGTCTCTGTTCGTTGTGGTAACAATCTAACATACATTATCATTGTGATAACAATCTAACACACATTATCATTGTGATAACAATCTAACACACATTATCGTTGTGATAATAATCTGACACACATTACCGTTGTGATAACAATCTGACACACATTATTATTGTGGTAACAATCTAACACACATTATCATTGTGGTAACAATCTAACACACATTATCATTGTGATAACAATCTAACACACATTATCATTGTGATAACAATCTAACACATATTACCGTTGTGATAACGAAATGTAAAAACTGTCTTGACAGAAGAATCATGCATCACCTGATCTGTCCTCTTCTCACCTGGTCTATCCTGGTCTGTCCTGGTCTATCCTGGTCTGTCCTCTTCTCACCTGGTCTATCCTGGTCTGTCCTGGTCTATCCTGGTCTGTCCTGGTCTATCCTGGTCTGTTCTGGTCTGTCCTGGTCTATCCTGGTCTATCCTGGTCTGTCCTGGTCTATCCTGGTCTATCCTGGTCTGTCCTAGTCTTAATGGGAATAACTTTCGTATGCCTCCATTACTTGGCATTCAGTAGCTTGGGACACCACATCGAGTTTAGCTGTGGGACACCACATCGAGTTTAGCTATGGGACACCACATCGAGTTTAGCTATGGGACAGCACAATGAGTTTAGCTATGGGACAGCACAATGAGTTTAGCTATGGGACAGCACAATGAGTTTAGCTATGGGACAGCACAATGAGTTTAGCTGTGGGACAGCACAATGAGTTTAGCTATGGGACAGCACATCGAGTTTAGCTATGGGACAGCACAATGAGTTTAGCTATGGGACAGCACAATGAGTTTAGCTATGGGACAGCACAATGAGTTTAGCTATGGGACAGCACAATGAGTTTAGCTATGGGACAGCACATCGAGTTTAGCTATGGGACAGCACAATGAGTTTAGCTGTGGGACAGCACATCGAGAGTCTGTGGGACAGCACATCGAGTTTAGCTATGGGACACCACAATGAGTTTAGCTATGGGACAGCACATCGAGTTTAGCTATGGGACAGCACAATGAGTTTAGCTATGGGACAGCACAATGAGTTTAGCTATGGGACAGCACATCGAGAGTCTGTGGAACCAAATACAGGCGCTTAGCTGATCCACTGCCCATTATGAGATATCTACTGCATCCCTCATCATCCACATACAACACACATACAACACCCATTCTGCCAGTCACATTCTTTTAAAGGTCCCCGAAGCACAAACATTCCTGGGTTGCTCCTCTTTCAGTTCGCTGCAGCTAGCGACTGGAACGAGCTGCAACAAACACTCAAACTGGACAGTTTGATCTCAATCTCTTCATTGAAAGGCTCAATCATGGACAATCTTACTGACAGTTGTGGCTGCTTTGTGTGATGTATTGTTGTCTCCACCTTCTTGCTCTTTGTGCTGTTGTCTTTGCCCATTAATATTTGTACCCTGTTTGTGCTGCTACCATGTTGTCATGTTGTGTTGCTACCATGCTATGTTGTTGTTGTCTCTCTTGTCATGATGTGTGTTTGTCCTATATTATATTGTAATACACATTTCATTTTTAATCCCCTTCCCCGCAGGGGACCTTTCTGCCTTTTGGTAGGCCATCATTGTAAATAAGAATTTGTTCCTAGTTAAATAAAGGTTAAAAAAAATATATAATAATAATAAATGGAAACAGAAAAGCATCATTACCCCAATAACATGATTTGAATATTAGTATAGCTAGCAAATACAAAAAATAAAAAAAACTGTCAATGTAGCTATTACTATCCGCTAAAGTTAACTTTAATGAACTAGCTAGCTTGCAAGCTTGCAAGTATGCTGTAGCGTTAAGATTTCCCTTCGCTGGAACTAAGGGGCCTAGCCCGAACCATGGCGCTATGCATTCGGGCAGGTAGCGTTCTCCTGGCATCCGCCATACCCAGATTCATCTGTCTGGCTGCCAGATGGTGAAGCGTGATTCATCACTCCAGAGAACGCATTTCCACTGCTCCAGAGTCCAATGGTGGCGAGCTTTACACCACTCCAGCCGACGCTTGGCATTTTGCATGGTGATCTTAGGCTTGTGTGCTGCTGCTTGGCCACGGAAACCCATGCCACGAAGCTCCCAACAAACAGTTATTGTGCTGTTGACTGGTGCAGCTCTAGCAGGGCCATACATTTGATGAACTAACTTGTTGGAAAGATAGAATCCTATGACGGTGACATGTTGAAAGTGCATAAGCTCTTCAGTACGGGACATCCTACCACCAATGTTGGTCTATGGAGATTGCATGGCGGTGTGCTCGATTTTTATACACCTGTCAGCAACCGGTGCAGCTGAAATAGCCAAATAGCCTAGCATTCATCGATAGCCTAGCATAGCATTTTGTCCAGCTAGCAGCAGGTAACTTGGTCACGGAAATCAGAAAAGCAATCAAATTAAATCGTTTACCTTTGATGAGCTTCGAATGTTTTCACTCACAAGACTCCCAGTTAGATAGCCAAAGTTCCTTTTTTCCAAAAATATTATTTTTGTAGGCGAAATAGCTCTGTTTGTTCTTCACGTTTGGCTGAGAAATCTCCCGGAAATTGCAGTCACGAAAATGCCTAAAAATATTCCAAATTAGCTCCATAATATCGACAGAAACATGGCAAACGTTGTTTATAATCAATCCTCAAGGTGTTTTTCAAATATCTATTCGATAATATATCTACCGGGACGATTGGTTTTTCAGTAGGACCGATTGGAATAATGGCTACCTCCTGTATTTTATGCGAGAATCTCTCTGGGAGCATCAGGTGACCACTTGCGCAATGTAACCGCTTACAGATATTCTTCAACATAAATGCATAAAACTACGTCACAATGCTGTTAGACACCTTGGGGAATACGGAGAAAAAGTAATCTGGTTGATAGCCCATTCACTGCTCAATAGGGACTCATTGGAACGCAGCGCTTTCAAAAGATGAGTCACTTCCCGATTAGATTTTTCTCAGGCTTTCGCCTGCAATATCAGTTCTGTTATACTCACAGACAATATTTTTACAGTTTTGGAAACTTTAGAGTGTTTTCTATCCTAAGCTGTCAATTATATACATATTCTAGCATCTTGTCCTGACAAAATATCCTGTTTACTACGGGAACGTTATTTTTCCAAAAGTGAAAATTAATGTCCAGAGTTTTCTACTAACAGATGGTGATGATATAAAACACCAGAGATTATATTGAGACAACTCTCTTTTTTTGACCTGCCAGTAATTAGTCATGTTTTTATTATATTAAAAGTCAACACAATCCAGTATTTAAATCTCAATTCAAATGTCAATTGTAGTTGCTTGTTAGACTATATTTTCCCAATGTTTAACATCACCAGAGTAAAATAGATTTCAAAACGTGACAAGATCATAGACCCCCCAATAAACGCTATAATCTATCATTCTTATTAGGGTTTAGGAATATGAATCCCATTTCTCAACCAGCCTTTTTAGCTTGGCCTTTAATTAATCAATGTTGTGTTTCTTGATTCATTTTTTGTATGTGTTTACTTGTTTTATTGTACATGTCGTGTTGCTCTTTTAAATGCACTTCAAATATAGTTTGAATTGAAGTTTGATTTCATACTAGATTATTAATTGATGACATGACAAGAGTTGTATGACTGTGAAGTCCATAGACTCCACAGTAGTGCACTATAGAGGAAACAGTGTGCCATTTGGGACTGAGGGACTTGGGGACTGGGAGACTGAGGGACTGGAGGACTGAGGGACTGGGAGACTGCGGGACTGAGGGACAGGGAGACTGGGAGACTGAGGGACTGAGGGACTGGGAGACTGAGGGACTGGGAGACTGGAAGACTGAGAGACTGGGAGACTGGAAGACTGGGGGACTGGGAGACCGGGGGTCTGGGAGACTGGTCTGAATTGGGGACTGGGAGACTGAGGGACTTGGGGACTGGGAGACTGAGAGACTGGAGGACTGAGAGACTGGGAGACTGGGGGACTGGGAGACCGGGGGTCTGGGAGACTGGTCTGACTTGGGGACTGGGAGACTGAGGGACTGGGAGACTGAGAGACTGGGAGAATGGAAGACAGGGGGACTGAGGGACTGGGAGACTGAGAGACTGGGACTGAGGGACTTGGAGACTGGGGGACTTGGAGACTGGGGTACTTGGGGACTGGGAGACTGAGGGACTGGGAGACTGAGAGACTGGGAGACGGGAAGACTGGGGGACTGAGGGACTGAGGGACTGAGGGACTTGGAGACTGGGGAA
>NC_056433.1:1654624-1699724 GCF_018296145.1 Oncorhynchus tshawytscha | reverse complement strand
GGGAGACTGAGAGACTGGGAGAATGGAAGACTGGGGGACTGAGGGACTGGGAGACTGAGAGACTGGGACTGAGGGACTTGGAGACTGGGGGACTTGGAGACTGGGGTACTTGGGGACTGGGAGACTGAGGGACTGGGAGACTGAGAGACTGGGAGACGGGAAGACTGGGGGACTGAGGGACTGAGGGACTGAGGGACTTGGAGACTGGGGAACTTGGAGACTGGGGGACTGAGGGACTGAGGGACTGGGAGACTGGGGGACTTGGAGACTGGGGGACTGAGGGACTGGGAGACCGGGGGTCTGGGAGACTGGTCTGAATTGGGGACTGGGAGACTGAGGGACTTGGGGACTGGGAGACTGAGAGACTGGGAGACTGAGAGACTGGGAGACTGAGGGACTTGGAGACTGGGAGACTGAGAGCCTGAGAAGTGTACTGGATGTGATTTTAAAATGTCCTCTCTATTTACGTTGAATAAAAGACCATATTACTGCATTCCTGTCAGACGTCTCTCTCCCTGTATTCATTGTGTGCCAGGCCAGAAAGGCAACAGACAATTTGCTGCATTTTGCAGATTTTCTGAGACTCCCAATCTACTGTTCAAACAAATGACCTCACAGCGAATCAGAGTGGAGAGAAGACAACAACATCACAACAGATGGCATTCTGGTTAATCACCAATAGTTTACACCCTTCTTCAACAGTTTAAATATTTACTGGACTTACACAAACAGTCAGAGAATTCCCCTAAACCCCTAATCCTCTCGCTGTATCATGGAGTGATAGTCTTCAGACAATATTCTCCGGCTAGGTCTGGGGTGGAGGAGACGGAGGAGTATTTTTATTTTCATTTTTTTTAACCTTTATTTAACTAGGCAAGTCAGTTAAGAACAAATTCTTATTTATAATGACGGCCTACCCAGGCCAAACCCGGATGATGCTGGCCAATTGTGCGCCGCCCTGTGGGACTCCCATAGGAGGAGGAAGAGGAGATGGAAATCTCTTTATACATAAACTGCCCGTTGAGTCAGTCTTCCTGTCGGAAGCAGAGATTACAACGATCTCAGAGACAACGATCTCAGACATGTCCAGCAACTCTAGATAAATAAATGTACAGCTGAGGTACTAACTGGCTTTAGTTTCTGAGGCCTGTGTGTTTGAATTTATTTTATTTTACAGGGACAGTGCACATTAATCAACGTTTCAGTAAAAGTGCAGGTTTTAGCCAGCCGGCTAATTTTCAACCGCAGTCTTTGGGCAGGTTATTAAAAACAATTACAATATAGACAATAGCAACATAGGACAAGCAACGCGTAGCATACAGACAGAGCAACATAGGACAAGCAAGACGTAGCATACAGACAGAGCAACATAGGACAAGCAAGACGTAGCATACAGACAGAGCAACATAGGACAAGCAAGACGTAGCATACAGACAGAGCAACATAGGACAAGCAGGACATAGCATACAGACAGAGCAACATAGGACAAGCAACACGTAGCACACAGACAGAGCAACATAGGACAAGCAACACGTAGCACACAGACAGAGCAACATAGGACAAGCAGGACATAGCATACAGACAGAGCAACATAGGACAAGCAGGACATAGCATACAGACAGAGCAACACGTAGCATACAGACAGAGCAACATAGGACAAGCAACACGTAGCATGCAGACAGAGCAACATGGACAAGCAAGACGTAGCATACAGACAGAGCAACATAGGACAAGCAAGATGTAGCACACAGACAGAGCAACATAGGACAAGCAACACGTAGCATACAGACAGAGCAACATAGGACAAGCAAGACGTAGCATACAGACAGAGCAACATAGGACAAGCAGGACATAGCATACAGACAGAGCAACATAGGACAAGCAGGACATAGCATACAGACAGAGCAACACGTAGCATACAGACAGAGCAACATAGGACAAGCAGGACATAGCATACAGACAGAGCAACATAGGACAAGCAGGACATAGCATACAGACAGAGCAACATAGGACAAGCAGGACATAGCATACAGACAGAGCAACATAGGACAAGCAAGACGTAGCATACAGACAGAGCAACATAGAACAAGCAACACGTAGCATACAAACAGAGCAACATAGGACAAAAAGCAGCAAGACAAAATTCATAAAAGCAACAAAGTGTTTCCACACCTCACAAGCTACAGACAACAGACAACATGGAAAGCGGCAACACACAGCTAGGGATTATGATCACACATCTGATTGACCTTTAGCCATGTCTTCAAGCATTTTTTGAAAGTGTGATATGTGCTGTTTCTATGAGGTTCTGTGTGTTCCTGCCCAGATAAAAAACAAACGTTCCCACAACGTTAGAGAACGTTCCTATTAGGAGTGTCATTAGGTCAATAATGAACGTTTTCATAGGAATATTTCTAAGTGACCATTCCCTTAAAGTCTTAAGCAGAATGGGGTTCTCAAAAAGATATTAATGTTCTAGACACGTTTCCATGGGAACGCTGCAAGAACAGTCGTGTGCCCATTGTTCTATGGTTTCGGAGAACGTTCCCTGAAAGTCACACAAAACATGATGTTCTCAGAATGTACACTGAGTGGACAAAACATTAAGAACAGCTGCTCTTTCCATGACATAACCAGACCAGGTGAATCCAGGTGAAAGATATGATCCCTTATTGATGTCACCTGTTGAATCCACTTCAATCAGTGTAGATGAAGGGGAGGAGACAGGTTGAAGAAGGATTTTGAAGCCTTGAGACATTTGAGACATGGATTGTGTGTGTGTGTCATTCAGAGCGTGAATGGACAGGACAACATATATTAGTGTCTTTGAACGGGGTATGGTAGTAGGTGCCAGGCGCACTGATTTGTGTCAAGAACTGCAACACTTCTGGGTTTTTCATGCTCAACAATTTCACATGTGACTCAAGAATGGTTGACCACCCAAAGGACAAAGGACATCCAGCCAACTTGACACTGTTGGGAAGCATTGGAGTCAACATGGGCCAGCATCCCTAAGGGTAGGAGTTATTCAGTATATATAAAAGGAAGGGTAGGAGTTATTCTGTATATATTAGAGGAAGGGGAGGAGTTATTCAGTATATATAAAAGGAAGGGTAGGAGTTATTCAGTATATATAAAAGGAAGGGTAGGAGTTATTCTGTATATATTAGAGGAAGGGGAGGAGTTATTCTGTATATATTAGAGGAAGGGTAGGAGTTATTCAGTATATATTAGAGGAAGGGTAGGAGTTATTCAGTATATATAAAAGGAAGGGTAGGAGTTATTCTGTATATATTAGAGGAAGGGTAGGAGTTATTCTGTATATATTAGAGGAAGGGTAGGAGTTATTCTGTATATATTAGAGGAAGGGGAGGAGTTATTCTGTATATATTAGAGGAAGGGTAGGAGTTATTCAGTATATATAAAAGGAAGGGTAGGAGTTAATCTGTATATATTAGAGGAAGGGGAGGAGTTATTCAGTATATATTAGAAAGGGTAGGAGTTATTCAGTATATATAAAAGGAAGGGTAGGAGTTATTCTGTATATATTAGAGGAAGGGTAGGAGTTATTCTGTATATATTAGAGGAAGGGTAGGAGTTATTCTGTATATATTAGAGGAAGGGGAGGAGTTATTCTGTATATATTAGAGGAAGGGGAGGAGTTATTCTGTATATATTAGAGGAAGGGTAGGAGTTATTCAGTATATATTAGAGGAAGGGGAGGAGTTATTCTGTATATATTAGAGGAAGGGTAGGAGTTATTCTGTATATATTAGAGGAAGGGTAGGAGTTTTGAAATCAACCAGTCCCAGCTCCATAACCACAGAGAAATCAACCGGTCCCAGCTCCAGAACCACAGAGACATCAGTGGGTCCCAGCTCCAGAACCAAAGAGACATCAATGGGTCCCAGCTCCAGAACCACAGAGACATCAATGGGTCCCAGCTCCAGAACCACAGATACATCAATGGTCCCAGCTCCATAACCACAGAGACATCAATGGGTCCCAGCTCCAGAACCACAGAGACATCAATGGGTCCCAGCTCCATAACCACAGAGACATCAATGGGTCCCAGCTCCAGAACCACAGAGACATCAGTGGGTCCCAGCTCCAGAACCACAGAGACATCAGTGGGTCCCAGGTCCAGAACCACAGAGACATCAGTGGGCCCCAGGTCCAGAACCACAGAGACATCAGTGGGTCCCAGCTCCAGAACCACAGAGACATCAATGGGTCCCAGCTCCAGAACCACAGAGACATCAATGGGTCCCAGCTCCAGAACCACAGAGACATCAGTGGGTCCCAGCTCCAGAACCACAGAGACATCAGTGGGTCCCAGGTCCAGAACCACAGAGACATCAGTGGGTCCCAGGTCCAGAACCACAGAGACATCAGTGGGTCCCAGCTCCAGAACCACAGAGACATCAATGGGTCCCAGCTCCAGAACCACAGAGACATCAATGGGTCCCAGCTCCAGAACCACAGAGACATCAATGGGTCCCAGCTCCAGAACCACAGAGACATCAATGGGTCCTGGCTCCAGAACCACAGAGACATCAATGGGTCCCAGCTCCAGAACCACAGAGACATCAATGGGTCCCAGCTCCAGAACCACAGAGACATCAATGGGTCCCAGCTCCAGAACCACAGAGACATCAATGGGTCCTGGCTCCAGAACCACATTCCAGCTGTAGAATTCCAAACAATAGGTTGTATTTTCAGACCAGTGTAGAGTTTTTAGTACTCCCTCTTCAGTTCTAGACGATGGTAGACATGAGGTATCACAACCCAGACTGATACTGTTATTGAAATGGATGAGTTCAGATAACCAGACAGACAGACAGACAGAAAGAGAGAGCGAGACAGGAACCAGGTCAGAGAGAGAGAACAGACACACACAGATTCAGATTCTCTCTCTCTCCATGAACTCTGTCTGTCATCACCTCTGTCAGCACCCCACCTCTCTCTCTCTCTCTCTCTCTCCTATATGTAGTGTGATCCTATATGTATTGTGATTCTATATGTAGTATGGTTCTATATATGTGATTCTATATGTAGTATGGTTCTATATATGTGATTCTATATGTATTGTGATTCTATATGTATTGTAAATTCTATATGTGTGAATCTATATATGTGATTCTACATGTAGTGAGGTTCTATATGTTTTGTGATTTTATATGTAGTATCATTCTATATATTGTGATTCTAAATTTGTGAATCTATATTTATTGTGATTCTAAAACGTATAGTAATTCTATATGTTGTATGATTATATATGTAGTATGGTTCTATATATGTGATTCTATATGTAGTATGGTTCTATATATGTGATCTATATGGATTGTGATTCTATATGTAGTATGATTCTATATATGTGATTCTATATGAATTGTGATTCTATATGTAGTATGATTCTATATATGTGATTCTATATGAATTGTGATTCTATATGTATTGTGATTCTATATGAATTGTGATAGTATGGTTCTATATATGTGATTCTATATGAATTGTGATTCTATATGAATTGTGATCCTATATGTATTATGATTCTATATGTAGTATGGTTCTATATGTAGTATGGTTCTATATATGTGATTCTATATGTAGTATGATTCTATATGTAGTATGATTCTATATGTAGTATGGTTCTATATATGTGATTCTATATGTAGTATGGTTCTATATATGTGATTCTATATGTAGTATGGTTCTATATATGTGATTCTATATGTAGTATGGTTCTATATATGTGATTCTATATGTAGTATGGTTCTATATATGTGATTCTATATATGTGATTCTATATGTATTGTGATTCTATATATGTGATTTTATATGTAGTATCATTCTATATATTGTGATTCTAAATTTGTGAATCTATATTTATTGTGATTCTATATGAATTGTGATTCTATATGTATTTTGATTCTATATGTAGTATGGTTCTATATATGTGATTCTATATGTAGTATGGTTCTATATATGTGATTCTATATATGTGATTCTATATGTATTGTGATTCTATATATGTGATTCTATATGTAGTATGGTTCTATATATGTGATTCTATATGTATTGTGATTATAAATGTATTGTGATTCTATATATGTGATTCTATATGGATTGTGATTCTATATATATGATTCTATATGGATTGTGATTCTATATATGTGATTCTATATGGATTGTGATTCTATATGAATTGTGATTCTATATATGTGATTCTATATATGTGATTCTATATGGATTGTGATTCTATATGTGTTGTGGTTTTATATGTGGTATGATTCTATATGTGGTATGATTCTATATATTGTGATTCTATACGTATTGTGGTTCTAAATGTAGTATGATTCTAAATGTATAGTGATTTTAAATTTGTGAATCTATATATATTGTTATTCTATATGTAGTATGATTCTATATGTATTGTGGTTTTATATGTAGTATGATTCTATATGTAGTATGGTTCTATATATGTGATTCTATATGTAGTATGGTTCTATATATGTGATTCTATATGTAGTATGGTTCTATATATGTGATTCTATATGTATTGTGGTTTTATATGTAGTGTGATTCTATATGTAGTATGATTCTATATGAATTGTGATTCTATATGTAGTATGGTTCTATATATGTGATTCTATATGTAGTATGGTTCTATATATGTGATTCTATATATGTGATTCTATATGTATTGTGATTCTATATATGTGATTCTATATGTAGTATGGTTCTATATATGTGATTCTATATGTATTGTGATTCTATATATGTGATTCTATATGTAGTATGGTTCTATATATGTGATTCTATATATGTGATTCTATATGTATTGTGATTCTATATGTATTGTGATTCTATATATGTGATTCTATATATGTGATTCTATATGTATTGTGATTCTATATATGTGATTCTATATGTAGTATGGTTCTATATATGTGATTCTATATATGTGATTCTATATGTATTGTGATTCTATATATGTGATTCTATATGTAGTATGGTTCTATATATGTGATTCTATATATGTGATTCTATATGTATTGTGATTCTATATATGTGATTCTATATGTAGTATGGTTCTATATATGTGATTCTATATGTATTGTGATTCTATATATGTGATTCTATATGTAGTATGGTTCTATATATGTGATTCTATATGTATTGTGATTCTATATATGTGATTCTATATGTAGTGTGATTCTATATATGTGATTCTATATGTATTGTGATTCTATATATGTGATTCTATATGTATTGTGATTCTATATGTATTGTGATTCTATATGTATTGTGATTCTATATGTAGTATGGTTCTATATATGTGATTCTATATGTAGTATGGTTCTATATATGTGATTCTATATATGTGATTCTATATGTATTGTGATTCTATATATGTGATTCTATATGTAGTATGGTTCTATATATGTGATTCTATATGTATTGTGATTCTATATATGTGATTCTATATGTAGTATGGTTCTATATATGTGATTCTATATATGTGATTCTATATGTATTGTGATTCTATATGTATTGTGATTCTATATATGTGATTCTATATATGTGATTCTATATGTATTGTGATTCTATATATGTGATTCTATATGTAGTATGGTTCTATATATGTGATTCTATATATGTGATTCTATATGTATTGTGATTCTATATATGTGATTCTATATGTAGTATGGTTCTATATATGTGATTCTATATGTATTGTGATTCTATATATGTGATTCTATATGTAGTATGGTTCTATATATGTGATTCTATATATGTGATTCTATATATGTGATTCTATATGTAGTATGGTTCTATATATGTTATTCTATATATGTGATTCTATATATGTGATTCTATATGTATTGTGATTCTATATATGTGATTCTATATGTAGTATGGTTCTATATATGTGATTCTATATATGTGATTCTATATATGTGATTCTATATGTAGTATGGTTCTATATGTATTGTGATTCTATATGTACTGTGATTCTATATGTAGTATGGTTCTATATGTAGTATGGTTCTATATGTATTGTGATTCTATATGTACTGTGATTCTATATGTAGTATGATTCTATATGTATTGTGATTCTATATGTATTGTGATTCTATATATGTGATTCTATATGTATTGTGATTCTATATATGTGATTCTATATGTAGTATGGTTCTATATATGTGATTCTATATATGTGATTCTATATGTATTGTGATTCTATATATGTGATTCTATATGTAGTATGGTTCTATATATGTGATTCTATATATGTGATTCTATATATGTGATTCTATATGTAGTATGGTTCTATATATGTTATTCTATATATGTGATTCTATATATGTGATTCTATATGTATTGTGATTCTATATATGTGATTCTATATGTAGTATGGTTCTATATATGTGATTCTATATATGTGATTCTATATATGTGATTCTATATGTAGTATGGTTCTATATGTATTGTGATTCTATATGTACTGTGATTCTATATGTAGTATGGTTCTATATGTATTGTGATTCTATATGTACTGTGATTCTATATGTAGTATGATTCTATATGTATTGTGATTCTATATGTATTGTGATTCTATATGTATTGTGATTCTATATGTATTGTGATTCTATATGTATTGTGATTCTATATGTATTGTGATTCTATATGTATTGTGATTCTATATGTACTGTGGTTCTATATGTGGTATGATTCTATATATTGTGATTCTATACGTATTGTGGTTCTAAATGTAGTATGATTCTAAATGTATAGTGATTTTAAATTTGTGAATCTATATATATTGTTATTCTATATGTAGTATGATTCTATATGTATTGTGGTTTTATATGTAGTATGATTCTATATGTAGTATGGTTCTATATATGTGATTCTATATGTAGTATGGTTCTATATATGTGATTCTATATGTATTGTGGTTTTATATGTAGTGTGATTCTATATGTAGTATGATTCTATATGAATTGTGATTCTATATGTAGTATGGTTCTATATATGTGATTCTATATGTATTGTGATTCTATATGTAGTATGGTTCTATATTTGTGATTCTATATGTAGTATGGTTCTATATATGTGATTCTATATGTAGTATGGTTCTATATATGTGATTCTATATATGTGATTCTATATGTATTGTGATTCTATATATGTGATTCTATATGTAGTATGGTTCTATATATGTGATTCTATATGTGTGATTCTATATATGTGATTCTATATATGTGATTCTATATATGTGATTCTATATGTATTGTGATTCTATATATGTGATTCTATATATGTGATTCTATATGTATTGTGATTCTATATGTATTGTGATTCTATATATGTGATTCTATATATGTGATTCTATATGTATTGTGATTCTATATATGTGATTCTATATGTAGTATGGTTCTATATATGTGATTCTATATATGTGATTCTATATGTATTGTGATTCTATATATGTGATTCTATATGTAGTATGGTTCTATATATGTGATTCTATATATGTGATTCTATATGTATTGTGATTCTATATATGTGATTCTATATGTAGTATGGTTCTATATATGTGATTCTATATATGTGATTCTATATATGTGATTCTATATGTAGTATGGTTCTATATATGTTATTCTATATATGTGATTCTATATATGTGATTCTATATGTATTGTGATTCTATATATGTGATTCTATATGTAGTATGGTTCTATATATGTGATTCTATATATGTGATTCTATATATGTGATTCTATATGTAGTATGGTTCTATATGTATTGTGATTCTATATGTACTGTGGTTCTATATGTATTGTGATTCTATATGGATTGTGATTCTATATGTATTGTGATTCTATATGTAGTATGGTTCTATATGTATTGTGATTCTATATGTACTGTGGTTCTATATGTATTGTGATTCTATATGTAGTATGGTTCTATATGTATTGTGATTCTATATGTACTGTGGTTCTATATGTATTGTGATTCTATATGTATTGTGATTCTATATGTATTGTGATTCTATATGTATTGTGATTCTATATGTAATGTGATTCTATATGTATTGTGATTCTATATGTAATGTGATTCTATATGTATTGTGATTCTATATGTATTGTGATTCTATATGTATTGTGATTCTATATGTATTGTGATTCTATATGTATTGTGATTCTATATGTATTGTGATTCTATATGTATTGTGATTCTATATGTAATGTGATTCTCATGATTCTATATGTATTGTGATTCTATATGTATTGTGATTCTATATGTATTGTGATTCTATATATGTGATTCTATATGAATTGTGATTCTATATGTATTGTGATTCTATATATGTGATTCTATATGGATTGTGATTCTATATGTATTGTGATTCTATATGGATTGTGATTCTATATGAATTGTGATTCTATATGGATCGTGATTCTATATGAATTGTGATTCTATATATGTGATTCTATATGAATTGTGATTCTATATGTATTGTGATTCTATATATGTGATTCTATATGGATTGTGATTCTATATGAATTGCGATTCTATATATGTGATTCTATATGGATTGTGATTCTATATGTAGTATGATTCTATATGTAGTATGGTTCTATATATGTGATTCTATATGTATTGTGATTCTAAATGTATTGTGATTCTATATATGTGATTCTATATGTATTGTGATTCTATATGTATTGTGATTCTATATATGTGATTCTATATGTATTGTGATTCTAAATGTATTGTGATTCTATATGTATTGTGATTCTAAATGTATTGTGATTCTAAATGTATTGTGATTCTAAATGTATTGTGATTCTATATGTATTGTGATTCTATATGGATTGTGATTCTATATATGTGATTCTATATGTATTGTGATTCTAAATGTATTGTGATTCTATATATGTGATTCTATATGGATTGTGATTCTATATATGTGATTCTATATGTATTGTGATTCTATATGGATTGTGATTCTATATGAATTGTGATTCTATATGTATTGTGATTCTATATATGTGATTCTATATGAATTGTGATTCTATATGTATTGTGATTCTATATATGTGATTCTATATGGATTGTGATTCTATATGAATTGTGATTCTATATGGATTGTGATTCTATATGAATTGTGATTCTATATGTATTGTGATTCTATATATGTGATTCTATATATGTGATTCTATATATGTGATTCTATATATGTGATTCTATATATGTGATTCTATATATGTGATTCTATATATGTGATTCTATATATGTGGTTCTATATATGTGATTCTATATATGTGATTCTATATATGTGGTTCTATATATGTGATTCTATATATGTGATTCTATATATGTGATTCTATATATGTGATTCTATATATGTGATTCTATATATGTGATTCTATATGTATTGTGATTCTATATATGTGATTCTATATATGTGATTCTATATATGTGATTCTATATATGTGATTCTATATATGTGATTCTATATGTATTGTGATTCTATATATGTGATTCTATATGTATTGTGATGCTATATATGTGATTCTATATATGTGATTCTATATGTAGTATGATTCTATATGTAGTGTGATTCTATATGTAGTATGATTCTATATGAATTGTGATTCTATATGTAGTGTGATTCTATATGTAGTATGATTCTATATGTATTGTGATTCTATATGAATTGTGATTCTATATGTAGTATGGTTCTATATATGTGATTCTATATGAATTGTGATTCTATATGAATTGTGATTCTATATGTAGTATGATTCTATATATGTGATTCTATATGAATTGTGATTCTATATGTAGTATGGTTCTATATATGTGATTCTATATGAATTGTGATTCTATATGAATTGTGATTCTATATGTAGTATGATTCTATATATGTGATTCTATATGAATTGTGATTCTATATGTAGTATGGTTCTATATATGTGATTCTATATGAATTGTGATTCTATATGTAGTATGATTCTATATGTAGTGTGATTCTATATGTATTGTGATTCTATATGTATTGTGATTCTATATGAATTGTGATTCTATATGTAGTATGATTCTATATGTAGTATGGTTCTATATATGTGATCTATATGTAGTTTGATTATATCTGTATTGTGATTCTATATATGTGATTCTATATGGATTGTGATTCTATATATGTGATTCTATATGTATTGTGATTCTATATGTATTGTGATTCTATATATGTGATTCTATATATGTGATTCTATATGTATTGTGATTCTATATGTATTGTGATTCTATATATGTGATTCTATATGTAGTATGATTCTATATGTATTGTGATTCTATATATGTGATTCTATATGTATTGTGATTCTATATGTATTGTGATTCTATATATGTGATTCTATATGGATTGTGATTCTATATGAATTGTGATTCTATATGTATTGTGATTCTATATATGTGATTCTATATGAATTGTGATTCTATATGTATTGTGATTCTATATATGTGATTCTATATATGTGATTCTATATATGTGATTCTATATATGTGATTCTATATATGTGATTCCATATATGTGGTTCTATATATGTGATTCTATATATGTGATTCTATATATGTGATTCTATATATGTGGTTCTATATATGTGATTCTATATATGTGATTCTATATATGTGATTCTATATATGTGATTCTATATATGTGATCCCTATATGTATTGTGATTCTATATATGTGATTCTATATATGTGATTCTATATATGTGATTCTATATATGTGATTCTATATATGTGATTCTATATGTATTGTAATTCTATATATGTGATTCTATATGTATTGTGATTCTATATGAATTGTGATTCTATATGTAGTATGGTTCTATATATGTGATTCTATATGAATTGTGATTCTATATGAATTGTGATTCTATATGTAGTATGATTCTATATATGTGATTCTATATGAATTGTGATTCTATATGTAGTATGGTTCTATATATGTGATTCTATATGAATTGTGATTCTATATGAATTGTGATTCTATATGTAGTATGATTCTATATATGTGATTCTATATGAATTGTGATTCTATATGTAGTATGGTTCTATATATGTGATTCTATATGAATTGTGATTCTATATGTAGTATGATTCTATATGTAGTGTGATTCTATATGAATTGTGATTCTATATGTAGTATGGTTCTATATATGTGATTCTATATGTATTGTGATTCTATATGTAGTTTGATTCTATATGAATTGTGATTCTATATGTATTGTGATTCTATATGTATTGTGATTCTATATGAATTGTGATTCTATATGTACTGTGATTCTATATGTAGTTTGATTCTATATGAATTGTGATTCTATATGTATTGTGATTCTATATGTATTGTGATTCTATATGAATTGTGATTCTATATGTACTGTGATTCTATATGTAGTTTGATTCTATATGAATTGTGATTCTATATGTATTGTGATTCTATATGTATTGTGATTCTATATGTAGTTTGATTCTATATGAATTGTGATTCTATATGTATTGTGATTCTATATGTATTGTGATTCTATATGTAGTTTGATTCTATATGAATTGTGATTCTATATGTATTGTGATTCTATATGTAGTTTGGTTCTATATGAATTGTGATTCTATATGTATTGTGATTCTATATGTATTGTGATTCTATATGGATTGTGATTCTATATATGTGATTCTATATCGATTGTGATTCTATATGTACTGTGATTCTATATGTACTGTGATTCTATATGTAGTTTGATTCTATATGAATTGTGATTCTATATGTAGTATGATTCTATATGAATTGTGATTCTATATGTAGTATGATTCTATATGTAGTATGATTCTATATGAATTGTGATTCTATATGTATTGTGATTCTATATGTATTGTGATTCTATATGTATTGTGATTCTATATATGTGATTCTATATGGATTGTGATTCTATATGTATTGTGATTCTATATGTATTGTGATTCTATATGTATTGTGATTCTATATATGTGATTCTATATGGATTGTGATTCTATATGTAGTTTGATTCTATATGAATTGTGATTCTATATGTAGTTTGATTCTATATGTATTGTGATTCTATATGTAGTTTGATTCTATATGAATTGTGATTCTATATGTAGTTTGATTCTATATGTATTGTGATTCTATATGTATTGTGATTCTATATGTATTGTGATTCTATATGTAGTTTGATTCTATATGAATTGTGATTCTATATGTAGTTTGATTCTATATGTATTGTGATTCTATATGTATTGTGATTCTATATGTAGTATGGTTCTATATATGTGATTCTATATGTATTGTGATTCTATATGGATTGTGATTCTATATATGTGATTCTATATGGATTGTGATTCTATATGTATTGTGATTCTATATGTAGTATGGTTCTATATATGTGATTCTATATGTATTGTGATTCTATATGTATTGTGATTCTATATATATTGTTATTCTATATGTAGTATGATTCTATATGTATTGTGATTCTATATGTAGTATGGTTCTATATATGTGAATCTATATATATTGTTATTCTATATGTAGTATGATTCTATATGTATTGTGATTCTATATGTAGTATGGTTCTATATATGTGATTCTATATGTATTGTGATTCTATATGTACTGTGATTCTATATGTAGTTTGATTCTATATGTATTGTGATTCTATATGTATTGTGATTCTATATGTATTGTGATTCTATATGTATTGTGATTCTATATGTATTGTGATTCTATATGTATTGTGAATCTATATGTACTGTGATTCTATATGTAGTTTGATTCTATATGAATTGTGATTCTATATGTATTGTGATTCTATATGTACTGTGATTCTATATGTAGTTTGATTCTATATGAATTGTGATTCTATATGTATTGTGATTCTATATGTATTGTGATTCTATATGTATTGTGATTCTATATGTACTGTGATTCTATATGTATTGTGATTCTATATGTAGTATGATTCTATATGTACTGTGATTCTATATGTAGTTTGATTCTATATGAATTGTGATTCTATATGTATTGTGATTCTATATGTAGTATGATTCTATATGTACTGTGATTCTATATGTAGTTTGATTCTATATGTATTGTGATTCTATATGTAGTTTGATTCTATATGAATTGTGATTCTATATGTATTGTGATTCTACATGTAGTATGATTCTATATGTACTGTGATTCTATATGTAGTTTGATTCTATATGTATTGTGATTCTATATGTAGTTTGATTCTATATGAATTGTGATTCTATATGTATTGTGATTCTATATGTAGTATGATTCTATATGTACTGTGATTCTATATGTAGTTTGATTCTATATGAATTGTGATTCTATATGTATTGTGATTCTATATGTAGTATGATTCTATATGTACTGTGATTCTATATGTAGTTTGATTCTATATGAATTGTGATTCTATATGTATTGTGATTCTATATGTAGTATGATTCTATATGTACTGTGATTCTATATGTAGTTTGATTCTATATGTATTGTGATTCTATATGTAGTATGATTCTATATGTACTGTGATTCTATATGTAGTTTGATTCTATATGAATTGTGATTCTATATGTATTGTGATTCTATATGTAGTATGATTCTATATGTACTGTGATTCTATATGTAGTTTGATTCTATATGTATTGTGATTCTATATGTATTGTGATTCTATATGTATTGTGATTCTATATGTATTGTGATTCTATATGTAGTATGATTCTATATGTACTGTGATTCTATATGTAGTTTGATTCTATATGTATTGTGATTCTATATGAATTGTGATTCTATATGTATTGTGATTCTATATGTATTGTGATTCTATATGTAGTTTGATTCTATATGTACTGTGATTCTATATGTATTGTGATTCTATATGTACTGTGATTCTATATGTAGTTTGATTCTATATGTACTGTGATTCTATATGTATTGTGATTCTATATGTATTGTGATTCTATATGTACTGTGATTCTATATGTATTGTGATTCTATATGTATTGTGATTCTATATGTACTGTGATTCTATATGTATTGTGATTCTATATGTACTGTGATTCTATATATGTGATTCTATATGTATTGTGATTCTATATGTACTGTGATTCTATATGTAGTTTGATTCTATATGTATTGTGATTCTATATGTATTGTGATTCTATATGTATTGTGATTCTATATGTATTGTGATTCTATATGTATTGTGATTCTATATGTACTGTGATTCTATATGTAGTTTGATTCTATATGAATTGTGATTCTATATGTATTGTGATTCTATATGTACTGTGATTCTATATGTAGTTTGATTCTATATGAATTGTGATTGTATATGTATTGTGATTCTATATGTATTGTGATTCTATATGTATTGTGATTCTATATGTACTGTGATTCTATATGTATTGTGATTCTATATGTAGTATGATTCTATATGTACTGTGATTCTATATGTAGTTTGATACTATATGAATTGTGATTCTATATGTATTGTGATTCTATATGTAGTATGATTCTATATGTACTGTGATTCTATATGTAGTTTGATTCTATATGTATTGTGATTCTATATGCAGTTTGATTCTATATGAATTGTGATTCTATATGTATTGTGATTCTATATGTAGTATGATTCTATATGTACTGTGATTCTATATGTAGTTTGATTCTATATGTATTGTGATTCTATATGTAGTTTGATTCTATATGAATTGTGATTCTATATGTATTGTGATTCTATATGTAGTATGATTCTATATGTACTGTGATTCTATATGTAGTTTGATTCTATATGAATTGTGATTCTATATGTATTGTGATTCTATATGTAGTATGATTCTATATGTACTGTGATTCTATATGTAGTTTGATTCTATATGAATTGTGATTCTATATGTATTGTGATTCTATATGTAGTATGATTCTATATGTACTGTGATTCTATATGTAGTTTGATTCTATATGTATTGTGATTCTATATGTAGTATGATTCTATATGTACTGTGATTCTATATGTAGTTTGATTCTATATGAATTGTGATTCTATATGTATTGTGATTCTATATGTAGTATGATTCTATATGTACTGTGATTCTATATGTAGTTTGATTCTATATGTATTGTGATTCTATATGTATTGTGATTCTATATGTATTGTGATTCTATATGTATTGTGATTCTATATGTAGTATGATTCTATATGTACTGTGATTCTATATGTAGTTTGATTCTATATGTATTGTGATTCTATATGAATTGTGATTCTATATGTATTGTGATTCTATATGTATTGTGATTCTATATGTAGTTTGATTCTATATGTACTGTGATTCTATATGTATTGTGATTCTATATGTACTGTGATTCTATATGTAGTTTGATTCTATATGTACTGTGATTCTATATGTATTGTGATTCTATATGTATTGTGATTCTATATGTAATGTGATTCTATATGTATTGTGATTCTATATGTATTGTGATTCTATATGTATTGTGATTCTATATGTATTGTGATTCTATATGTATTGTGATTCTATATGTATTGTGATTCTATATGTATTGTGATTCTATATGTATTGTGATTCTATATGTATTGTGATTCTATATGTACTGTGATTCTATATGTAGTTTGATTCTATATGTACTGTGATTCTATATGTATTGTGATTCTATATGTATTGTGATTCTATATGTATTGTGATTCTATATGTATTGTGATTCTATATGTACTGTGATTCTATATGTAGTTTGATTCTATATGTACTGTGATTCTATATGTATTGTGATTCTATATGTACTGTGATTCTATATGTACTGTGATTCTATATGTAGTTTGATTCTATATGAATTGTGATTCTATATGTATTGTGATTCTATATGTATTGTGATTCTATATGTATTGTGATTCTATATGTACTGTGATTCTATATGTATTGTGATTCTATATGTAGTATGATTCTATATGTAGTATGGTTCTATATATGTGATTCTATATGTAGTATGATTCTATATGTAGTATGATTCTATATATATTGTTATTCTATTTGTATAGTGATTAATTATTTAAAAATCTACAGTTAATGTCGGTAGTTTACATACACTTAGGTTGGAGTCATTAAATCTAGTTTTTCAACCACTCCAGAAATGTATTGTTAGCAAACTATAGTTTTGGCAAGTCAGTTAGGACATCTAAGTAATTTATTAAACAATTGTTAACACAGATTTTTTTACTTATAATTTACTGTATCACAATTCCAGTGTGTCAGAAGTTTACATACACTAAGTTGACTGTGCCTTTAAACTGCTTGGAAAATTCCAGACTGTTATGTCATGGCTTTAGAAGCTTCTGATAGGCTAATTGACATAATTTGATTCAATTGTAGATGTTACTGTGGATGTATTTGAAGGCCTACCTTCAAACTCAATGCCTCTTTGCTTGACATTATGGGAAGCCAAGGTCTCAGAAAATAAATTGTATACCTCCACAAGTCTAGTTCATCGTTGGGAGCAATTTCCAAATGCCTGAAGGTACCACGTTCATCTGTACCAACAATAGTATGCAAGTATAAACACCATGGGACCACGCAGCCGTCATACTGCTCAGGAAGGAGATGCGTACTGTCTCCTAGAGATTAATGTACTTTGGTATGAAAAGTGAAAATCAATCCCAGAACAACAGCAAAGGACCTTGTGAAGATGCTGGAGGAAACAGGCACAAAAGTATCTGTATCCACAGTAAAGTCAAATCAAATCAAATCAAATCAAATTTTATTTGTCACATACACATGGTTAGCAGATGTTAATGCGAGTGTAGCGAAATGCTTGTGCTTCTAGTTCCGACAATGCAGTAATAACGAGCAAGTAATCTAACTAACAATTCCAAAAAAATACTGTCATACACAGTGTTAGGGGATAAAGAATATGTACATAAGGATATATGAATGAGTGATGGTACAGAGCAGCATAGGCAAGATACAGTAGATGATATCGAGTACAGTATATACATATGAGATAAGTATGTAAACCAAGTGGCATAGTTAAAGTGGCTAGTGATACATGTATTACATAAGGATGCAGTCGATGATATAGAGTACAGTATCAACGTATGCATATGAGATGAACAATGTAGGGTAAGTAACATTATATAAGGTAGCATTGTTTAAAGTGGCTAGTGATATATTTACATAATTTCCCATCAATTCCCATGATTAAAGTGGCTGGAGTAGAGTCAGTGTCATTGACAGTGTGTTGGCAGTAGCCACTCAATGTTAGTGGTGGCTGTTTAACAGTCTGATGGCCTTGAGATAGAAGCTGTTTTTCAGTCTCTCGGTCCCAGCTTTGATGCACCTGTACTGACCTCGCCTTCTGGATGGCAGCGGGGTGAACAGGCAGTGGCTCGGGTGGTTGATGTCCTTGATGATCTTTATGGCCTTCCTGTAGCATCGGGTGGTGTAGGTGTCCTGGAGGGCAGGTAGTTTGCCCCCGGTGATGCGTTGTGCAGACCTCACTACCCTCTGGAGAGCCTTACGGTTGAGGGCGGTGCAGTTGCCATACCAGGCAAGTGAGTCCTATATCGATATAACCTGAAAGGGCACTCAGCAAGGAAGAAGCCACTACTACAAAACCACCATAAAAAAAGCCAGAATTCGGTTTGCATCTGCACATGGGGACAAAGATCATAGTTTTGGAGAAATGTCTTCTGGTCTGATGAAACCAAAATAGAGCTGTTTGGCCATAATGACCATATGTTTGGAGGAAAAAGGGGATGTTTGCAAGCCGAAGAACACCATCCCAACCGTGAAGCACGGGGTGGCAGCATCATGTTGTGGGGGTGCTTTGCTGCAGGAGGGACTGGTGCACTTCACAAAATAGATGGCATCATGAGGACTGAAAATTATGTGGATATATTGAAGCAACATCTCAAGACATCAGTCAGGAAGTTAAAGCTTGGTCTTCCAAATGGACAATGACCCCAAGCATACTTCCAAAGTTGTGGCAAAATGGCTTAAGGACAACAAAGTCAAGGTATTGGAGTGGCCATTACAAAGCCCTGACCTCAATCCTATAGAAAATGTGTGGGCAGAACCGAAAAAGCATGTGCGAGCAAGGAGGCCTACAAACCTGACTCAGTTACACCAGCTCGGTCAGGAGGAATGGGCCCAAATTCACCCAACTTATTGTGGGAAGCTTGTGGAAGGCTACCCGAAATGTTTGACCCAAGTTAAACAATTTAAAGGCAATGCTTTTATATTTTCTACTTCACTTGCTTTGGCAATGTTAACATATATTTCCCATGCCAATAAAGCATGGGAGATCAGGCCTTCATGGTCAATTTTGTTCCAACCCCTGTGTCTTTGTGAGACACAGTGTAGGTGAACGGATGATCTCCACATGTGTGGTTCCCACCGTGAAGCATGGAGGAAGAGGTGTGATGGTGTGGGGGTGTTTTGCTGGTGATACTTAACCAGTAAGGAATATTTAACCAGCATGGCTACCACAGCATTCTGCAGCGATACGCCATCCCCTCTGGAACTGAGATGCATCACTGGGGAGACCTTGATGTCAAAGTGGAATCATGTTTTCAATTATTTTACAAATTAACAAAAGAATTAAATGCTGAAATGTGAGTCAATAAGTATTCAACCCCTTTGTTTTGGCTAGCCTAAATAAGTTCAGGAGTACAAATGTCACATAATAAGTTGCATGGAATCACTCTGTGTGCAATAATAGTGTAACATGATTTTTGAATAACTAGCTCATCTCTGTACCCCACACATACAATTATATGTAAGGTCCCTCAGTCAAGAACTGAATTTCAAAAACAGAGTCAACCACAATGACCAGGGAGGTTTTCCTATTTGTAGATAGTACTGAGTACCACTCTCCATATTTCCAAGCATAGTGGAGGCTGCATCATGTTATGGGTATGCTTGTAATCGTTAAAGACTGGGGAGATTTTCAGGATTTAAAAAAATTACGTAATGGAGCTAAGCACAGGACAAATCCTAGATGAAAACCTGGTTTAGTCTGCTTTCCACCAGACACTGGGAGATTAAACTTTCAGCAGGACAATAACCTAAAACACAAGGCCAAATCTACACAAGGCCAAAGCTTACCAAGAAGACAGTGACTGTTCCTGAGTGGCTGAGTTACATAGTTCATTTAAATATGCTTGAACATCATGGTTGTCTAGCAACGATCAACAACCAATTTGACGTATTGTAGCATCGAGAATTTTGAAAAGAATAATGGGCAAATGTTGCACAATTCAGGTATGGAAAGCTCTTAGAGACTTGCCCAGGAAGACTAACAGATGTAATCACTACAGAAAGTTCATTCTAACATGTATTGAATCAGGGAGATTAATACTTACGTAATCAAGATACACTATTCTGTGTAAATCATTGACACAAAAAAAAAAGACAATTCCATTCCTTTTAAATCTGATTGTAACAGCAAAATGTGAAAAGAGCCAAGGGGTGTGGATACTTTCTGAAGGTATATAATGGTATGTAGTCCATGTGGTATTCATTCACATCAGTAGCTGTGCCATAGTCCTACAGGAAATATACATCAAACTCCAAGACAAAACATCTCTCCTTAGAAAAGATCACGTTAGAAAATATGCAGATGGAAAACTAATACGTTTAGCTAATACGGTCTTTCAAAACAATCTGGACAATTAAATCAGTACTTTGATATGTTTTGATGTTGGTCAGTACTCTCCAGGGCAGGTCTATAACTCTATGTAACTATCTGGCCTGTCTGTCCTTTCCTCTGTGTGAAGTCAGGGCAGGTCTATAACTCTATATAACTGTCTGGCCTGTCTGTCATTTCCTCTGTGTGACGTCAGGGCTGGTTTATAACTCTATATAACTATCTGGCGTGTGTGTTGTCTAGCCTGTCTGTCATTTCCTCTGTGTGAAGTCAGGGCAGGTTTATAACTCTATGTAACTGTCTGGCCTGTCTGAACTGTCTGGCCTGTCTGGCATATCTGGCATGTCTGTCCTTTCCTCTGTGTGAAGTCAGGGCTGGTTTATAACTCTATATAACTATCTGGCCTGTCTGTCCTATCCTCTGTGTGAAGTCAGGTCTGGTTTATAACTCCATATAACTATCTGGCCTGTCTGTCCTATCCTCTGTGTGAAGTCAGGGCTGGTCTATAACTCTATATAACTATCTGGCCTGTCCGTCCTTTCCTCTGTGTGAAGTTAGGGCTGGTTTATAACTCTATATAACTATATGGCCTGACTGTCCTATCTGGCCTGTCTGTCCTGTCTGGCCTGTCTGTCCTGTCTGGCCTGTCTGTCCTTTCCTCTGTGTGATGTCAGGGCTGGTTTATAACTCTATATAACTATCTGGCCTGTCTGTCCTTTCCTAAGTGTGAAGTCAGGGCTGGTCTATAACTCTATATAACTATCTGGCCTGTCTGTACTTTCCTCTGTGTGACGTCAGTGCTGGTCTATAACTCTATATAACTATCTGGCCTGTCTGTCCTGTCTGACCTGTCTGTCCTTTCCTCTGTGTGGTGTCAGTGCTGGTTTATAACTCTATATAACTATCTGGCCTGTCTGTCCTGTCGGGCCTGTCTGTCCTATCCTCTGTGTGAAGTCAGGGATGGTTTATAACTCTATATAACTATCTGGCCTGTCTGTCCTGTCTGGCCTGTCTGTCCTTTCCTCTGTGTGGTGTCAGTGCTGGTTTATAACTCTATATAACTGTCTGGCCTGTCTGCCCTGTCTGCCCTGTCTGTCCTTTCCTCTGTGTAATGTCAGGGCTGGTTTATAACTCTAAATAACTGTCTGGCCTGTCTGTCCTGTCTGGCCTGTCTGTCCTATCCTCTGTGTGAAGTCAGGGCTGGTCTATAACTCTATATAACTACCTAGCCTGTCTGTCCTATCTGGCCTGTCTGTCCTATCTGGCCTATTTGGCCTGTCTGTCCTTTCCTCTGTGTGACGTCAGTGCTGGTCTATAACTCTATATAACTACCTGGCCTGTCTGTCCTATCTGGCCTGTCTGTCCTTTCCTCTGTGTGGTGTCAGTGCTGGTTTATAACTCTATATAACTATCTGGCCTGTCTGTCCTATCTGGCCTGTCTGTCCTATCTGGCCAATCTGGCCTGTCTGTCCTTTCCTCTGTGTGAAGTCAGTGCTGGTCTATAACTCTATATAACTACCTGGCCTGTCTGTCCTATCTGGCCTGTCTGTCCTTTCCTCTGTGTGGTGTCAGTGCTGGTTTATAACTCTATATAACTATCTGGCCTGTCTGTCCTATCTGGCCTGTCTGTCCTATCTGGCCTATCTGGCCTGTCTGTCCTTTCCTCTGTGTGAAGTCAGGGCTGGTTTATAACTCTATATAACTATCTGGCCTATGTCTGTTCTTTTGTTCTTGTGGTCTTTCATATAAAGCACATTTTTTTGGAGAACAGCAGCCTTCTATGAATAATAATGAGGGCAGAGTTCTGAGCAGAGAGATATCTAATGAGAGCAGAGTTCAGAGCAGAGAGATATCCAATGAGAGCAGAGTTCTGAGGCATAATCAGAGAGATATCCAATGAGAGCAGAGTTCTGAGCAGAGAGATATCCAATGAGAGCAGAGTTCTGAGCAGAGAGATATCCAATGAGAACAGAGTTCTGAGGCATAATCAGAGAGATATCCAATGAGAGCAGAGTTCTGAGCAGAGAGATATCCAATGAGAGCAGAGTTCTGAGGCATAATCAGAGAGATATCCAATGAGACCAGAGTTCTGAGGCAGAATCGGGAAAGTTATCCAATGAGAGCAGAGTTCTGAGGCAGAATGCAACACATTGTGACCAGACCAGGCCAAACACATCTCATGTCCATTCATAAATATACATATTATCTAGTTGTTATACCTTAACTGAATATAGCTACTTACGTGTCTCTCTCTCTCTCTGTGTGTGTGTGTGTGTGTATGTGTGTCTGTGTGTGTGTGTGTGTGTGTGTGTGTGTGTGTGTGTGTGTGTGTGTGTGTGTGTGTGTGTGTGTGTGTGTGTGTGTGCGTGTGTGTGTGTGTGTGTGTCAGTACAGTGGTTACACACTGTAGTTCTGGAACAGTTTATCAGCCACTGAGCTGTATTCTGACGCTGATGATAAATACAGTGTGTTTTGATCCGTACTCAGAACGCAGGGATGGAATGACTCCCCAGTGTTGTTCTAGAATGATAAATGTAGTGTTCTGGAACACACAGTGTTCCTAAAGCCTGCCATACAGGGCTGCTTCTGCAAGCTCTGCAACTCTGGTACGCTTGAACCTGAACTGGAGTGTGTCGTGGGTTTTTACAGTAGTCGTGGGTTTGTAATGTAGTCCTGTGTCGTGGGTTTTTACAGTAGTCGTGGGTTTGTAATGTAGTCCTGTGTCGTGGATTTTTACAGTAGTCGTGGGTTTGTAATGTAGTCCTGTGTCGTGGGTTTTTACAGTAGTCGTGGGTTTGTAATGTAGTCCTGTGTCATGGGTTTTTACAGTAGTTGTGGGTTTTTACAGTAGTCGTGGGTTTGTATTGTAGTCCTCTGTCGTGGGTTTTTACAGTAGTCGTGGGTTTGTAATGTAGTCCTGTGTCGTGGGTTCCTAAAGTAGAAGGGTGGTTTTAAAGTAGCTGTGTGTTTTTAAAGTAGAAATGTGTTTTTACAGGAGTTGTGGGTTTGTAATGTAGTCCTGTGTCATGGGTTTTTACAGTAGTTGTGGGTTTTTACAGTAGTCGTGGGTTTGTATTGTAGTCCTCTGTCGTGGGTTTTTACAGTAGTCGTGGGTTTGTAATGTAGTCCTGTGTCGTGGGTTCCTAAAGTAGAAGGGTGGTTTTAAAGTAGCTGTGTGTTTTCAAAGTAGAAATGTGTTTTTACAGGAGTTGTGTGTTTTTCTAAGTAGTAGTGTGTTTTTAAAGTAGTAGTGTGTTTTAAAATATGAGTGTGTTTTTAAAGTAGTACTGTATTTATGAAGTAGAAGTGTGTTTTAAAATATGAGTGTGTTGTTAAAGTAGTAGTGTATTTATGAAATAGAAGTGTGTTTTAAAATATGAGTGTGTTTTTAAAGTCAAATCAAATCAAATCGATTTTTATTTGTCACATACACATGGTTAGCAGATGTAAATGCGAGTGTAGCGAAATGCTTGTGCTTCTAGTTCCGACAATGCAGTAATAACCAACAAGTAATCTAACTAACAATTCCAAAACTACTGTCTTATACACAGTGTAAGGGGATAAAGAATATGTACATAATGATATATGAATGAGTGATGGTACAGAGCAGCATAGGCAAGATACAGTAGATGGTATCGAGTACAGTATATACATATGAGATGAGTATGTAAACAAAGTGGCATAGTTAAAGTGGCTAGTGATACATGTATTACATAAGGATACAGTTGATGATATAGAGGTAGTGTATTTATGAAGTAGAAGTGTGTTTTAAAATATGAGTGTGTTTTTAAAGTAGTAGTGTGTTTTAAAATATGAGTGTGTTTTTAAAGTAGTAGTGTGGTTTTAAAATAGTAGTGTGTTTATAAAGTAATAGTGTGTTTTAAAGTAGTAGTGTGGTTTTAAAATAGTGGTATGTTTATAAAGTAATAGTGTGTTTTAAAGTAGTAGTGTGTTTATAAAGTAGTAGTGTGTTTTAAAGTAGTAGTGTGTTTATAAAGTAGTGATGGTACAGAGCAGCATAGGCAAGATACAGAAGATGGTATCGAGTACAGTATATACATATGAGATGAGTATGTAAACAAAGTGGCATAGTTAAAGTGGCTAGTGATACATGTATTACATAAGGATGCAGTCGATGATATAGAGGTAGTGTATTTATGAAGTAGAAGTGTGTTTTAAAATATGAGTGTGTTTTTAAAGTAGTGGTGTGTTTTAAAATATGAGTGTGTTTTTAAAGTAGTAGTGTGGTTTTAAAATAGTAGTGTGTTTATAAAGTAATAGTGTGTTTTAAAGTAGTAGTGTGGTTTTAAAATAGTAGTGTGTTTATAAAGTAATAGTGTGTTTTAAAGTAGTAGTGTGGTTTTAAAATAGTGGTATGTTTATAAAGTAATAGTGTGTTTTAAAGTAGTAGTGTGTTTATAAAGTAGTAGTGTGGTTTTAAAATATGAGTGTGTTTTTAAAGTAGTAGTGTGTTTATAAAGTAGTAGTGTGTTTATAAAGTAATAGTGTGTTTTAAAATAGTAGTGTGTTTATAAAGTAGTAGTGTGTTTATAAAGTAATAGTGTGTTTTAAAATAGTAGTGTGTTTATAAAGTAATAGTGTGTTTTAAAGTAGTAGTGTGGTTTTAAAATAGTGGTATGTTTATAAAGTAATAGTGTGTTTTAAAGTAGTAGTGTGTTTATAAAGTAGTAGTGTGTTTTAAAGTAGTAGTGTGTTTATAAAGTAATAGTGTGTTTTAAAGTAGTAGTGTGTTTATAAAGTAATAGTGTGTTTTAAAGTAGTAGTGTGTTTATAAAGTAGTAGTGTGTTTTAAAGTAGTAGTGTGGTTTTAAAATAGTAGTGTGTTTATAAAGTAATAGTGTGTTTATAAAGTAGTAGTGTGTTTATAAAGTAATAGTGTGTTTTAAAGTAGTAGTGTGGTTTTAAAATAGTGGTATGTTTTTAAAGTACTTGTTGTGTGTGTGTTTTTTAAACCATGTGTCCATTATAAAAATGGGCAAGTCATATCAAACTGCTTTAAAAAATGAAATAATAGCCATGTCTGGAGTTTTACCTGGTTAAATACCTGATCAGGAAAATCTCTGTGCCCCAGGAAATACATTTCCCAACCACAATTCTTGGACATATGGTTCCGTCTCTGTCTTGTGTGATGAGACACTTTGTCTGAGACTGAGCAAAGCAAGCAAATGTCCTTTATAGGGTTTAAAGATGTTATTTATGCAAAATCATTCTTCACCACATTATGGTTTAGGAGCAAGAACTTCTAAATAAACCCAAACTAAAGTCAGAGTTTCATTCAAATGCAATAAGCAAATTAACATTTGATCTGAGGGGATGTTTAGAAACAGTTGTTTACGCCGGTGGAAATTATAGACTAGAAGGTTAATTTTAGGCTTGTTAATCTCATTGTTTACTGATGCTGCTCTGCACTGTGTTCAGAGCCCAGACTGCGTATAGTGCACTATGTAGGGAATAGGGTGGTTATGGGCCCTGGTCTAAAGTAGTGCACTATGTAGGGAATAGGGTGGTTATGGGTCCTGGTCTAAAGTAGTGCACTATGTAGGGAATAGGGTGGTTATGGGTCCTGGTCTAAAGTAGTGCACTAGGTAGGGAATAGGGTGGTTATGGGTCCTGGTCTAAAGTAGTGCACTATGTAGGGAATACGGTGGTTATGGTCCCTGGTCTAAAGTAGTGCACTATGTAGGGAATAGGGTGCCATTTGGAGTGCTACTGTCTTCAGAGTGTGTGATGTGTGGAGCCAGACTCACAACCATTTAGCTGGAGACGACTTTCATCTTCCTGTTGTTCTTTCCATCTTTCTTTCTCTTCATCTCTCCCTCCATCTCTCCCTCTTTCTCTCCCTTCGTCTCCCTCCATCTCTCCCTCTTTCTCTCCCTTCGTCTCCCTCCATCTCTCCCTCTTTCTCTCCCTTTGTCTCCCTCCATCTCTCCCTCTTTCTCTCCCTTCGTCTCCCTCCATCTCTCCCTCCATCTCTCCCTCTTTCTCTCCCTTCGTCTCTCCCTCCATCTCTCCCTACTCTCCATCTCTTCCTCCATCTCTCCTTCTTTCTCTCCCTTCGTCTCTCCCTCTTTCTCTCTCTTCCTCTCTCCCTCCATCTCTCCCTCCTCTCTCTTCGTCTCTCCCTCCATCTCTCCCTCTTTCTCTCCCTTCGTCTCCCTCCATCTCTCCCTCTTTCTCTCCCTTTGTCTCCCTCCATCTCTCCCTCTTTCTCTCCCTTCGTCTCCCTCCATCTCTCCCTCCATCTCTCCCTCTTTCTCTCCCTTCGTCTCTCCCTCCATCTCTCCCTACTCTCTCTTCATCTCTTCCTCCATCTCTCCCTCTTTCTCTCCCTTCGTCTCTCCCTCTTTCTCTCTCTTCCTCTCTCCCTCCATCTCTCCCTCCTCTCTCTTCGTCTCTCCCTCCATCTCTCCCTCCTCTCCCTCTTTCTCTCCCTTCGTCTCTCCCTCCGACTCTCCCTCTTTCTCTCCCTTCGTCTCTCCCTCCGTCTCTCCCTCTTTCTCTCTCTTCCTCTCTCCCTCCATCTCTCCCTCCTCTCCCTCTTTCTCTCCCTCCATCTCTCCATCTCCCCCTGAAGGAGTGGTGCTCACACATGCCACTGTAATAAATCCATTTTGATATTCAAATGAGTTGGAAAACAGTATTATTCCTACATGTCTAGTTGACGACCAGAATACATCTGACAGCTGGAATGAACATGGCCCCTTATGGTCTCCTTCTATTTATGGTGGAGTAGAAATGGATAGGATGAAGGCAGAGAGGAGAGAGGGAGAAAGGCAAGGCTAGTGGGGAGGGAAGGAGAGAGGGAAGGATAGTGGGAAGGAGACACTATTGCCCCAATCACACACCCACCCACGACCCACACCCACTCACAAACCCACTCTCTCACCCACCCACTCACCCACCCACTGACCCCCACCAACCACCCACCCACCCACCCACCCACCCACCCACCCACCGACTCACCCACTCACCCACTCACCAACTCACCGACCCCCCCCCCAACCCCCCACCCACCGACCCCCCACCAACCCCCCCCGACCCACCCACCCACCCACCAACCCCGCCCACTAACCAACCCACCACCCACCCACCGACCCCCACCAACCCCCACCCACCCACCCACCCACCCACCCACCCCCAATCAACCCACAGACCCACCCACCCACCAACCCCCACCAACCCCCACTCAACCCACGACCCACCCACCCACCAACCCCCAACCACCCACCCACCCGCCCACCCACCAACCCCCACTCAACCCACTGACCCACCCACCCACCAACCCCCCCCCCCACCCCCCCCCCACCCACCCACCAACCCCCACCAACCCCCCACTCAACCCACCGACCCACCAACCCCCACTCAACCCACCAACCCACTCACCCACCAACCCCCACTCAACCCACCGACCCCTCCACTCAACCCACCGACCCGCCCACCCACCAACCCCCACTCAACCCACCGACCCACTCACCCACCAACCCCCACTCAACCCACCGACCCCCACCAACCCACCAACCCGCCCACACACCGAAAATACAACTCCTGGAAATGTTTCCGACTTTGTGCTTGGTCTATAAATCAGAGTATGGAACAGGATGAGCAGAGGGGCTTGGCAGGGAATCATCCAGAACACAGCTCTCCTCCCTCCAGTCATCCCAGTCCGGTGCAGCACAGCGTTAATGACCGTGTCTACTGAACACTACAGTTATTAATGGACACACGGGTCTCTCTGAACACTACAGGTATTAATGGACAGACTGGTCTCTCTGAACACTACAGGTATTAATGAACACACTGGTCTCTCTGAACCCTACAGGTATTAATGGACACACTGGTCTCTCTGAACACTACAGGTATTAATGAACAGACTGGTCTCTCTGAACACTACAGGTATTAATGAACAGACTGGTCTCTCTGAACACTACAGGTATTAATGAACAGACTGGTCTCTCTGAACACACTGGTCTCTCTGAACACTACAGGTATTAATGAACACACTGGTCTCTCTGAACACTACAGGTATTAATGGACACACTGGTCTCTCTGAACTCTACAGGTATTAATGAACACACTGGTCTCTCTGAACACTACAGGTATTAATGAACAGACTGGTCTCTCTGAACACTACAGGTATTAATGAACACACTGGTCTCTCTGAACCCTACAAGTATTAATGAACACACTGGTCTCTCTGAACACTACAGGTATTAATGAACACACTGGTCTCTCTGAACCCTACAGGTATTAATGGACACACTGGTCTCTCTGAACACTACAGGTATTAATGAACAGACTGGTCTCTCTGAACACACTGGTCTCTCTGAACACTACAGGTATTAATGGACACACTAGTCTCTCTGAACACTACAGGTATTAATGGACACACTGGTCTCTCTATCTAGGCCTTCCACAAGGTGCTCATCTTGGTCGGGCCTGAGGATACCTACCTGTGTGTGTGTGTGTGTGTGTGTGTGTGTGTGTGTGTATGTGTGTGTGTGTGTGTGTATATGTGTGTGTGTGTGTGTGTGTGTGTGTGTGTGTGTGTGTGTGTGTGTGTGTGTGTGTGTGTGTTATACATCCCTGTGTAGCTTCAGTATTTATAGCTCACAGAAGGAATTTGTGGTAAGTGCGTGGGGGCCGCCATCTTGCACCTCCACTATTCTAGCTAGCAACATTACATCATTTTCCAAATTCTGGAGGCAGTGGAAACACATTTCAAGCCCACCAAAGGCCAGGGCACCGTAGGCCAACCCAACAAGGCCAGTGCACCGCAGGCCAACCCAACAAGGCCATCCCACCAAGGCCAGCCTACCAAGGCCATCCCACCAAGGCCAGCCAACCAAGGCCATCCCACCAAGGCCAGCCAACCAAGGCCAGCCTACCACAGGTTTACTTCAAAGTGTCAAAATAAATGAGGCTACAGTGATTTTACAAAGACATAAGAGCTGATCTTTCACTACACCCCCAACAGACAGTCCCCCCCGCCAACAGACAGTCCCCCCAACAGACAGTCCCCCCAACAGACAGTCCCCCCCCAACAGACAGTCCCCCCAACAGACAGTCCCCCCAACAGACAGTCCCCCCCCAACAGACAGTCCCCCTCCAACAGACAGTCCCCCCTCCAACAGACATTCTCCCCCCTCAACAGACTGTCACTACACCGATTTATATAATGATTCCAAGTTGCACCGAGAAGAATTCATCACTCTGACAGAAATTATTCCTTCCATTAGGAACTATACTGTAGACTCAGGTAGAGGTCTGATCTCCTTCCATTAGGAACTATACTGTAGACTCAGGTAGAGGTCTGATCTCCTTCCATTAGGAACTATACTGTAGACTCAGGTAGAGGTCTGATCTCCTTCCATTAGGAACTATACTGTAGACTCAGGTAGAGGTCTGATCTCCTTCCATTAGGAACTATACTGTAGACTCAGGTAGAGGTCTGATCTCCTTCCATTAGGAAATATACTGTAGACTCAGGTAGAGGTCTGATCTCCTTCCATTAGGAACTATACTGTGTGTAGAGCCTCTCACTGCTCCATAAAGCCACCTGATATGTACCAAATGGCACCCTATTCTCTATATAGTGCACTCATTTTGATTAAAACCGTATGGGTAGTGCTCCATTTATGAGTGAGGCGATATAAATCACAGAGAGATCCTCTGAGCTGCTCTCTCTCTCTCTCTCTCTCTCTCTCTCTCTAATTCAATGGCTTTATTGGCATGGGAAACATGTGTTAACAATGCCAAAGCAAGTGAGGTAGATAATATATAAAGTGAAATAAACAATACAAATTAACAATAAACATCACACATACAGAAGTTTCAAAACAATAAAGACATTACAAATGTCATATTATATATATACAGTGTTTTAACAATGTACAAATGGTTAAAGGACACAAGATAAAATAAATAAGCATAAATATGGGTTGTATTTACAATGGTGTTTGTTCTTCACTGGTTGCCCTTTTCTCATGGCAACAGGTCACAAATCTTGCTGCTGTGATGTCACACTGGTATTTCACCTAGTAGATATGGGAGTTTATCAAAATTGGATTTGTTTTCGAATTCTTTGTGGATCTGTGTAATCTGAGGGAAATATGTCTCTCTAATATGGTCATACATTGGGCAGGAGGTTAGGAAGTGCAGCTCAGTTTCCACCTCATTTTGTGGGCAGTGAGAACATAGCCTGTCTTCTCTTGAGACCCATGTTTGCCTACGGCGGCCTTTCTCAATAGCAAGGCTATATGCTCACTGAGTCTGTCCATAGTCAAAGCTTTCCTTAATTTTGGGTCAGTCACAGTGGTCAGGTATCCTGCCACTGTGTACTCTCTGTGTAGGGCCAAATAGCATTCTAGTTTGCTCTGTTTTTTTGTTAATTCTTTCCAATGTGTCAAGTAATTATCTTTTTGTTTTCTCATGATTTGGTTGGGTCTAATTGTGCTGCTGTCCTGGGGCTCTGTAGGGTGTGTTTGTGTTTGTGAAGAGAGCCCCAGGACCAGCTTGCTTAGGGGACTCTTATCTAGGTTCATCTCTCTGTAGGTGATGGCTTTGTTATGGAAGGTTTCCCTCCCTCTCTCCCTCTCTCTCTGCTGAAGTACATATTTCCCCTGCTCTGTGTGTCTGTGTTCTGATTTGTAGGCCAGAGCATACAAGCCAACACACACAGGAAGCTCACAGATACTTCCTACAGGCCTAATAGGAAGTGACATTATTCACAGGTCACTGGGGCTAATATGTGACATTTTGACTCCTTAGCGTTTTTATAAAGAGGACATTTTTCAACACTGTCATATCCGTGTCTGGGGAGCGGTGCTTCACTGTGCTCGTGCTGTGCTACTGTTGTGCTACTGCTTATCTACTATTGTGCTATCAATCAATCAATGTATTTATAAAGCCCAGATGTCGCAAAGTGCTGTACAGAAACTCAGCCTAAAACCCCAAACAGCAAGCAATGCAGATTCCTAGCACGGTGGCTAGGAAAAACTCCCTAGAAAGGCTCTGAACCTAGGAATCTAGGAAGAAACCTAGAGAGGAACCAGGCTCTGAGGGGTGACGAGTCCTCTTCTGGCTGTGCCGGGTGGAGATTATAACAGAACATGGCCAAGATGTTCAAATGTTCATAGATAAATGTCAGTAGGCTTTTCATAGCCGAGCATTCAGAGGATGAGACAGCAGGTACTGTTGTTGCACTAGGTTAGGTCAGCCCCTTGTTACTGTTGAAGTACTAGGGTGTGGAGCTACTCTCTCTCTCTCTCTCTCTCTGTGGGAGCTTCTCTGTCCTGGAGCCATGAGAGGAACCCCACGTAGAGAGAGGAGCTTCATGCCAGGGACAAGGTATAAGAATGAGACTCACCGGAGGTTCCCTGTCACAGACCATGAGTTTTCATGGCTGGCCCAGGGCTCAGGGTATATGACTGGAGAAGAGAGAACTGGGGCCTGGGGATGGGGGTAGGAGGTAGGGGTTCAGGGCCAAGTACAGCCAGACTGAGTTATAGCCTAGGGAGGGGCTGATGGTTGCCTGAACACTGATGCACTTTCCAGGTCACAGCAGGGTAATAACACACTACTATATTGTGACGAGAGTAACCCTCTGATACTAGTCTGGAACATAGAGTTGGACTAGAGTAACACTCTGATACTAGTCTGGAACATAGAGTTAGACTAGAGTAACACTCTATGAAACTCGTTTGGAACATAGAGTTAGACTAGAGTAACACTCTATGATACTAGTCTGGAACATAGAGTTAGACTAGAGTAACACTCTGATACTAGTCTGGAACATAGAGTTAGACTAGAGTAACACTCTATGATACTAGTCCTGGACATAGAGTTAGACTAGAGTAACACTCTATGATACTAGTCTGGAACATAGAGTTAGACTAGAGTAACACTCTATGATACTAGTCTGGAACATAGAGTTAGACTAGAGTAACACTCTATGAAACTCGTTTGGAACATAGAGTTAGACTAGAGTAACACTCTATGATACTAGTCTGGAACATAGAGTTAGACTAGAGTAACACTCTATGATACTAGTCTGGAACATAGAGTTAGACTAGATTAACACTCTATGATACTAGTCTGGAACATAGAGTTAGAATAGAGTAACACGCTATGATACTAGTCCTGGACATAGAGTTAGACTAGAGTAACACTCCCTGATACTAGTCTGGAACATAGAGTTAGACTAGAGTAACACTCCCTGATACTAGTCTGGAACATAGAGTTAGACTAGATTAACACTCTATGATACTAGTCTGGAACATAGAGTTAGAATAGAGTAACACGCTATGATACTAGTCCTGGACATAGAGTTAGACTAGAGTAACACTCCCTGATACTAGTCTGGAACATAGAGTTAGACTAGAGTAACACTCCATGTAACTAGTCTGGAACATAGAGTTAGACTAGAGTAACACTCTATGATACTAGTCCTGGACATAGAGTTAGACTAGAGTAACACTCTATGATACTAGTCCTGGACATAGAGTTAGACTAGAGTAACACTCTATGATACTAGTCTGGAACATAGAGTTAGACTAGAGTAACACTCTATGATACTAGTCCTGGACATAGAGTTAGACTAGAGTAACACTCCCTGATACTAGTCTGGAACATAGAGTTAGACTAGAGTAACACTCTATGATACTAGTCTGGAACATAGAGTTAGACTAGAGTAACACGCTATGATACTAGTCCTGGACATAGAGTTAGACTAGAGTAACACTCCATGTAACTAGTCTGGAACATAGAGTTAGACTAGAGTAACACTCTATGATACTAGTCTGGAACATAGAGTTAGACTAGAGTAACACTCCATGTAACTAGTCTGGAACATAGAGTTAAAGTTTTGACATTAACTGTAGTAAATGCAGAATGTGAAACTTGACGTCGCCCAGGATTGAGAGTTCTCATGAGGTCCCATTTGCTATAGAAACATTGTACTGTTTTCTGTAATAACTGAATGAAAGGTCCTGCTCTGACGAGTGGCAGATGGGCTTCCTCTGGCTCTATACCTCCCCAACTATAAGATGCACATTTTTATTTATTTTTTTATTTATTTTTTTATTTCACCTTTATTTAACCAGGTAGGCTAGTTGAGAACAAGTTCTCATTTACAACTGCGACCTGGCCAAGATAAAGCATAGCAGTGTGAACAGACAACACAGAGTTACACATGGAGTAAACAATTAACAAGTCAATAACACAGTAGAAAACAAAGGGGGAGTCTATATACAATGTGTGCAAAAGGCATGAGGAGGTAGGCGAATAATTACAATTTTGCAGATTAACACTGGGGTGATAAATGATCAGATGGTCATGTACAGGTAGAGATATTGGTGTGCAAAAGAGCAGAAAAGTAAATAAATAAAAACAGTATGGGGATGAGGTAGGTGAAAATGGGTGGCTATTTACCAATAGACTATGTACAGCTGCAGCGATCGGTTAGCTGCTCAGATAGCAGATGTTTGAAGTTGGTGAGGGAGATAAAAGTCTCCAACTTCAGCGATTTTTGCAATTCGTTCCAGTCACAGGCAGCAGAGAACTGGAACGAAAGGCGGCCAAATGAGGTGTTGGCTTTAGGGATGAAGCCAATTACACTGCATTTTTTCATTGTCAGGCACTGATTTAAACCTGGGACACCGGCTGGGTCACACGGTGCTATTAATGATCAGGTAGAACAGAAAAGCAGCAGGCTTACGGACCTCGTAGGGCCAGAGCTGAATACCCCTGTTCTGCAGGCTTACGGACCTCGTAGGGCCAGAGCTGAATACCCTGTTCTGCAGGCTTACGGACCTCGTAGGGCCAGAGCTGAATACCCCTGTTCTGCAGGCTTACGGACCTCGTAGGGCCAGAGCTGAATACCCCTGTTCTGCAGGCTTACGGACCTCGTAGGGCCAGAGCTGAATACCCCTGTTCTGCAGGCTTACGGACCTCGTAGGGCCAGAGCTGAATACCCCTGTTCTGCAGGCTTACGGACCTCGTAGGGCCAGAGCTGAATACCCCTGTTCTGCAGGCTTACGGACCTCGTAGGGCCAGAGCTGAATACCCCTGTTCTGCAGGCTTACGGACCTCGTAGGGCCAGCAACTGTTCTTGCTGTGTGGTGTTTTGGATATCATGTTACATATTTGGCCATTGTAGGAAAGATGCGTTGTTAAAAAACTCGTAAACCTAAGTTCCATCTCTGTCGGGAAACTGGGCCCTGATTGTAAATCCTTTCACCGCATGTGGTGATTGTTTCAATTATGTTACTTAGACTGACACACCCATGCACCCATGCACCCATGCACCCATGCAGCCATGCACCCATGCACCCATAAACCCATGCGTCAATCTAATTAACATAATAAAATCCCTATCAAAATCTGTCTGTTTAAGATAGAGATATCTGTTTTGTTTTTGTTGCTTGGGCTGTGTCTCAATCCACCACATCCGCCGATATTATGACCACTGGTTATAACCACACTATGTCACATCTGCAGTGGAAGGTGTCCGAGCTACAGTGGTGTTTGTCAGACCACGAGAATTCCTGGAAAATCGGTCTTCTCACGAAAACTTCTTTAGCTCTGAACAGATACAAACTAACACAATACAGTACAGTCAGCAGGCTATATATCCACCAGGTAACAGTACAGTACAGTACAGTACAGTAAACAGGCTATATATCCACCAGGTAACAGTACAGTACAGTACAGTACAGTCAGCAGGCTATATATCCACCAGGTAACAGTACAGTACAGTACAGTCAGCAGGCTATATATCCACCAGGTAACAGTACAGTACAGTACAGTACAGTCAGCAGGCTATATATCCACCAGGTAACAGTACAGTACAGTACAGTCAGCAGGCTATATATCCACCAGGTAACAGTACAGTACAGTACAGTCAGTCAGGCTATATATCCACCAGGTAACAGTACAGTACAGTACAGTCAGCAGGCTATATATCCACCAGGTAACAGTACAGTACAGTACAGTCAGCAGGCTATATATCCACCAGGTAACAGTACAGTACAGTACAGTCAGCAGGCTATATATCCACCAGGTAACAGTACAGTACAGTACAGTCAGCAGGCTATATATCCACCAGGTAACAGTACAGTACAGTACAATACAGTAAACAGGCTATATATCCACCAGGTAACAGTACAGTACAGTACAGTAAACAGGCTATATATCCACCAGGTAACAGTACAGTACAGTACAGTACAGTCAGCAGGCTATATATCCACCAGGTAACAGTACAGTACAGTACAGTACAGTACAGTCAACAGGCTATATATCCACCAGGTAACAGTACAGTACAGTACAGTCAGCAGGCTATATATCCACCAGGTAACAGTACAGCACAGTACAGTACAGTCAACAGGCTATATATCCACCAGATAACAGTACAGTACAGTACAGTCAACAGGCTATATATCCACCAGGTAACAGTACAGTACAGTACAGTCAGCAGGCTATATATCCACCAGGTAACAGTACAGTACAGTACAGTCAGCAGGCTATATATCCACCAGGTTACAGTACAGTACAGTACAGTACAGTACAGTACAGTAAACAGGCTATATATCCACCAGGTAACAGTACAGTACAGTACAGTCAGCAGGCTATATATCCACCAGGTAACAGTACAGTACAGTACAGTCAACAGGCTATATATCCACCAGGTAACAGTACAGTACAGTACAGTCAACAGGCTATATATCCACCAGGTAACAGTACAGTACAGTACAGTCAACAGGCTATATATCCACCAGGTAACAGTACAGTACAGTCAACAGGCTATATATCCACCAGGTAACAGTACAGTACAGTACAGTCAGCAGGCTATATATCCACCAGGTAACAGTACAGTACAGTACAGTCAGACACAGCAGGCTCCAGCCAGGTTCCATCCATGCAGTTGGTTTGACTCTGCTGTCATCTAGTGGCTGTTAACTGTGGGAGATTTCTCTGATTTACACATGGCTCTATGGAAATCTGGCTTTCATTTGTTAAGAACATTACAGGACTAAATGTAGTTCTTAATTTCAGTAAACCGGGTCAAATTATAATTCAAATCAAACTGTATTTGTCACATGTGCCGAATACATCAAGTTTAGACCTTAACGTGAAATACTTACTTACAAGCCCTTAACCTACAGTGCAGTTCAAGAAGAGTTAAGAAAATATTTACCAAATATTAAGAGTTAGGAGTTAGGAGTTAGGATAGAGGTTAAATTTTAAAATGACTGGTTTAGGAGTTAGGATAGAGGTTAAATTATAAAATGACTGGTTTAGGAGTTAGGAGTTAGGATAGAGGTTAAATTATAAAATGACTGGTTTAGGAGTTAGGAGTTAGGATAGAGGTTAAATTATAAAGTGACTGGTTTAGGAGATATTAGTTAGGATAGAGGTTAAATTATAAAATGACTGGTTTAGGAGTTAGGAGTTAGGATAGAGGTTAAATTATAAAATGACTGGTTTAGGAGTTAGGATAGAGGTTAAATTATAAAATGACTGGTTTAGGAGTTAGGAGTTAGGATAGAGGTTAAATTATAAAATGACTGGTTTAGGAGTTAGGATAGAGGTTAAATTATAAAATGACTGGTTTAGGAGTTAGGATAGAGGTTAAATTATAAAATGACTGGTTTAGGAGTTAGGAGTTAGGACAGAGGTTAAATTATAAAATGACTGGTTTAGGAGTTAGGAATTAGGATAGAGGTTAAATTATACTGGTTTAGGAGTTAGGAGTTAGGAGTTAGGATAGAGGTTCAATTATACTGGTTTAGGAGTTAGGAGTTAGGATAGAGGTTAAATTATAAAATGACTGGTTTAGGAGTTAGGATAGAGGTTAAATTATAAAATGACTGGTTTAGAGTTAGGTGAGAGGTTAAATTATAAAATGACTGGTTTAGGAGTTAGGAGTTAGGATAGAGGTTAAATTATAAAATGACTGGTTTAGGAGTTAGGAGAGAGGTTAAATTATAAAATGACTGGTTTAGGAGTTAGGAGTTAGGATAGATGTTAAATTATAAAATGACTGGTTTAGGAGTTACGAGAGAGGTTAAATTATAAAATGACTGGTTTAGGAGTTAGGAGTTGTTGTTAGGAGATGTTGTTTCCTGCCGAGTTGGACTATCTTTGCTTGGCGGCAAGATTGGTGTACCTGGTGGAAAACAGTACAACGCCGGACACAGAGACAGAGCTACACATCTGGGTCAAATATTGAACACATCAACTTTTGAACTGCAGTACTATACTGAAACATCTGGGTCAACTATTGAGCTGCATTAAGATACTGAAACATCTGGGTCAACTATTGAACATCATTACGATACTGAAACATCTGGGTCAACTATTGAACATTATTACGATACTGAAACATCTGGGTCAACTCATGAGCTGCAGTAATATACTGAAACATCTGGGTCAACTATTGAGCTGCAGTAATATACTGAAACATCTGGGTCAACTATTGAATACTATACTGAAACATTTGGGTCAACTATTGAACTGCATTGCTATACTGAAACATCTGGGTTAACTATTGAACTGCAGCGCTATACTGAAACATCTGGTTCAACTATTGAGTACTATGCTGAAACACCTGGGTCAACTATTGAATAATATTCTGAAACACCTGGGTCAACTATTGAATACTATACTGAAACATCTGGGTCAACTATTGAACTGCAGTAGTACACTGAAACACCTTGGTCAACTATTGAACTTCATTAAGATACTGAAACATCTGGGTCAACTATTGAACATTATTACGATACTGAAACACCTGGGTCAACTATTGAACTGCAGTACTATACTGTAACATCTGGGTCAACTAATGAACTTCAGCGCTATACTGAAACATCTGGGTAACTATTAAACTGCAGTACTATACTGAAACACCTGGGTCAACTATTGAACTTTATTACGATACTGAAACATCTGGGTCAACTACTTAACTGCAGTACTATACTGAAACATCTGGGTCAACGATTGAACTGCAGTAGTACACTGAAACATCTGGGTCAACTATTGAACTGCAGTACTATACTGAAACATCTGGGTCAACTATTGAACTGCAGTACGAAACTTAAACACCTGGATCAACAATTGAACTGCAGTGCTCTACTGAAACACCTAGGTCAACTATTGAACTGCAGTAGTACACTGAAACATCTGGGTCAACTATTGAATACTATACTGAAACACCTTGTTAAACTATTGAACTGCAGTAGTACACTGAAACATCTTGGTCAACTATTGAACTGCAGTACTAAGGTGAAACATCTGGGTCAACTTTTGAACTGCAGTACTATACTGACACATCTGGGTCAACTATTGAACTGCAGTACTATACTGAAACATCTGGGTCAACTATTGAACTGCAGTGCTATGCTGAAACATCTGGGTCAACAACTGAACTGCAGTACTATACTGAAACATCTGGGTCAACTATTGAATACTATACTGAAACACCTGGGTCAGCTATTGAATACTATACTGAAACATCTGAGTCAACGATTGAATACTATACTGAAACACCTGGGTCAGCTATTGAATACTATACTGAAACATCTGAGTCAACGATTGAACTGCAGTAGTACACTGAAACATATGGGTCAACTTTTGAACTGCAGTACTATACTGAAACACCTAGGTGAACTATTGAAAAGAAGTAGTACACTGAAACATCTGGGTCAACTATTGAATACTATACTGTAACATCTGGGTCAACTATTGAATACTATACTGAAACACCCAAATAAACTATTTAACTGCAGTAGTACACTGGAACATCTGGGTCAACTATTGAACTTCAGTACTATACTGAAACACCTGGGTCAACTATTGAATACTATACTGAGATATCTGGGTCAACTATTGAACTGCAGTACTCTACTGTAGGTGGTACATATAATATGTTGTGGTATTAGAATATCAGGGAGGTGTTTAATTCTGAGGTATATTATGTTGTGGTATTAGAATAGCAGGGAGGTATTTAATTCTCTGGTATATCATGTTGTGGTATTAGATTAGCAGGGAGGTGTTTAATTCTGAGGTATAATATGTTGTGGTATTAGATTAGCAGGGAGGTGTTTAATTCTGAGGTATATTATGTTGTGGTATTAGATTAGCAGGGAGGTGTTTAATTCTCAGGTATAATATGTTGTGGTATTAGAAGAGCAGGGAGGTGTTTAATTCTGAGGTATAATATGTTGTGGTATTAGATTAGCAGGGAGGTGTTTAATTCTGAGGTATATTATGTTGTGGTATTAGATTAGCAGGGAGGTGTTTAATTCTGAGGTATAATATGTTGTGGTATTAGATTAGCAGGGAGGTGTTTAATTCTGAGGTATAATATGTTGTGGTATTAGATTAGCAGGGAGGTGTTTAATTCTGAGGTATAATATGTTGTGGTATTAGAAGAGCAGGGAGGTGTTTAATTCTGAGGTATATTATGTTGTGGTATTAGAATATCAGGGAGGTGTTTAATTCTGAGGTATAATATGTTGTGGTATTAGAATAGCAGGGAGGTGTTTAATTCTGAGGTATAATATGTTGTGGTATTAGATTAGCAGGGAGGTGTTTAATTCTGAGGTATAATATGTTGTGGTATTAGAAGAGCAGGGAGGTGTTTAATTCTCAGGTATATTATGTTGTGGTATTAGAAGAGCAGGGAGGTGTTTAATTCTGAGGTATATTATGTTGTGGTATTAGAATATCAGGGAGGTGTTTAATTCTGAGGTATATTATGTTGTGGTATTAGATTAGCAGGGAGGTGTTTAATTCTGAGGTATATTATGTTGTTGTATTAGAAGAGCAGGGAGGTGTTTAATTCTGAGGTATAATATGTTGTGGTATTAGATTAGCAGGGAGGTGTTTAATTCTGAGGTATATTATGTTGTGGTATTAGAATATCAGGGAGGTGTTTAATTCTGAGGTATATTATGTTGTGGTATTAGAATATCAGGGAGGTGTTTAATTCTGAGGTATATTATGTTGTGGTATTAGATTAGCAGGAGGTGTTTAATTCTGAGGTATATTATGTTGTGGTATTAGAATATCAGGGAGGTGTTTAATTCTGAGGTATATTATGTTGTGGTATTAGATTAGCAGGGAGGTGTTTAATTCTGAGGTATATTATGTTGTGGTATTAGAAGAGCAGGGAGGTGTTTAATTCTCAGGTATATTATGTTGTGGTATTAGATTAGCAGGGAGGTGTTTAATTCTGAGGTATATTATGTTGTGGTATTAGAAGAGCAGGGAGGTGTTTAATTCTCAGGTATATTATGTTGTGGTATTAGATTAGCAGGGAGGTGTTTAATTCTCAGGTATATTATGTTGTGGTATTAGAAGAGCTGGGAGGTGTTTAATTCTGAGGTATATTATGTTGTGGTATTAGATTAGCAGGGAGGTGTTTAATTCTCAGGTATAATATGTTGTGGTATTAGAAGAGCAGGGAGGTGTTTCATGGGCTAATGGGTTAATGGGTTTAATGTCTTGTCTACTGAGGTGTTCAATACGTTCTGGCGGTGGAGTGACGACATCCACCAGGAACTCTTCTATCTTATTGCTGTACCGTATGTCTTCACCTGTCCGTTTAAAGTGTCAGGAAAGGTGGGTCCCTGGGGTTATGGGTCTGCTGTATGTATGCATGGGTTGAAGTTGAATGTTTGCTTGACCGTCCAAACCTATGTTTCAATCCCTCCCCTGAATCAGCCTTTGTTTTCGGAAGTAGCATGATGTCATAGTCTGTCTTAATACTGTTCTACCTGTCCTGACCTGTCATTTCCTGTCCTGACCTGTCCTTTCCTGTACTGTCCTGATGTGTCCTGTCCTGTCCTGTCCTCTCCTGACCTGTCTTTTCCCGACCTGTCCTTTCCTGACCTGTCCTTTACTTACCTATCCTGTCCTTTCCTGTCCTGACCTGTCGTTGCCTGTCCTGACCTGTCCTTTCCTGTCCTGTCTTTTCCTGACCTGTCCTTTCCTGGCCTTTCCTTTCCTGTCCTGACCTGTCATTTCCTGTCCTGACCTGTCCTTTCCTGTCCTGTCCTGATGTGTCCTGTCCTGACCTGTCCTTTCCTGACCTGTCTTTTCCTGACCTGTCCTGTCCTGACCTGACCTGTCTTTTCCTGTCCTGACCTGTCCTGTCCTGACTTTTCCATCTCTTCCTTCCTCAGTAGGTCAGACACCTTGGAGTTCAAGATTATATTTGAAATCAGCCAAAACTTGAAACCCTAAGCCTACATATGTGTTGTTATGTTTAGTTGAACCCTGGGTTGAATTGAAACCATATCTGTTGATGACTTCCCTAATGCTACATACTGTAGTTCTAAATAGTATCACTGATGATACTGTATATGGCTTATAAAGTATGGTTACATTTCATTTTCCCTTTTAAACCGACCTTTTTGGAATGATTTCAATAGCAACATTGAATATTTTTAGTTATTAATCTCAATAATCATTCTCACCATAGGACATTGGTAGCAGTGAGGGGTAAATATTAAAGCAGGGCTTGGGAGACCATATGTAGATACATCAACTTTCCAGTAGGAGGTGTTGCCTAGGCCGTTTCTTTTTTCTGATAGAAGATATGACGTTGAAGATCTGACATTGTTTAAAAAAGGAACAAATTCAACATACAGTATTTCATACAAGGTTAGTCTGTGTCGAACATTTGTTAGAATGACGATAATATTGTGGTTGAAATTCCACCCTCAAAACAACAGCTGAGGTTTGATGACTTTTCTCAAATCCAATCTAGACTCCACATCACAATACGTTGACAAATGATATTGAAGAAAAGTTTGTTCAACTAGTTTGTGCCCAGTGGGTGACCACTATCTGACCAACCTGGAGAGTTCTCCAAAACCAGACATACCTCTTTAACCCCTACCCCTACCCCTGACCTCTAACCTGACATACCTCTTTAACCACGACCCTGACCTCTAACCAGACATACCTCTTTAACCACTACCCCTACCCCTGACCTCTAACCAGACATACCTCTTTAACCACTACCCCGAACCCTGACCTCTAACCCTGACATACCACTTGAAGCACTACCCCTAACCCTGACCTCTAACCCTGACATACCTCTTTAACCACTACCCCTAACCCTGACCTCTAACCCTGACATACCTCTTTAACCACTACCCCTGACCTCTAACCAGACATACCTCTTTAACCACTAACCCTAACCACTAACCCTGACATACCTCTTTAACCACTACCCCTGACCTCTAACCAGACATACCTCTTTAACCACTACCACTACCCCTGACCTCTAACCAGACATACCTCTTTAACCACTACCCCTAACCCTGACCTCTAACCAGACATACCTCTTTAACCCCTAACCCTGACCTCTAACCAGACATACCTCTTTAACCCCTACCCCTGACCTCTAACCAGACATACCTCTTTAACCCCTAACCCTGACCTCTAACCAGACATACCTCTTTAACCCCTATCCCTGACCTCTAACCAGACATACCTCTTTAACCCTACCCCTGACCTCTAACCAGACATACCTCTTTAACCCCTAACCCTGACCTCTAACCAGACATACCTCTTTAACCACTACCCCTGACCTCTAACCAGACATACCTCTTTAACCCCTACCCCTGACCTCTAACCAGACATACCTCTTTAACCCCTAACCCTGACCTCTAACCAGACATACCTCTTTAACCACTACCCCTGACCTCTAACCAGACATACCTCTTTAACCCCTAACCCTGACCTCTAACCAGACATACCTCTTTAACCCCTACCCCTGACCTCTAACCAAACATACCTCTTTAACCCCTAACCCTGACCTCTAACCAGACATACCTCTTTAACCCCTACCCCTGACCTCTAACCAGACATACCTCTTTAACCCCTACCCTGACCTCTAACCAGACATACCTCTTTAACCCCTAACCCTGACCTCTAACCAGACATACCTCTTTAACCACTACCCCTGACCTCTAACCAGACATACCTCTTTAACCCCTAACCCTGACCTCTAACCAGACATACCTCTTTAACCACTACCCCTGACCTCTAACCAGACATACCTCTTTAACCCCTACCCCTAACCCTGACCTCTAACCAGACATACCTCTTTAACCCCTACCCCTAACCCTGACCTCTAACCAGCCATACCTCTTTAACCCCTAACCCTGACCTCTAACCAGACATACCTCTTTAACCACGACCCCTAACCCTGACCTCTAACCAGACATACCTCTTGAGATCAACGGTGGTGACATTGAAGACCACTTCCTTCAGCCACAGGGCCATGAAGAGACGTTGGGAG
>NC_056433.1:1642152-1654524 GCF_018296145.1 Oncorhynchus tshawytscha | reverse complement strand
CTGAGTTCCCAGTTGTTTTGAAGACTGAAGACAGAAGTCTGAGATTTCCCAGCTACGACTTCCCAGTTGTTTTGAACGCGGAGTTAAGATTATGCCAAAGTCTCCAGTCATGTAAAATGACTAGAATTGCATGACATGCGTTTATGAAAGGCCCAAAATGTCCCGGACCCCAGGCCCATGTGCTTCCCGTCTGTCCAGCTTCTGTAAGTGCCTCTACTCTACTGCTCTATGCCACTACGCAAATGTGATGATATGCAATGATTGTTTTTCTAAAACTTTACGGTACCTCAAAGCTTCCCAGGTCACCCCACTTACGTCCGGCACCTCACAATTTACAAATTAAGCACTGCTCAAGTAGAATTTTACTGGGTGACTCATTTTCATATCAACGTATCTTTACTTTTACTTCTACTCAAGTATGACAATTGAGTACTTTATCAAAAGTTGTACCAATATCTATACATCAAACCATGAAGAGGGTAACAATCGGGGAGGTCTCCCGACCCCTCCTGTTTCAGCCTCCAGTATTTATGCTGCAATAGTTTATGTTTTGGGGGGCTTGGGTCAGTCTATTATCTCTGGAGTATTTCCCCTGTCTTATTTAAGTATGCTCCATCTAATTCTCTCTCTCTCTTTTTCTCTCTCTCTTCTCTCTGAGGACCTGAGCCCTAGGACCCTGCCTCAGGACTTTCTGGCCTGATGACTCCTTGCTGTCCCCAGTCCACCTGGTAATGCTGCTGCTCCAGTTGCAACTGTTCTGCCTGCGGCTATGGAACTCTGACCTGTTCACCGGACGTGCTACCTGTCCCACACCTGCTGTTTTGGACTCTCTCTCTACTGCACCTGCTGTCTCTAACTCTGAATGATCGGCTATGAAAAGCCAACTGACATTTACTCCTGAGGTGCTGACCTGTTGCACCCTCTACAACCACTGTGATTATTATTATTTGACACTGCTTGTCATCTATGAATGTTTGAACATCTTGGCCATGTACTGTTATAATCTCCACCTGGCACAGCCAGAAGAGGACTGGCCACCCCTCATAGCCTGGTTCCTCTCTAGGTTTCTTCCTAGGTTCTGGCCTTTCTAGGGAGTTTTTCCTAGCCACCGTGCTTCTACATCTGCATTGCTTGCTGTTTGGGGTTTTAGGCTGGGTGTCTCAAATCAAATCAAATCAAAATAAAATCAAATTTTATTTGTCACATACACATGGTTAGCAGATGTTAATGCGAGTGTAGCAAAATGCTTGTGCTTCTAGGTCCGACAATGCAGTAATAACCAACAAGTAATCTAACTAACAATTCCAAAACTACTGTCTTATACACACAAGTGTAAGGGGATAAAGAATATGTACATAGAGATATATGAATGAGTGATGGTACAGAGCGGCATAGGCAAGATACAGTAGATGGTATCGAGTACAGTATATACATATGAGATGAGTATGTAAACAAAGTGGCATAGTTAAAGTGGCTAGTGATACATGTATTACATAAAGATGCAGTAGATGATATAGAGTACAGTATATACATATACATATGAGATGAATAATGTAGGGTATGTAAACATTATATTAGGTAGCATTGTTTAAAGTGGCTAGTGATATATTTTACATAATTTCCCATCAATTCCCATTATTAAAGTGGCTGGAGTTGAGTCAGTGTGTTGGCAGCAGCCACTCAATGTTAGTGGTGGCTGTTTAACAGTCTGATGGCCTTGAGATAGAAGCTGTTTTCAGTCTCTCGGTCCCAGCTTTGATGCACCTGTACTGACCTCGCCTTCTGGATGATAGCGGGGTGAACAGGCAGTGGCTCGGGTGGTTGTTGTCCTTGATGATCTTTATGGCCTTCCTGTAACATCGGGTGGTGTAGGTGTCCTGGAGGGCAGGTAGTTTGCCCCCAGTGATGCGTTGTGCAGACCTCACTACCCTCTGGAGAGCCTTATGGTTGTGGGCGTAGCAGTTGCCAAACCAGGCGGTGATACAGCCCGACAGGATGCTCTCGATTGTGCATCTGTAGAAGTTTGTGAGTGCTTTTGGAGACAAGCCGAATTTCTTCAGCCTCCTGAGGTTGAAGAGGACCTGCTGCGCCTTCTTCACGATGCTGTCTGTGTGGGTGGACCAATTCAGAGGAACTTAAAACTTGCTACCCTCTCCACTACTGTTCCATCGATGTGGATGGGGGGTGTTCCCTCTGCTACAGTACTTTGTGACATTGTCTGATGTAAAAAAGGGCTTTATAAATACATGTGATTGATTGATATGTCCTGTGGAAGTGCACTAGGTGAGATCAGGTATCACCTGACACCATGGACTGACTGAATTATGAACACTGATTTCATTTCCCGTTTCACTGGGCAAAAACCGACCTTTACATAGAGATGGACAGTGTATGGGGGGTGGGGTCACTGGGCTAGGGATACACTACAGTTTAGATAAAGACATGGGGGTGGGGTCACTGGGATAGGGATAGACTACAGCTTTAGATAAAGACATAGGGATGGGGTCACTGGGCTAGGGATAGACTACAGCTTTAGATAAAGACATAGGGATGGGGTCACTGGGCTAGGGATACACTACAGCTTTAGATAAAGACATGGGGGTGGGGTCACTGGGCTAGGGATACACTACAGCTTTAGATAAAGACATGGGGATGGGGTCACTGGGCTACAGCTTTAGATAAAGACATGGGGATGGGGTCACTGGGCTAGGGATACACTACAGCTTTAGATAAAGACATGGGGATGGGGTCACTGGGCTAGGGATACACTACAGCTTTAGGTAAAGACATGGGGGTGGGGTTACTGGGCTACAGCTTTAGATAAATACATGGGGATGGGGTCACTGGGCTAGGGATACACTACAGCTTTAGATAAAGACATGGGGATGGGGTCACTGGGCTAGGGATACACTACAGCTTTAGATAAAGACATGGGGATGGGGTCACTGGGCTAGGGATACACTACAGCTTTAGATAATGACATGGGGGTGGGGTCACTGGGCTAGGGATACACTACAGCTTTAGATAAAGACATGGGGATGGGGTCACTGGGCTAGGGATACACTACAGCTTTAGATAAAGACATAGGGATGGGGTCACTGGGCTACAGCTTTAGATAAATACATGGGGATGGGGTCACTGGGCTACAGCTTTAGATAAATACATGGGGATGGGGTCACTGGGCTACAGCTTTAGATAAAGACATGGGGATGGGGTCACTGGGCTACAGCTTTAGATAAAGACATGGGGATGGGGTCACTGGGCTACAGCTTTAGATAAAGACATGGGGATGGGGTCACTGGGCTACAGCTTTAGATAAATACATGGGGATGGGGTCACTGGGCTAGGGATACACTACAGCTGTAGATAAATACATGGGGATGGGGTCACTGGGCTACAGCTTTAGATAAAGACATGGGGATGGGGTCACTGGGCTAGGGATACACTACAGCTTTAGATAAAGACATGGGGATGGGGTCACTGGGCTAGGGATACACTACAGCTTTAGATAAATACATGGGGATGGGGTCACTGGGCTAGGGATACACTACAGCTTTAGATAAACACATGGGGCTGGGGTCACTGGGCTAGGGATACATTACAGCTGTAGATAAAGACGTAGGGGTGGGGTCACTGGGCTAGGGATAGACTACAGCTTTAGATAAAGACATGGGGATGGGGTCACTGGGCTAGGGATACACTACAGCTTTAGATAAACACATGGGGATGGGGTCACTGGGCTAGGGATACACTACAGCTTTAGATAAAGACATAGGGGTGGGGTCACTGGGCTACAGCTTTAGATAAAGACATGGGGATGGGGTCACTGGGCTAGGGATACACTACAGCTGTAGATAAAGACGTAGGGGTGGGGTCACTGGGCTAGGGATACACTACAGCTTTAGGTAAAGACATGGGGCCTGGGGTCACTGGGCTAGGGATACACTACAGCTTTAGATAAAGACATGGGGGTGGGGTTACTGGGCTACAGCTTTAGATAAATACATGGGGATGGGGTTACTGGGCTAGGGATACACTACAGCTTTAGATAAATACATGGGGGCTGGGATCAAATCTCTATGACCTGGCAGAATGTAATGGAATAATTATTGTTCTGTGTGTCTCTGTCTCCAGTACATGGATCCTGTGTTTTTTTTCTATACTGACTGTTTGATGCCTAACGTGAATCGATCTAACAGCATCTAACATTGCTCTTGTATGGGGTTTACTTTATAAACACTAGAATGGACTAGAATCCTGTCCAGGGGTGTATTTACACATCAAGCTGAAACAGGAGACTCCTGCGCTGGTCTACTCTGGCTCAGACTAAGCTTACTTCGTGGATTTGACTGCAGTGAAACCTTACCACAGTGAAACCTGACTGTAATGAAACCTGACTGGAGTGAAACCTTACTGTAATCTTAAACGTCATTGTTTGTACATCGACAGGTTAGAGCTAGGAGCTACAGGTAGCTGTGAGCAGGACTGTATGAGGTGGGGGTCAGGGTAATTAGCTAGGTCAGGAGTCCCGTAGGGTTAGTGTCAAAGTCACTAAATCAGTTGGATGATGACGCCAACGGAGAGAGTTATTGTGCTATTTAGTGACTTTTTTGTAAAGAAAGTTGTTACTATTATCACGGACAAGCAAAAGCCCTGGATCAACAATGAGGTTGGAACTAAACTAAAGAACTACCGCACACAGCGCCCAAGACAGGAATAACTACAAGAGGTCTCGCTACAACAAAAGGACAATACAAGAATAATGTGGAATCATTTAACACCGACCAGGAGAACTGGTTGATCTCGCACTCTGAGGCCAACGTGAGAAGGGTCTTTAATCAGGTCAACACCCGCAAGACCACGTATTCCAGGGCGCGTTCTCAGAGAATGCGCAGAACAGCTGACAGGCATATTCAAAGTAATTTTCAATCTCTCCTTGTCCCAGTCTGTAATCCCCATATGTTTTAAAATGACCACAATCATCCCTGTTCCTAAGAACTCTAAGGCTAAATGCCACATTGACTACTGCCCTGTAGCACTCACATGCTCACATTAACTCCACCATCCCAGACACCCTGGACCCTAATCTGCGTACCGCCCAAACAGATCCATAAATGTCGCAATCTCTATTGCACTGCCCTCACTCACCTGGACAAGAGGAACACCTACATGAGAATACTGTGCATTGACTACAGCTCAGCGTTTAACACCATTATCCACTCCAAGCACGTCACCAAGCTTCGGACTCTGGGTCTGAACACCACCCTCTGTAACTGGATCCTGGACTTTCTGACGGGCCCAGGTGATAAGGGTAGGCAACATCACTCCCACGCCCGACAGGGGTGCATGCTGAGTCCCCTACTTCTCTCTGTTCACCCACGACTGTGTGGCCACGCACGACTCCAATACCATCGTCAAGTTTGCTGACGGCACAACAGTGGTAGGCCTGATCACCGATGGAGATGAGACAGCCTTACATGGAGGAGGTCAGAAACCTGGCCAGGTCAAGAATCTGTCCATCAGTATACCAAGGAGCTGATCGTGGACTACAGGAGAAATAGGGGATCGCCATTGCACTGCACACTGCACTATCCCACCTGGACAAGAGGAAGACATATGTAAGAATGCTGTTCATTGACTACAGCTCAGCATTCAACACCATAGTACCCTCCAAGCTCATCATCAAGCTATAGTGTATCCCTAGGTCTGAATCCCGCCCTGTGCAACTGGGTCCTGGACTTCCTGACAGGCCACCCCCAGGTGGTGAAGGTAGGAAACAAATCAAATCAAATCCAATCAAATGTATTTATATAGCCCTTCGTACATCAGCTGATATCTCAAAGTGCTGTACAGAAACCCAGCCTAAAACCCCAAACAGCAAGCAATGCAGGTGTAGAAGCACGGTGGCTAGGAAAAACTCCCTAGAAAGGCCAAAACCTAGGAAGAAACCTAGAGAGGAACCAGGCTATGTGGGGTGACCAGTCCTCTTCTGGTGGAGATTATAACAGAACATGGCCAAGATGTTCAAATGTTCATAAATGACCATTATGGTCGTATAATAATAAGGCAGAACAGTTGAAACTGGAGCAGCAGCACAGTCAGATGGACTGGGGACAGCAAGGAGTCATCATGTCAAGTAGTCCTGGGGCATGATCCTAGGGCTCAGGTCCTCCGAGAGAGAGAAAGAAAGAGAGAATTAGAGAGAGCATATGTGGGGTGGCCAGTCCTCTTCTGGCTGTGCCGGGTGGAGATTATAACAGAACATGGCCAAGATGTTCAAATGTTCATAAATGACCATTATGGTCGTATAATAATAAGGCAGAACAGTTGAAACTGGAGCAGCAGCACAGTCAGATGGACTGGGGACAGCAAGGAGTCATCATGTCAAGTAGTCCTGGGGCATGATCCTAGGGCTCAGGTCCTCCGAGAGAGAGAAAGAAAGAGAGAATTAGAGAGAGCATATGTGGGGTGGCCAGTCCTCTTCTGGCTGTGCCGGGTGGAGATTATAACAGAACATGGCCAAGATGTTCAAATGTTCATAAATGACCAGCATGATCCAATAATAATAAGGCAGAACAGTAGAAACTGGAGCAGCAGCACGGCCAGGTGGACTGAGGACAGCAAGGAGTCATCATGTCAGGTAGTCCTGGGGCATAGTCCTAGGGCTCAGGTCCTCCGAGAGAGAGAAAGAAAGAGAGAAGGAGAGAATTAGAGAACGCACACTTAGATTCACACAGGACACCGAATAGGACAGGAGAAGTACTCCAGATATAACAAACTGACCCTAGGCCCCCCCCGACACATAAACTACTGCAGCATAAATACTGGAGGCTGAGACAGGAGGGGTCAGGAGACACTGTGGCCCCATCCGAGGACACCCCCGGACAGGGCCAAACAGGAAGGATATAACCCCACCCACTTTGCCAAAGCACAGCCTCCACACCACTAGAGGGATATCTTCAACCACCAACTTACCATCCTGAGACAAGAATCAGTATAACCCACAAAGATCTCTGCCATGGCACAACCCAAGGGGGGGCGCCAACCCAGACAGGATGACCACATCAGTGAATCAACCCACTCACCCAATGTTACATAGATGGAAAAAAGCTGTCCTTGACATGGTCTTGATATGTTCTTCAAAAGAGAGATCAGGGTCCAGAGTAACGCCGAGGTCCTTTACAGTTTTATTTGAGACGACTGTACAACCATTAAGATTAATTGTCAGATTCAACAGAAGATCTCTTTGTTTCTTGGGACCTAGAACAAGCATCTCTGTTTTGTCTGAGTTTAAAAGTAGAAAGTTTGCAGCCATCCACTTCCTTATGTCTGAAACACATGCTTCTAGCAAGGGCAATTTTGGGGCTTCACCATGTTTCATTGAAATGTACAGCTGTGTGTAGAGCAGTGAAAGTTAACATTATGTTTTCGAATAACATCCCAAAGAGGTAAAATATATAGTGAAAACAGAACTTTGAGGAACACCGAAATTTACAGTTGATTTGTCAGAGGACAAACCATTCACAGAGACAAACTGATATCTTTCCGACAGATAAGATCTAAACCAGGCCAGAACTTGTCCGTGTAGACCAATTTGGGTTTCCAATCTCTCCAAAAGAATGTGGTGATCGATGGTATCAAAAGCAGCACTAAGGTCTAGGAGCACGAGGACAGATGCAGAGCCTCGGTCCGATGCCATTAAAATGTCATTTACCACCTTCACAAGTGCCGTCTCAGTGCTATGATGGGGTCTAAAACCAGACTGAAGCATTTCGTATACATTGTTTGTCTTCAGGAGGGCAGTAAGTTGCTGAGCAACAGCCTTCTCTAAAATTTTTGAGAGGAATGCAAGATTCGATATAGGCCGATAGTTTTTTATATTTTCTGGGTCAAGGTTTGGCTTTTTCAAGAGAGGCTTTATTACTGCCACTTTTAGTGAGTTTGGTACACATCCGGTGGATAGAGAGCCGTTTATTATGTTCAACATAGGAGGGCCAAGCACAGGAAGCAGCTCTTTCAGTAGTTTAGTTGGAATAGGGTCCAGTATGCAGCTTGAAGGTTTAGAGGCCATGATTATTTTCATCATTGTGTCAAGAGATATAGTACTAAAACACTTGAGCGTCTCTCTTGATCCTAGGTCCTGGGAGAGTTGTGCAGGACAGGACAACTGAGCTTTGAAGGAATACGCAGATTTAAAGAGGAGTCCGTAATTTGCTTTCTAATAATCATAATCTTTTCCTCAAAGAAGTTCATGAATTTATCACTGCTAAAGTGAAAGTCATCCTCTCTTGGGAATGCTGCTTTTTAGTTAGCTTTGCGACAGTATCAAAAAGGAATTTCGGATTGTTCTTATTTTCCTCAATTAAGTTAGAAAAATAGGATGATCGAGCAGCAGTAAGGACTCTTCGGTACTGCACTTTCCAAGCTAGTCGGAAGACTTCCAGTTTGGTGTGGCGCCATTTCCGTTCCAATTTTCTGGAAGCTTGCTTCAGAGCTCTGGTATTTTCTGTGTACCAGGGAGCTAGTTTCTTATGAGAAATGTTTTTAGTTTTTAGGGGTGCAACTGCATCTAGGGTATTGCGCAAGGTTAAATTGAGTTCCTCAGTTAGGTGGTTAGCTGATTTTTGTCCTCTGGCGTCCTTGGGTAGACAGAGGGAATCTGGAAGGACATCAAGGGATCTTTGTGATGTCTGTGAATTTATAGCACGACTTTTGATGTTCCTTGGTTGGGGTCTGAGCAGATTATTTGTTGCAATTGCAAACGTAATAAAATGGTGGTCCGATAGTCCAGGATTATGAGGAAAAACATTAAGATCCACAACATTTATTCCATGGGACAAAACTAGGTCCAGCGTATGACTGTGACAGTGAGTGGGTCCAGAGACATGTTGGACAAAACCCACTGAGTCGATGATGGCTCCGAAAGCCTTTTGGAGTGGGTCTGTGGACTTTTCCATGTGAATATTAAAGTCACCAAAGATTAGAATATTATCTGCTATGACTACAAGGTCCGATAGGAATTCAGGGAACTCAGTGAGGAACGCTGTATATGGCCCAGGAGGCCTGTAAACAGTAGCTATAAAAAGTGATTGAGTAGGCTGCATAGATTTCATGACTAGAAGCGCAAAAGACGAAAACGTCATTTTTTGGGTAAATTGAAATTTGCTATCGTAAATGTTATCAACACCTCCGCCTTAGCGGGATGCACGGGGATATGGTCACTAGTGTAGCCAGGAGGTGAGGCCTCATTTAACACAGTAAATTCATCAGGCTTAAGCCATGTTTCAGTCAGGCCAATCACATCAAGATTATGATCAGTGATTAGTTCATTGACTATAATTGCCTTTGAAGTAAGGGATCTAACATTAAGTAGCCTTATTTTGAGATGTGAGGTATCATGATCTCTTTCAATAATGACAGGAATGGAGGTGGTCTTTATCCTAGTGAGATTGCTAAGGCGAACACCGCCATGTTTAGTTTTGCCCAACTTAGGTCGAGGCACAGACACGGTCTCAATGGTGATAGCTGAGCTGACTACACTGACTGTGCTAGTGGCAGACTCCACTATGCTGGCAGACTGGCTAACAGCCTGCTGCCTGGCCTGCACCCTATTTCATTGTGGAGCTAGAGGAGTTAGAGCCCTGTCTATGTCTAACAACATCTCCACTCCGCTGATCCTCAACACTGGGGCCCCACAATGGTGCGTTCTCAGCCCCCTCCTGTACTCCCTGTTCACCCATGACTGCGTGGCACGACTCCAACTCAATCATCAAGTTTGCAGACGAGACAACCATAGTAGGTCTGATTACCAACAATGACAAGACAGCCTACAGGGAGGAGGTGAGGAACCTGGGAGACTGGTGCCAGGAAAATAACCTCTCACTCAACAAAACAAAGGAGCTGATCGTGGACTTAAGGAAACAGCAGAAGGTGCACGCCCCTATCCACATCGACAGGACCGCAATGGAGATGGTGAAAAGCTTCCTCTGTGTTCATATCACTGACAATCTGAAATGGTCTACCCACACAGACAAAAAGATCATCAAGGACAACAACCACCTGAGCCAAGGCCTGTTCACCCCGTTATCATTCAGAAGACGAGGTCAGTACAGGTGCATCAAAGCTGGGACCGAGAGACTGAAAAACAGCTTCTATCTGGAGGCCATCAGACTGTTCAACAGCCATCAAGAACTCAGAGAGGCTGCTGCCTACGCTGAGACCCAATCACTGGCCACTTTAATACATTGATTACTAGTCACTTTATACAATGCACTTTAAATAATGCTGTGGAAAAAAATTGTTGAGGGTTAGACATGGCTTTGTATCACCTGGGTTAGGGTTAGACATGGCTTTGTATCCCCTGGGTTAGGGTTAGACATGGCTTTGTATCATCAGGGTTAGGGTTAGACATGGCTTTGTATCCTCAGGGTTAGGGTTAGACAAATCAAATCAAATCAAATCAAATGTTATTTGTCACATACACATGGTTAGCAGATGTTAATGCGAGTGTAGCGAAATGCTTGTGCTTCTAGTTCCGACAATGCAGTAATAACGAACAAGTAATCTAACTAACAATTCCAAAAAAACTACTGTCTTATACACAGTGTAAGGGGATAAAGAATATGTACATAAGGATATATGAATGAGTGATGGTACAGAGCAGCATAGGCAAGATACAGTAGATGATATCGAGTACAGTATATACATATGAGATGAGTATGTAAACCAAGTGGCATAGTTAAAGTGGCTAGTGATACATGTATTACATAAGGATGCAGTCGATGATATAGAGTACAGTATCTACGTATGCATATGAGATGAATAATGTAGGGTAAGTAACATTATATAAGGTAGCATTGTTTAAAGTGGCTAGTGATATATTTACATCATTTCCCATCAATTCCCATTATTAAAGTGGCTGGAGTAGAGTCAGTGTCATTGACAGTGTGTTGGCAGTAGCCACTCAATGTTAGTGGTGGCTGTTTAACAGTCTGATGGCCTTGAGATAGAAGCTGTTTTTCAGTCTCTCGGTCCCAGCTTTGATGCACCTGTATTGACCTCGCCTTCTGGATGACAGCGGGGTGAACAGGCAGTGGCTCGGGTGGTTGATGTCCTTGATGATCTTTATGGCCTTCCTGTAGCATCGGGTGGTGTAGGTGTCCTGGAGGGCAGGTAGTTTGCCCCCGGTGATGCGTTGTGCAGACCTCACTACCCTCTGGAGAGCCTTACGGTTGAGGGCGGTGCAGTTGCCATACCAGGCGGTGATACAGCCCGCCAGGATGCTCTCGATTGTGCATCTGTAGAAGTTTGTGAGTGCTTTTGGTGACAAGCCGAATTTCTTCAGCCTCCTGAGGTTGAAGAGGCGCTGCTGCGCCTTCCTCACGATGCTGTCTGTGTGAGTGGACCAATTCAGTTTGTCTGTGATGTGTATGCCGAGGAACTTAAAACTTGCTACCCTCTCCACTACTGTTCCATCGATGTGGATGGGGGTGTTCCCTCTGCTGTTTCCTGAAGTCCACAATCATCTCCTTAGTTTTGTTGACGTTGAGTGTGAGGTTATTTTCCTGACACCACACTCCGAGGGCCCTCACCTCCTCCCTGTAGGCCGTCTCGTCGTTGTTGGTAATCAAGCCTACCACTGTTGTGTCGTCCGCAAACTTGATGATTGAGTTGGAGGCGTGCATGACCACGCAGTCGTGGGTGAACAGGGAGTACAGGAGAGGGCTCAGAACGCACCCTTGTGGGGCCCCAGTGTTGAGGATCAGCGGGAGGAGATGTTGTTGCTTACCCTCACCACCTGGGGGCGGCCCGTCAGGAAGTCCAGAACCCAGTTGCACAGGGCGGGGTCGAGACCCAGGGTCTCGAGCTTGATGACGAGCTTGGAGGGTACTATGGTGTTGAATGCCGAGCTGTAGTCGATGAACAGCATTCTCACATAATTCCTCTTGTCCAGATGGGTTAGGGCAGTGTGCAGTGTGGTTGAGATTGCATCGTCTGTGGACCTATTTGGGCGGTAAGCAAATTGGAGTGGGTCGAGGGTGTCAGGTAGGGTGGAGGTGATATGGTCCTTGACTAGTCTCTCAAAGCACTTCATGATGACGGATGTGAGTGCTACGGGGCGGTAGTCGTTTAGCTCAGTTACCTTAGCTTTCTTGGGAACAGGAACAATGGTGGCCCTCTTGAAGCATGTGGGAACAGCAGACTGGTATAGGGATTGATTGAATATGTCCGTAAACACACCGGCCAGCTGGTCTGCGCAAGCTCTGAGGGTGCGGCTGGGGATGCCGTCTGGGCCTGCAGCCTTGCGAGGTTAACACGTTTAAATGTCTTACTCACTTCGACTGCAGTGAAGGAGAGACCGCATGGCTTTGT
>NC_056433.1:1475874-1642052 GCF_018296145.1 Oncorhynchus tshawytscha | reverse complement strand
GTTAGACATGGCTTTGTATCCCCTGGGTTAGGGTTAGACATGGCTTTGTATCCCCTGGGTTAGAGTTAGACATGGCTTTGTATCCCCTGGGTTAGGTTTAGACATGGCTTTGTATCCCCTGGGTTAGGGTTAGATATGGCTTTGTATCCCCTGGGTTAGGGTTAGACATGGCTTTGTATCCCCTGGGTTAGGGTTAGACATGGCTTTGTATCCCCTGGGTTAGGGTTAGACATGGCTTTGTATCCCCTGGGTTAGGGTTAGACATGGCTTTGTATCCCCTGGGTTAGGGTTAGACATGGCTTTGTATCCCCTGGGTTAGGGTTAGACATGGCTTTGTATCCTCAGGGTTAGGGTTAGATATGGCATTGTATCCTCAGGGTTAGGGTTAGACATGGCTTTGTATCCCCTGGGTTAGGGTTAGACATGGCTTTGTATCCCCTGGGTTAGGGTTAGACATGGCTTTGTATCCTAGGGTTAGGGTTAGACATGGCTTTGTATCCCCTGGGTTAGGGTTAGACATGGCTTTGTATCCCCTGGGTCAGGGTTAGACATGGCTTTGTATCCTCAGGGTTAGGGTTAGATATGGCTTTGTATCCCCTGGGTTAGGGTTAGGGTTAGATATGGCTTTGTATCCCCTGGGTTAGGGTTAGACATGGCTTTGTATCCCCTGGGTTAGGGTTAGACATGGCTTTGTATCCCCTGGGTTAGGGTTAGACATGGCTTTGTATCCCCTGGGTTTAGGGTTAGGGTTAGACATGGCTTTGTATCCCCTGGGTTAGGGTTAGGGTTAGACATGGCTTTGTATCCCCTGGGTTAGGGTTAGACATGGCTTTGTATCCCCTGGGTTAGGGTTAGACATGGCTTTGTATCCCCTGGGTTAGGGTTAGACATGGCTTTGTATCCCCCTGGGTTAGGGTTAGACATGGCTTTGTATCCCCTGGGTTAGGGTTAGACATGGCTTTGTATCCCCTGGGTTAGGGTTAGATATGGCTTTGTATCCCTTATATAAGGTAGCATTGTTTAGAATGGCTTTGTATCACCTAATTAGACATGGCTTTGTATCCTAAGTTAGGGTTAGAATGGCTTGTATCCCAGGGTTAGGTTAAGTGGCTGCAGTAGAGTCAGTGTCATTGACAAGTGTGTTGGTCACATAGCCACTGGTTACATTAATGCGAGTGGCTGTTTAACAGTCTGATGGCCTTGAGATAAAAGCTGTTTTCAGTGTTAGATATGGCTTTGATGCACCTGTATTGACATCGCCTATCCCTGGTCGGGTTAGACATGGCTTTGTATTCTCTGGGTTAGGGTTAGACATGGCAGATCCCTGGGTTAGGGTTAGGGTTAGACATGGTTGATGTCCTAGGTTAGGGTTAAATATGGCCTTCCTGTATCCCCTGGGTTAGGGTTAGACAGCTTTGTATCCCCTGGGTTAGGGTTAGACATGGTTTGTATCCCTGGTTTAGGGTTAGACATGGCTTTGTATTCTGTGTTAGGGTTAGACATCTCACTATCCCCAGGTTAGGGTTAGATATGGCTGAGTAGATCCCCTGGGTTAGGGTTAGATATGGCTTTGTATGCCATACCAGTGTTAGGGTTAGACATGGCTTTGTGTCCCCTGGGTTAGGGTTAGAAGCTTTTATCCCCTGGTTTCCCATGGCTTTGATAGGGTTAGGGTTGCATGGCTGTATCCCCTGGGTTAGGGTTAGACATGGCTTTGTATCCCCTGGGTTGGTTAGACATGGCTTTGATATCTTCTGGGTTAGGGTTAGACATGGCTTTGTATCACCTGGTTTAGACATGGTTTGCCCCTGGGTTAGGGTTAGATAGACTTTGTATCCCCTTGGACCAATTCAGTTTGTCTTTGTGATCCCCTGGGTTAGGGTTCGATATGGAACTTGTATCCCCTGGGTTAGGGTTAGACATGGCTTTGTCCCCGATGGGTTTAGATATGGCTTTGTATCCCTGGGTTAGGGTCAGACATGTCACAATCATCCCCTGGGTTAGGGTTTTGACATGGCTGATTGTATCCTGGGTTAGGGTTAGAATGGCTTTGTACCCGTGGGTTAGGGTTAGATGGCTTTGTATCCCTGGGTTAGGGTTAGACATGGCTTTGTATCCCCTGGGTTAGGGTTAGACATGGCTTTCATCCCCTGGGTTAGGGTTAGACATGGCTTTGTACCCTGGGTTAGGGTTAGACATGGCTGTATCACCTGGGTTAGGGTTAGACATGGCTTGATCCCTGGGTTAGGGTTAGACATGGCTTTGTATCCCCTGGGTTAGGGTTAGGGTTAGACATGGCTTTGTATCCCCTGGGTTAGGGTTAGACATGGCTTTGTATCATCAGGGTTAGGGTTAGACATGGCTTTGTATCCTCAGGGTTAGGGTTAGACAAATCAAATCAAATCAGGGTTAGGGTCAAATGTTATTTGGGGCCCATGGTTAGCAGATGTTAATGCGTTAGGGTTAGGGTTCAAATGCTTTATTTAGTTCGACAATCCCCTGTCAGTAGATAACTTTGTAACAGGGTTAGGGTTAGGGTTAGATTCAAAAGCTTTGTCTTATACAGTTTAGGGTTAGGGTTAGGGTTAGAATGCTTGATGGAACAGAGTTAGACATGGCTTTGTATCCCTGGGTTAGGGTTAGATATGGCTGTGTATCCCCTGGGTTAGGGTTAGACATGGCTTTGTGTCCCTGGGTTAGGTTAAGATATGGCTGCGTATCCCTGGGTTAGGGTTAGAATGGCTTTGATCCCTGGGTTAGGGTTAGACATGGCAGTATCCCCTGGATTAGAGTAGACATGGCTTTGTATCCCTATGCATATGAGATGATGGCTTTGTATGTAGGGTTAGGGTTAGGGTTAGACATGGCTTATATCAAGGTCAGGGTTAAAGTGGCTAGTGATTATTTACATCATTATCCTCATCAGGGTTAGATATGGAATTAAATCCTCAGGGTTAGGGTTAGATATGGCTTTGTCAGGTTAGGACAGACATGGCTTTGTATCCCCTGGTTTAGGGTTAGACATGGTGTATTCTCTGGGTTAGGGTTAACATGGCTTTGTATACCCTGGGTTAGGGTAGACATGGCTTTGTATCCCTGGGTTAGGGTTCCCATGGCTTTGTATCCCCTGGATTAGGGTTAGACATGGCTTTGTATGACAGGTTAGGGTTAGACATGGCTTTGTATCCCCTGGGTAGGGTTAGACATGGCTTTGTATCCTCAGTGTTAGGGTTATGGCTTTGTATCCCTGGGTTAGGGTTAGATATGGCTTTGTATCCCCTGGGTTAGGGTTAGATATGGCTTTGTATCCCCTGGTTTGGGTTAGGGGGTTAGACATGGCTTTGTATCCCCTGGGTTAGGGTTAGACATGGCTTTGTATCCCTGGGTTTAGACATGGCTTTGTATCCCCTGGGTTAGGGTTAGACCATGGCTTTGTATCCCTGGGTTAGGGTTAGATATGTCTTTGTATCCCCTGGGTTAGGGTTAGACATGGCTTTGTATCCCTGGGTTAGGGTTAGACATGGCTTTGTATCCCTGGGTTAGGGTTAGACATGGCTTTGTATCCCCTGGGTTAGGGTTAGACATGGCTTTGTATCACCTGGGTTAGGGTTAGACATGGCTTTGTATCCCCTGGGTTAGGGTTAGACATGGCTTTGTATCCCCTGGGTTAGGGTTAGGGTTAGACATGGCTTTGTATCCCTGGGTTAGGGTTAGATATGGCTTTGTATCCCTGGGTTAGGGTTAGACATGGCTGCTGTATCACCTGGGTTAGGGTTAGACATGGCTTTGTATCCCTGGGTTAGGGTTAGACATGGCTTTGTATCCCCTGGTTAGGGTTAGGGTTAGACATGGCTTTGTATCCCCTGGGTTAGGGTTAGATATGGCTTTGTATCCCCTGGGTCAGGGTTTGACATGGCATTGTATCCCTGGTTTGGGTTAGGGTTAGGGTTAGATATGGCTTTGTATCCCCTGGTTTAGGGTTAAGGTTAGGGTTAGGGTTAGACATGGCTTTGTATCCCTGGGTTAGGGTTAGACATGGATTTGTATCCCCTGGGTCAGGGTTAGATATGGCTTTGTATCCCCTGGTTTAGGGTTAGGGTTAGGGTTAGACATGGCTTTGTATCCCTGGTTTAGGGTTAGGGTTAGGGTTAGGGTTAGATATTGCTTTGTATCCCCTTGGTTAGTGTTAGACATGGCTTTGTATCCCTGGGTTAGGGTTAGATATGGCTGTGTATCCCCTGGGTTAGGGTTAGACATGGCTTTGTGTCCCCTGGGTTAGGTTAAGATATGGCTGTGTATCCCCTGGGTTAGGGTTAGACATGGCTTTGTATCCCCTGGGTTAGGGTTAGACATGGCTTTGTATCCCCTGGGTTAGGGATAGATGGCATTTTGTATCCCCTGGGTTAGGGTTAGGGTTAGACATGGCTTTGTATCCCCTAGGTCAGGGTTGACATGGCTTTGTATCACTTGGGTTAGGGTTAGACATGGAATTGTATCCTCAGGGTTAGGGTTAGATATGGAATTGAATCCTCAGGGTTAGGGTTAGATATGGCTTTGTATCCCCTGGGTTAGGTTTAGACATGGCTTTGTATCCCCTGGTTTAGGGTTAGACATGGCTTTGTATTCTCTGGGGAGGGTTAGACATGGCTTTGTATACCCTGGGTTAGGGTTAGACATGGCTTTGTATCCCCTGGGTTAGGGTTAAATATGGCTTTGTATCCCCTGGGTTAGGGTTAGACATGGCTTTGTATCCCCTGGGTTAGGGTTAGACATGGCTTTGTATCCCCTGGGTTAGGGTTAGACATGGCTTTGTATCCTCAGTGTTAGGGTTAGACATGGCTTTGTATCCCTGGGTTAGGGTTAGATATGGCTTTGTATCCCCTGGGTTAGGGTTAGGGTTAGGGTTAGACATGGCTTTGTATCCCCTGGTTTAGGGTTAGGGTTAGGTTTAGATATGGCTTTGTATCCCCTGGGTTAGGGTTAGACATGGCTTTGTATCCCCTGGGTTAGGGCTAGACATGGCTTTGTATCCCCTGGGTTAGGGTTAGATATGGCTTTGTATCCCCTGGGTTAGGGTTAGATATGGCTTTGTATCCCCTGGGTTAGGGTTAGACATGGCTTTGTATCCCCTGGGTTAGGGTTAGACATGGCTTTGTATCCCCTGGGTTAGGGTTAGACATGGCTTTGTATCCCTGGGTTAGGGTTAGACATGGCTGTGTATCACCTGGGTTAGGGTTAGACATGGCTTTGTATCCCCTGGGTTAGGGTTAGACATGGCTTTGTATCCCCTGGGTTAGGGTTAGGGTTAGACATGGCTTTGTATCCCCTGGGTTAGGGTTAGATATGGCTTTGTATCCCCTGGGTTAGGGTTAGACATGGCTTGTATCACCTGGGTTAGGGTTAGACATGGCTTTGTATCCCCTGGGTTAGGGTTAGACATGGCTTTGTATCCCCTGGGTTAGGGTTAGGGTTAGACATGGCTTTGTATCCCCTGGGTTAGGGTTAGATATGGCTTTGTATCCCCTGGGTCAGGGTTTGACATGGCATTGTATCCCCTGGTTTAGGGTTAGGGTTAGGGTTAGATATGGCTTTGTATCCCCTGGTTTAGGGTTAAGGTTAGGGTTAGGGTTAGACATGGCTTCGTATCCCCTGGGTTAGGGTTAGACATGGATTTGTATCCCCTGGGTCAGGGTTAGATATGGCTTTGTATCCCTGGTTTAGGGTTAGGGTTAGGGTTAGACATGGCTTTGTATCCCCTGGTTTAGGGTTAGGGTTAGGGTTAGGGTTAGATATTGCTTTGTATCCCCTGGTTAGTGTTAGACATGGCTTTGTATCCCCTGGGTTAGGGTTAGATATGGCTGTGTATCCCCTGGGTTAGGGTTAGACATGGCTTTGTGTCCCCTGGGTTAGGTTAAGATATGGCTGTGTATCCCCTGGGTTAGGGTTAGACATGGCTTTGTATCCCCTGGGTTAGGGCTAGACATGGCTTTGTATCCCCTGGGTTAGATATGGCTTTGTATCCCCTGGGTTAGGGTTAGGGTTAGACATGGCTTTGTATCCCCTAGGTCAGGGTTAGACATGGCTTTGTATCACTTGGGTTAGGGTTAGACATGGAATTGTATCCTCAGGGTTAGGGTTAGATATGGAATTGAATCCTCAGGGTTAGGGTTAGATATGGCTTTGTATCCCCTGGGTTAGGTTAGACATGGCTTTGTATCCCCTGGTTTAGGGTTAGACATGGCTTTGTATCTCTGGGTTAGGGTTAGACATGGCTTTGTATCCCCTGGGTTAGGGTTAGACATGGCTTTGTATCCCCTGGGTTAGGGTTAAATATGGCTTTGTATCCCCTGGGTTAGGGTTAGACATGGCTTTGTATCCCCTGGGTTAGGGTTAGACATGGCTTTGTATCCCCTGGGTTAGGGTTAGACATGGCTTTGTATCCTCAGTGTTAGGGTTAGACATGGCTTTGTATCCCCTGGGTTAGGGTTAGATATGGCTTTGTATCCCCTGGGTTAGGGTTAGGGACATGGCTTTGTATCCCCTGGTTTAGGGTTAGTTAGGTTAGATATGGCTTTGTATCCCCTGGGTTAGGGTTAGACATGGCTTTGTATCCCCTGGGTTAGGGCTAGACATGGCTTTGTATCCCCTGGGTTAGGGTTAGATATGGCTTTGTATCCCCTGGGTTAGGGTTAGATATGGCTTTGTATCCCCTGGGTTAGGGTTAGACATGGCTTTGTATCCCCTGGGTTAGGGTTAGACATGGCTTTGTATCCCCTGGGTTAGGGTTAGACATGGCTTTGTATCCCCTGGGTTAGGGTTAGACATGGCTGTGTATCACCTGGGTTAGGGTTAGACATGGCTTTGTATCCCCTGGGTTAGGGTTAGACATGGCTTTGTATCCCCTGGGTTAGGGTTAGGGTTAGACATGGCTTTGTATCCCCTGGGTTAGGGTTAGATATGGCTTTGTATCCCCTGGGTTAGGGTTAGACATGGCTTTGTATCCCCTGGGTCAGGGTTTGACATGGCTTTGTATCCCAGGGTTAGGGTTAGATATGGCTTTGTATCCCCTGGTTTAGGGTTAGGGTTAGGGTTAGGGTTAGACATGGCTTTGTATCCCCTGGGTTAGGGTTAGACATGGCTTTGTATCCCCTGGGTCAGGGTTAGATATGGCTTTGTATCCCCTGGTTTAGGGTTAGGGTTAGGGTTAGACATGGCTTTGTATCCCCTGGTTTAGGGTTAGGGTTAGATATTGCTTTGTATCCCCTTGGTTAGTGTTAGACATGGCTTTGTATCCCCTGGGTTAGGGTTAGATATGGCTGTGTATCCCCTGGGTTAGGGTTAGACATGGCTTTGTGTCCCCTGGGTTAGGTTAAGATATGGCTGTGTATCCCCTGGGTTAGGGTTAGACATGGCTTTGTATCCCCTGGGATAGGGTTAGACATGGCTTTGTATCCCCTGGGTTAGGGCTAGACATGGCTTTGTAGGGTTAGATATGGCTTTGTATCCCCTGGGTTAGGGTTAGGGTTAGACATGGCTTTGTATCCCCTAGGTCAGGGTTAGACATGGCTTTGTATCCCTGGGTTAGGGTTAGACATGGAATTGATCCTCAGGGTTAGGGTTAGATATGGTATTGAATCCTCAGGGTTAGGGTTAGATATGGCTTTGTATCCCCTGGTTTAGGGTTAGGGTTAGGGTTAGGGTTAGACATGGCTTCGTATCCCCTGGGTTAGGGTTAGACATGGCTTTGTATCCCCTGGGTCAGGGTTAGATATGGCTTTGTATCCCCTGGTTTAGGGTTAGGGTTAGGGTTAGACATGGCTTTGTATCCCCTGGTTTAGGGTTAGACATGGCTTTGTATTCTCTGGGTTAGGGTTAGACATGGCTTTGTATACCCTGGGTTAGGGTTAGACATGGCTTTGTATCCCCTGGGTTAGGGTTAAATATGGCTTTGTATCCCTGGGTTAGGGTTAGACATGGCTTTGTATCCCCTGGGTTAGGGTTAGACATGGCTTTGTATCCCCTGGGTTAGGGTTAGACATGGCTTTGTATCCTCAGTGTCAGGGTTAGACATGGCTTTGTATCCCCTGGGTTAGGGTTAGATATGGCTTTGTATCCCCTGGGTTAGGGTTAGATATGGCTTTGTATCCTCTGGGTTAGGGTTAGACATGGCTTTGTGTCCCCTGGGTTAGGGTTAGATATGGCTTTATATCCCCTGGTTTAGGGTTAGGGTTAGGGTTAGACATGGCTTGTATCCCCTGGGTTAGGGTTAGACATGGCTTTGTATCCCCTGGGTCAGGGTTAGACATGGCTTTGTATCCTCAGGGTTAGGGTTAGATATGGCTTTGTATCCCCTGGTTTAGGGTTAGGGTTAGGGTTAGATATTGCTTTGTATCCCCTTGGTTAGTGTTAGACATGGCTTCGTATCCCCTGGGTTAGGGTTAGATATGGCTGTGTATCCCCTGGGTTAGGGTTAGACATGGCTTTGTGTCCCCTGGGTTAGGTTTAGATATGGCTTTGTATCCCCTGGGTTAGGGTTAGACATGGCTTTGTATCCCCTGGGTTAGGGCTAGACATGGCTTTGTATCCCCTGGGTTAGGGTTAGATATGGCTTTGTATCCCCTGGGTTAGGGTTAGATATGGCTTTGTATCCCCTGGGTTAGGGTTAGACATGGCTTTGTATCCCCTGGGTTAGGGTTAGACATGGCTTTGTATCCCCTGGGTTAGGGTTAGCCATGGCTTTGTATCCCCTGGGTTAGGGTTAGACATGGCTGTGTATCACCTGGGTTAGGGTTAGACATGGCTTTGTATCCCCTGGGTTAGGGTTAGACATGGCTTTGTATCCCCTGGGTTAGGGTTAGGGTTAGACATGGCTTTGTATCCCCTGGGTTAGGGTTAGATATGGCTTTGTATCCCCTGGGTTAGGGTTAGACATGGCTTTGTATCCCCTGGGTCAGGGTTAGACATGGCTTTGTATCCTCAGGGTTAGGGTTAGATATGGCTTTGTATCCCCTGGTTTAGGGTTAAGGTTAGGGTTAGGGTTAGACATGGCTTGTATCCCCTGGGTTAGGGTTAGACATGGCTTTGTATCCCCTGGGTCAGGGTTAGATATGGCTTTGTATCCCCTGGGTTAGGGTTAGACATGGTATCCCCTGGGTTAGGGTTAGACATGGCTTTGTATCCCCTGGGTTAGGGTTAGATATGGCTTTGTATCCCCTGGGTTAGGGTTAGAGGGTTAGACATGGCTTTGTATCCCCTGGGTTAGGGTTAGACATGGCTTTGTATCCCCTGGGTTAGGGTTAGACATGGCTTTGTATCCCCTGGGTTAGGGTTAGATATGGCTTTGTATCCCCTGGGTCAGGGTTGAGGGTATCCTCAGGGTTAGGGTTAGATATGGCTTTGTATCCCCTGGGTTAGGGTTAGACATGGCTTTATCCCCTGGGTTAGGGTTAGACATGGCTTTGTATCCCCTGGGTCAGGGTTAGATATGGCTTTGTATCCCCTGGTTTAGGGTTAGGTTAGGGTTAGACATGGCTTTGTATCCCCTGGTTTAGGGTTAGGGTTAGATATTGCTTTGTATCCCCTTGGTTAGTGTTAGACATGGCTTTGTATCCCCTGGGTTAGGGTTAGATATGGCTGTGTATCCCCTGGGTTAGGGTTAGACATGGCTTTGTGTCCCCTGGGTTAGGTTAAGATATGGCTGTGTATCCCCTGGGTTAGGGTTAGACATGGCTTTGTATCCCTGGGTTAGGGTTAGACATGGCTTTGTATCCCCTGGGTTAGGGTTAGACATGGCTTTGTATCCCCTGGGTTAGATATGGCTTTGTATCCCCTGGGTTAGGGTTAGGGTTAGACATGGCTTTGTATCCCCTAGGTCAGGGTTAGACATGGCTTTGTATCACTTGGGTTAGGGTTAGACATGGAATTGTATCCCCTCAGGGTTAGGTTAGTTATTGAATCCTCAGGGTTAGGGTTAGATATGGCTTTGTATCCCCTGGTTTAGGGTTAGGGTTAGGGTTAGGGTTAGACATGGCTTTGTATCCCCTGGGTTAGGGTTAGACATGGCTTTGTATCCCCTGGGTTAGGGTTAGATATGGCTTTGTATCCCCTGGTTTAGGGTTAGGGTTAGGGTTAGACATGGCTTTGTATCCCCTGGTTTAGGGTTAGACATGGCTTTGTATTCTCTGGGTTAGGGTTAGATATGGCTTTGTATCCCCTGGGTTAGGGTTAGACATGGCTTTGTATCCCCTGGGTTAGGGTTAGATATGGCTTTGTATCCCCTGGGTTAGGGTTAGACATGGCTTTGTATCCCCTGGGTTAGGGTTAGACATGGCTTTGTATCCCCTGGGTTAGGGTTAGACATGGCTTTGTATCCCCAGTGTTAGGGTTAGACATGGCTTTGTATCCCCTGGGTTAGGGTTAGACATGGCTTTGTATCCCCTGGGTTAGGGTTAGATATGGCTTTGTATCCCTGGGTTAGGGTTAGACATGGCTTTGTATCCCCTGGGTTAGGGTTAGACATGGCTTGTATCCCCTGGGTTAGGGTTAGACATGGCTTTGTATCCCCTGGGTCAGGGTTAGACATGGCTTTGTATCCTCAGGGTTAGGGTTAGATATGGCTTTGTATCCCCTGGTTTAGGGTTAGGGTTAGGGTTTATTGCTTTGTATCCCCTTGGTTAGTGTTAGACATGGCTTGTATCCCCTGGGTTAGGGTTAGATATGGCTGTGTATCCCCTGGGTTAGGGTTAGACATGGCTTTGTGTCCCCTGGGTTAGGTTTAGATATGGCTTTGTATCCCCTGGGTTAGGGTTAGACATGGCTTTGTATCCCCTGGGTTAGGGCTAGACATGGCTTTGTATCCCCTGGGTTAGGGTTAGATATGGCTTTGTATCCCCTGGGTTAGGGTTAGATATGGCTTTGTATCCCCTGGGTTAGGGTTAGACATGGCTTTGTATCCCCTGGGTTAGGGTTAGACATGGCTTTGTATCCCCTGGGTTAGGGTTAGACATGGCTTTGTATCCCCTGGGTTAGGGTTAGACATGGCTGTGTATCCCCTGGGTCAGGGTTAGACATGGCTTTGTATACCCTGGGTTAGGGTTAGATATGGCTTTGTATCCCCTGGGTTAGGGTTAGGGTTAGACATGGCTTTATACCACCTGGGTTAGGGTTAGATATGGCTTTGTATACCCTGGGTTAGGGTTAGACATGGCTTTGTATCCCCTGGGTTAGGGTTAGACATGGCTTTGTATCCTCAGGGTTAGGGTTAGATATGGCTTTGTATCCCCTGGTTTAGGGTTAGGGTTAGGGTTAGGGTTAGACATGGCTTCGTATCCCCTGGGTTAGGGTTAGACATGGCTTTCTATCCCCTGGGTTAGGGTTAGATATGGCTTTGTATCCTCAGGGTTAGGGTTAGACATGGCTTTGTATCCCCTGGGTTAGGGTTAGACATGGCTTTGTATCCCCTGGGTTAGGGTTAGATATGGCTTTGTATCCCCTGGGTTAGGGTTAGACATGGCTTTGTATCCCCTGGGTCAGGGTTAGACATGGCTTTGTATCCTCAGGGTTAGGTTTAGATATGGCTTTGTATCCCCTGGTTTAGGGTTAGGGTTAGGGTTAGGGTTAGACATGGCTTCGTATCCCCTGGGTTAGGGTTAGACATGGCTTTGTATCCCCTGGGTAGGGTTAGATATGGCTTTGTATCCCCTGGTTTAGGGTTAGGGTTAGGGTTAGACATGGCTTTGTATCCCCTGGTTTAGGGTTAGACATGGCTTTGTATTCTCTGGGTTAGGGTTAGACATGGCTTTGTATACCCTGGGTTAGGGTTAGACATGGCTTTGTATCCCCTGGGTTAGGGTTAAATATGGCTTTGTATCCCCTGGGTTAGGGTTAGACATGGCTTTGTATCCCCTGGGTTAGGGTTAGACATGGCTTTGTATCCCCTGGGTTAGGGTTAGACATGGCTTTGTATCCTCAGTGTTAGGGTTAGACATGGCTTTGTATCCCCTGGGTTAGGGTTAGATATGGCTTTGTATCCCCTGGGTTAGGGTTAGATATGGCTTTGTATCCTCTGGGTTAGGGTTAGACATGGCTTTGTGTCCCCTGGGTTAGGGTTAGATATGGCTTTATATCCCCTGGTTTAGGGTTAGGGTTAGGGTTAGACATGGCTTCGTATCCCCTGGGTTAGGGTTAGACATGGCTTTGTATCCCCTGGGTCAGGGTTAGACATGGCTTTGTATCCTCAGGGTTAGGGTTAGATATGGCTTTGTATCCCCTGGTTTAGGGTTAGGGTTAGGGTTAGATATTGCTTTGTATCCCCTTGGTTAGTGTTAGACATGGCTTTGTATCCCCTGGGTTAGGGTTAGATATGGCTGTGTATCCCCTGGGTTAGGGTTAGACATGGCTTTGTGTCCCCTGGGTTAGGGTTTAGATATGGCTTTGTATCCCCTGGGTTAGGGTTAGACATGGCTTTGTATCCCTGGGTTAGGGCTAGACATGGCTTTGTATCCCCTGGGTTAGGGTTAGATATGGCTTTGTATCCCTGGGTTAGGGTTAGATATGGCTTTGTATCCCCTGGGTTAGGGTTAGACATGGCTTTGTATCCCCTGGGTTAGGGTTAGACATGGCTTTGTATCCCCTGGGTTAGGGTTAGACATGGCTTTGTATCCCCTGGGTTAGGGTTAGACATGGCTGTGTATCACCTGGGTTAGGGTTAGACATGGCTTTGTATCCCCTGGGTTAGGGTTAGACATGGCTTTGTATCCCCTGGGTTAGGGTTAGGGTTAGACATGGCTTTGTATCCCCTGGGTTAGGGTTAGATATGGCTTTGTATCCCCTGGGTTAGGGTTAGACATGGCTTTGTATCCCCTGGGTCAGGGTTAGACATGGCTTTGTATCCTCAGGGTTAGGGTTAGATATGGCTTTGTATCCCCTGGTTTAGGGTTAAGGTTAGGGTTAGGGTTAGACATGGCTTCGTATCCCCTGGGTTAGGGTTAGACATGGATTTGTATCCCCTGGGTCAGGGTTAGATATGGCTTTGTATCCCCTGGTTTAGGGTTAGGGTTAGACATGGCTTTGTATCCCCTGGTTTAGGGTTAGGGTTAGGGTTAGATATTGCTTTGTATCCCCTTGGTTAGTGTTAGACATGGCTTTGTATCCCCTGGGTTAGGGTTAGATATGGCTGTGTATCCCCTGGGTTAGGGTTAGACATGGCTTTGTGTCCCCTGGGTTAGGTTAAGATATGGCTGTGTATCCCCATGGCTTTGTATCCCCTGGGTTAGGGTTAGACATGGCTTTGTATCCCCTGGGTTAGGGCTAGACATGGCTTTGTATCCCCTGGGTTAGATATGGCTTTGTATCCCCTGGGTTAGGGTTAGGGTTAGACATGGCTTTGTATCCCCTAGGTCAGGGTTCGACATGGCTTTGTATCACTTGGGTTAGGGTTAGACATGGAATTGTATCCTCAGGGTTAGGGTTAGATATGGAATTGAATCCTCAGGGTTAGGGTTAGATATGGCTTTGTATCCCCTGGGTTAGGTTTAGACATGGCTTTGTATCCCCTGGTTTAGGGTTAGACATGGCTTTGTATTCTCTGGGTTAGGGTTAGACATGGCTTTGTATACCCTGGGTTAGGGTTAGACATGGCTTTGTATCCCCTGGGTTAGGGTTAAATATGGCTTTGTATCCCCTGGTTAGGGTTAGACATGGCTTTGTATCCCCTGGGTTAGGGTTAGACATGGCTTTGTATCCCCTGGGTTAGGGTTAGACATGGCTTTGTATCCTCAGTGTTAGGGTTAGACATGGCTTTGTATCCCCTGGGTTAGGGTTAGATATGGCTTTGTATCCCCTGGGTTAGGGTTAGGGTTAGGGTTAGACATGGCTTTGTATCCCCTGGTTTAGGGTTAGGGTTAGGTTTAGATATGGCTTTGTATCCCCTGGGTTAGGGTTAGACATGGCTTTGTATCCCCTGGGTTAGGGCTAGACATGGCTTTGTATCCCCTGGGTTAGGGTTAGATATGGCTTTGTATCCCCTGGGTTAGGGTTAGATATGGCTTTGTATCCCCTGGGTTAGGGTTAGACATGGCTTTGTATCCCCTGGGTTAGGGTTAGACATGGCTTTGTATCCCCTGGGTTAGGGTTAGACATGGCTTTGTATCCCCTGGGTTAGGGTTAGACATGGCTTTGTATCACCTGGGTTAGGGTTAGACATGGCTTTGTATCCCCTGGGTTAGGGTTAGACATGGCTTTGTATCCCCTGGGTTAGGGTTAGGGTTAGACATGGCTTTGTATCCCCTGGGTTAGGGTTAGATATGGCTTTGTATCCCCTGGGTTAGGGTTAGACATGGCTGTGTATCACCTGGGTTAGGGTTAGACATGGCTTTGTATCCCCTGGGTTAGGGTTAGACATGGCTTTGTATCCCTGGGTTAGGGTTAGGGTTAGACATGGCTTTGTATCCCCTGGGTTAGGGTTAGATATGGCTTTGTATCCCCTGGGTCAGGGTTTGACATGGCTTTGTATCCCCTGGTTTAGGGTTAGGGTTAGGGTTAGATATGGCTTTGTATCCCCTGGTTTAGGGGGTTAGGGTTAGGGTTAGACATGGCTTTGTATCCCCTGGGTTAGGGTTAGACATGGATTTGTATCCCCTGGGTCAGGGTTAGATATGGCTTTGTATCCCCTGGTTTAGGGTTAGGGTTAGGGTTAGACATGGCTTTGTATCCCCTGGTTTAGGGTTAGGGTTAGGGTTAGGGTTAGATATTGCTTTGTATCCCCTTGGTTAGTGTTAGACATGGCTTTGTATCCCCTGGGTTAGGGTTAGATATGGCTGTGTATCCCCTGGGTTAGGGTTAGACATGGCTTTGTGTCCCCTGGGTTAGGTTAAGATATGGCTTGTATCCCCTGGGTTAGGGTTAGACATGGCTTTGTAGGGTTAGACATGGCTTTGTATCCCCTGGGTTAGATATGGCTTTGTATCCCCTGGGTTAGGGTTAGGGTTAGACATGGCTTTGTATCCCCTAGGTCAGGGTTAGACATGGCTTTGTATCACTTGGGTTAGGGTTAGACATGGAATTGCAGGGTTAGGGTTAGATATATCCTCAGGGTTAGGGTTAGATATGGCTTTGTATCCCCTGGGTTAGGTTAGACATGGCTTTGTATACCCTGGGTTAGGGTTAGACATGGCTTTGTATCTCTGGGTTAGGGTTAAATATGGCTTTGTATCCCCTGGGTTAGGGTTAGACATGGCTTTGTATCCCCTGGGTTAGGGTTAGACATGGCTTTGTATCCCCTGGGTTAGGGTTAGACATGGCTTTGTATCCTCAGTGTTAGGGTTAGACATGGCTTTGTATCCCCTGGGTTAGGGTTAGATATGGCTTTGTATCCCCTGGGTTAGGGTTAGGGTTAGACATGGCTTTGTATCCCTGGTTTAGGGTTAGAGGTTTATGGCTTTGTATCCCCTGGGTTAGGGTTAGACATGGCTTTGTATCCCCTGGGTTAGGGCTAGACATGGCTTTGTATCCCCTGGGTTAGGGTTAGACATGGCTTTGTATCCCCTGGGTTAGGGTTAGATATGGCTTTGTATCCCCTGGGTTAGGGTTAGACATGGCTTTGTATCCCTGGGTTAGGGTTAGACATGGCTTTGTATCCCCTGGGTTAGGGTTAGACATGGCTTTGTATCCCCTGGGTTAGGGTTAGACATGGCTGTGTATCACCTGGGTTAGGGTTAGACATGGCTTTGTATCCCCTGGGTTAGGGTTAGACATGGCTTTGTATCCCCTGGGTTAGGGTTAGGGTTAGACATGGCTTTGTATCCCCTGGGTTAGGGTTAGATATGGCTTTGTATCCCCTGGGTTAGGGTTAGACATGGCTTTGTATCCCCTGGGTCAGGGTTTGACATGGCTTTGTATCCCCAGGGTTAGGGTTAGATATGGCTTTGTATCCCCTGGTTTAGGGTTAGGGTTAGGGTTAGGGTTAGACATGGCTTTGTATCCCCTGGGTTAGGGTTAGACATGGCTTTGTATCCCCTGGGTCAGGGTTAGATATGGCTTTGTATCCCCTGGTTTAGGGTTAGGGTTAGGGTTAGACATGGCTTTGTATCCCCTGGTTTAGGGTTAGGGTTAGATATTGCTTTGTATCCCCTTGGTTAGTGTTAGACATGGCTTTGTATCCCCTGGGTTAGGGTTAGATATGGCTTTGTATCCCCTGGGTTAGGGTTAGACATGGCTTTGTGTCCCCTGGGTTAGGTTAAGATATGGCTGTGTATCCCCTGGGTTAGGGTTAGACATGGCTTTGTATCCCCTGGGTTAGGGTTAGACATGGCTTTGTATCCCCTGGGTTAGGGTCTAGACATGGCTTTGTATCCCCTGGGTTAGATATGGCTTTGTATCCCCTGGGTTAGGGTTAGGGTTAGACATGGCTTTGTATCCCCTAGGTCAGGGTTCGACATGGCTTTGTATCACTTGGGTTAGGGTTAGACATGGAATTGTATCCTCAGGGTTAGGGTTAGATATGGTATTGAATCCTCAGGGTTAGGGTTAGATATGGCTTTGTATCCCCTGGGTTAGGGTTAGACATGGCTTTGTCTCCCCTGGTTTAGGGTTAGACATGGCTTTGTATCTCTGGGTTAGGGTTAGACATGGCTTTGTATACCCTGGGTTAGGTTAGACATGGCTTTGTATCCCCTGGGTTAGGGTTAAATATGGCTTTGTATCCCCTGGGTTAGGGTTAGACATGGCTTTGTATCCCCTGGGTTAGGGTTAGACATGGCTTTGTATCCCCTGGGTTAGGGTTAGACATGGCTTTGTATCCTCAGTGTTAGGGTTAGACATGGCTTTGTATCCCCTGGGTTAGGGTTAGATATGGCTTTGTTTCCCCTGGGTTAGGGTTAGATATGGCTTTGTATCCCCTGGGTTAGGGTTAGATATGGCTTTGTATCCCTGGGTTAGGGTTAGACATGGCTTTGTATCCCCTGGGTTAGGGTTAGACATGGCTTTGTATCCCTGGGTTAGGGTTAGACATGGCTTTGTATCCCCTGGGTTAGGGTTAGACATGGCTGTGTATCACCTGGGTTAGGGTTAGACATGGCTTTGTATCCCCTGGGTTAGGGTTAGACATGGCTTTGTATCCCCTGGGTTAGGGTTAGGGTTAGACATGGCTTTGTATCCCCTGGGTTAGGGTTAGATATGGCTTTGTATCCCCTGGGTTAGGGTTAGACATGGCTTTGTATCCCCTGGGTCAGGGTTTGACATGGCTTTGTATCCTCAGGGTTAGGGTTAGATATGGCTTTGTATCCCCTGGTTTAGGGTTAGGGTTAGGGTTAGGGTTAGACATGGCTTCGTATCCCTGGGTTAGGGTTAGACATGGCTTTGTATCCCCTGGGTCAGGGTTAGATATGGCTTTGTATCCCTGGTTTAGGGTTAGGGTTAGGGTTAGACATGGCTTTGTATCCCCTGGTTTAGGGTTAGGGTTAGATATTGCTTTGTATCCCCTTGGTTAGTGTTAGACATGGCTTTGTATCCCCTGGGTTAGGGTTAGATATGGCTGTGTATCCCCTGGGTTAGGGTTAGACATGGCTTTGTGTCCCCTGGGTTAGGTTAAGATATGGCTGTGTATCCCCTGGGTTAGGGTTAGACATGGCTTTGTATCCCCTGGGTTAGGGTTAGACATGGCTTTGTATCCCTGGGTTAGGGCTAGACATGGCTTTGTATCCCCTGGGTTAGATATGGCTTTGTATCCCCTGGGTTAGGGTTAGGGTTAGACATGGCTTTGTATCCCCTAGGTCAGGGTTAGACATGGCTTTGTATCACTTGGGTTAGGGTTAGACATGGAATTGTATCCTCAGGGTTAGGGTTAGATATGGTATTGAATCCTCAGGGTTAGGGTTAGATATGGCTTTGTATCCCCTGGGTTAGGGTTAGACATGGCTTTGTCTCCCCTGGTTAGGGTTAGACATGGCTTTGTATTCTCTGGGTTAGGGTTAGACATGGCTTTGTATACCCTGGGTTAGGGTTAGACATGGCTTTGTATCCCCTGGGTTAGGGTTAAATATGGCTTTGTATCCCCTGGGTTAGGGTTAGACATGGCTTTGTATCCCTGGGTTAGGGTTAGACATGGCTTTGTATCCCCTGGGTTAGGGTTAGACATGGCTTTGTATCCTCAGTGTTAGGGTTAGACATGGCTTTGTATCCCCTGGGTTAGGGTTAGATATGGCTTTGTTTCCCTGGGTTAGGGTTAGATATGGCTTTGTATCCCCTGGGTTAGGGTTAGATATGGCTTTGTATCCTCTGGGTTAGGGTTAGACATGGTTTTGTGTCCCCTGGGTTAGGGTTAGATATGGCTTTGTATCCCCTGGTTTAGGGTTAGGGTTAGGGTTAGGGTTAGACATGGCTTTGTATCCCCTGGGTTAGGGTTAGACATGGCTTTGTATCCCTGGGTCAGGGTTAGACATGGCTTTGTATCCTCAGGGTTAGGGTTAGATATGGCTTTGTATCCCTGGTTTAGGGTTAGGGTTAGGGTTAGATATTGCTTTGTATCCCCTGGTTAGTGTTAGACATGGCTTTGTATCCCCTGGGTTAGGGTTAGATATGGCTTGTATCCCCTGGGTTAGGGTTAGACATGGCTTTGTGTCCCCTGGGTTAGGTTTAGATATGGCTTTGTATCCCCTGGGTTAGGGTTAGACATGGCTTTGTATCCCCAGGGTTAGGGTTAGACATGGCTTTGTATCCCCTGGGTTAGGGTTAGATATGGCTTTGTATCCCCTGGGTTAGGGTTAGGGTTAGATATGGCTTTGTATCCCCTGGGTTAGGGTTAGACATGGCTTTGTATCCCCTGGTTTAGGGTTAGACATGGCTTTGTATTCTCTGGGTTAGGGTTAGACATGTCTTTGTATACCCTGGGATAGATATGGCTTTGTATCCCCTGGGTTAGGGTTAGGGTTAGACATGGCTTTGTATCCCCTAGGTCAGGGTTAGACATGGCTTTGTATCACTTGGGTTAGGGTTAGACATGGCTTTGTATCCTCAGGGTTAGGGTTAGATATGGCTTTGTATCCCTGGGTTAGGGTTAGACATGGCTTTGTCTCCCCTGGTTTAGGGTTAGACATGGCTTTGTATTCTCTGGGTTAGGGTTAGACATGGCTTTGTATCCCCTGGGTTAGAGTTAGACATGGCTTTGTATCCCCTGGGTTAGGGTTAAATATGGCTTTGTATCCCCTGGGTTAGGGTTAGACATGGCTTTGTATCCCCTGGGTTAGGGTTAGACATGGCTTTGTATCCCCTGGGTTAGGGTTAGACATGGCTTTGTATCCTCAGTGTTAGGGTTAGACATGGCTTTGTATCCCCTGGGTTAGGGTTAGATATGGCTTTGTATCCCCTGGGTTAGGGTTAGATATGGCTTTGTATCCCCTGGGTTAGGGTTAGATATGGCTTTGTATCCTCTGGGTTAGGGTTAGACATGGCTTTGTATCCCCTGGGTTAGGGTTAGACATGGCTTTGTATCCCCTGGGTTAGGGTTAGACATGGCTTTGTATCCCCTGGGTTAGGGTTAGACATGGCTGTGTATCACCTGGGTTAGGGTTAGACATGGCTTTGTATCCCCTGGGTTAGGGTTAGACATGGCTTTGTATCCCCTGGGTTAGGGTTAGGGTTAGACATGGCTTTGTATCCCCTGGGTTAGGGTTAGATATGGCTTTGTATCCCCTGGGTTAGGGTTAGACATGGCTTTGTATCCCCTGGGTCAGGGTTTGACATGGCTTTGTATCCTCAGGGTTAGGGTTAGATATGGCTTTGTATCCCCTGGTTTAGGGTTAGGGTTAGGGTTAGACATGGCTTTGTATCCCCTGGGTTAGGGTTAGACATGGCTTTGTATCCCCTGGGTCAGGGTTAGATATGGCTTTGTATCCCCTGGTTTAGGGTTAGGGTTAGGGTTAGACATGGCTTTGTATCCCCTGGTTTAGGGTTAGGGTTAGATATTGCTTTGTATCCCCTTGGTTAGTGTTAGACATGGCTTTGTATCCCCTGGGTTAGGGTTAGATATGGCTGTGTATCCCCTGGGTTAGGGTTAGACATGGCTTTGTGTCCCCTGGGTTAGGTTAAGATATGGCTGTGTATCCCCTGGGTTAGGGTTAGACATGGCTTTGTATCCCCTGGGTTAGGGTTAGACATGGCTTTGTATCCCCTGGGTTAGGGCTAGACATGGCTTTGTATCCCCTGGGTTAGATATGGCTTTGTATCCCCTGGGTTAGGGTTAGGGTTAGACATGGCTTTGTATCCCCTAGGTCAGGGTTCGACATGGCTTTGTATCACTTGGGTTAGGGTTAGACATGGAATTGTATCCTCAGGGTTAGGGTTAGATATGGTATTGAATCCTCAGGGTTAGGGTTAGATATGGCTTTGTATCCCCTGGGTTAGGGTTAGACATGGCTTTGTCTCCCCTGGTTTAGGGTTAGACATGGCTTTGTATTCTCTGGGTTAGGGTTAGACATGGCTTTGTATACCCTGGGTTAGAGTTAGACATGGCTTTGTATCCCCTGGGTTAGGGTTAAATATGGCTTTGTATCCCCTGGGTTAGGGTTAGACATGGCTTTGTATCCCCTGGGTTAGGGTTAGACATGGCTTTGTATCCCCTGGGTTAGGGTTAGACATGGCTTTGTATCCTCAGTGTTAGGGTTAGACATGGCTTTGTATCCCCTGGGTTAGGGTTAGATATGGCTTTGTTTCCCCTGGGTTAGGGTTAGATATGGCTTTGTATCCCCTGGGTTAGGGTTAGACATGGCTTTGTATCCTCAGGGTTAGGGTTAGATATGGCTTTGTATCCCCTGGTTTAGGGTTAGGGTTAGGGTTAGACATGGCTTTGTATCCCCTGGTTTAGGGTTAGGGCTAGGGTTAGATATGGCTTTGTATCCCCTTGGTTAGTGTTAGACATGGCTTTGTATCCCCTGGGTTAGGGTTAGATATGGCTGTGTATCCCCTGGGTTAGGGTTAGACATGGCTTTGTGTCCCCTGGGTTAGGTTAGATATGGCTTTGTATCCCCTGGGTTAGGGTTAGACATGGCTTTGTATCCCCAGGGTTAGGGCTAGACATGGCTTTGTATCCCCTGGGTTAGGGTTAGATATGGCTTTGTATCCCCTGGGTTAGGGTTAGGTTAGATATGGCTTTGTATCCCCTGGGTTAGGGTTAGACATGGCTTTGTATCCCCTGGTTTAGGGTTAGACATGGCTTTGTATTCTCTGGGTTAGGGTTAGACATGTCTTTGTATACCCTGGGTTAGGGTTAGACATGGCTTTGTATCCCCTGGGTTAGGTTAGTTAAATATGGCTTTGTATCCCCTGGGTTAGGGTTAGACATGGCTTTGTATACCCTGGGTTAGGGTTAGACATGGCTTTGTATCCTCAGTGTTAGGGTTAGATATGGCTTTGTATCCCCTGTGTTAGGGTTAGACATGTCTTTGTATCCCCTGGGTTAGGGTTAGACATGGCTTTGTATCCCCTGGGTTAGGGTTAGGGTTAGGGTTAGACATGGCTTTGTATCCCTTGGGTCAGGGTTAGACATGGCTTTGTATCCTCAGGGTTAGGGTTAGATATGGCTTTGTATCCCCTGGTTTAGGGTTAGGGTTAGACATGGCTTTGTATCCCCTGGTTTAGGGTTAGGGTTAGCGTTAGGGTTAGATATTGCTTTCTATCCCCTGGGTTAGTGTTAGACATGGATTTGTATCCCCTGGGTTAGGGTTAGACATGGCTTTGTGTCCCCTGGGTTAGGTTTAGATATGGCTTTGTATCCCCTGGGTTAGGGTTAGACATGGCTTTGTATCCCCTGGGTTAGGGTTAGACATGGCTTTGTATTCTCTGGGTTATGGTTAGACATGGCTTTGTATCCCCTGTGTTGGGTTAGACATGGCTTTGTATCCCCTGGGTTAGGGTTAGACATGGCTTTGTATCCCCTGGGTTAGGGTTAGACATGGCTTTGTATCCCCTGGGTTAGGGTTAGACATGGCTTTGTATTATCTGGGTTCTGGTTAGACATGGCTTTGTATCCCCTGGGTTAGGGTTAAATATGGCTTTGTGTCCCCTGGGTTAGGGTTAGATATGGCTTTGTATACCCTGGGTTAGGGTTAGACATGGCTTTGTATCGGCTGGGTTAGGGTTAGATATGGCTTTGTATCCCCTGTGTTAGGGTTAGACATGGCTTTGTATCCCCTGGGTTAGGGTTAGACATGGCTTTGTATCCCCTGGGTTAGGGTTAGACATGGCTTTGTATCCCTGGGTTAGGGTTAGACATGGCTTTGTATCCCCTGGGTTAGGGTTAGACATGGCTTTGTATCCCCTGGGTTAGGGTTAGACATGGCTTTGTATCCCCTGGGTTAGGGTTAGACATGGCTTTGTATCACCTGGGTTAGGGTTAGACATGGCTTTGTATCCCCTGGGTTAGGGTTAGACATGGCTTTGTATCCCCTGGGTTAGGGTTAGGGTTAGACATGGCTTTGTATCCCCTGGGTTAGGGTTAGATATGGCTTTGTATCCCCTGGGTTAGGGTTAGACATGGCTTTGTATCCCCTGGGTCAGGGTTTGACATGGCTTTGTATCCTCAGGGTTAGGGTTAGATATGGCTTTGTATCCCTGGTTTAGGGTTAGGGTTAGGGTTAGGGTTAGACATGGCTTTGTATCCCCTGGGTTAGGGTTAGACATGGCTTTGTATCCCCTGGGTCAGGGTTAGATATGGCTTTGTATCCCTGGTTTAGGGTTAGGGTTAGGGTTAGACATGGCTTTGTATCCCCTGGTTTAGGGTTAGGGTTAGATATGGCTTTGTATCCCCTTGGTTAGTGTTAGACATGGCTTTGTATCCCCTGGGTTAGGGTTAGATATGGCTGTGTATCCCCTGGGTTAGGGTTAGACATGGCTTTGTGTCCCCTGGGTTAGGTAAGATATGGCTGTGTATCCCCTGGGTTAGGGTTAGACATGGCTTTGTATCCCCTGGGTTAGGGTTAGACATGGCTTTGTATCCCCTGGGTTAGGGCTAGACATGGCTTTGTATCCCCTGGGTTAGATATGGCTTTGTATCCCCTGGGTTAGGGTTAGGGTTAGACATGGCTTTGTATCCCCTAGGTCAGGGTTAGACATGGCTTTGTATCACTTGGGTTAGGGTTAGACATGGAATTGTATCCTCAGGGTTAGGGTTAGATATGGTATTGAATCCTCAGGGTTAGGGTTAGATATGGCTTTGTATCCCCTGGGTTAGGGTTAGACATGGCTTTGTCTCCCCTGGTTTAGGGTTAGACATGGCTTTGTATTCTCTGGGTTAGGGTTAGACATGGCTTTGTATACCCTGGGTTAGAGTTAGACATGGCTTTGTATCCCCTGGGTTAGGGTTAAATATGGCTTTGTATCCCCTGGGTTAGGGTTAGACATGGCTTTGTATCCCCTGGGTTAGGGTTAGACATGGCTTTGTATCCCCTGGGTTAGGGTTAGACATGGCTTTGTATCCTCAGTGTTAGGGTTAGACATGGCTTTGTATCCCCTGGGTTAGGGTTAGATATGGCTTTGTATCCCTGGGTTAGGGTTAGATATGGCTTTGTATCCCTGGGTTAGGGTTAGATATGGCTTTGTATCCTCTGGGTTAGGGTTAGACATGGTTTTGTGTCCCCTGGGTTAGGGTTAGATATGGCTTTGTATCCCCTGGTTTAGGGTTAGGGTTAGGGTTAGGGTTAGACATGGCTTTGTATCCCCTGGGTTAGGGTTAGACATGGCTTTGTATCCCCTGGGTCAGGGTTAGACATGGCTTTGTATCCTCAGGGTTAGGGTTAGATATGGCTTTGTATCCCCTGGTTTAGGGTTAGGGCTAGGGTTAGATATTGCTTTGTATCCCCTTGGTTAGTGTTAGACATGGCTTTGTATCCCCTGGGTTAGGGTTAGATATGGCTGTGTATCCCCTGGGTTAGGGTTAGACATGGCTTTGTGTCCCCTGGGTTAGGTTTAGATATGGCTTTGTATCCCCTGGGTTAGGGTTAGACATGGCTTTGTATCCCCAGGGTTAGGGCTAGACATGGCTTTGTATCCCCTGGGTTAGGGTTAGATATGGCTTTGTATCCCCTGGGTTAGGGTTAGGGTTAGATATGGCTTTGTATCCCCTGGGTTAGGGTTAGACATGGCTTTGTATCCCCTGGTTTAGGGTTAGACATGGCTTTGTATCTCTGGGTTAGGGTTAGACATGTCTTTGTATACCCTGGGATAGATATGGCTTTGTATCCCCTGGGTTAGGGTTAGGGTTAGACATGGCTTTGTATCCCCTAGGTCAGGGTTAGACATGGCTTTGTATCACTTGGGTTAGGGTTAGACATGGAATTGTATCCTCAGGGTTAGGGTTAGATATGGCTTTGTATCCCCTGGGTTAGGGTTAGACATGGCTTTGTATCCTCTGGTTTAGGGTTAGACATGGCTTTGTATTCTCTGGGTTATGGTTAGACATGGCTTTGTATACCCTGGGTTAGGGTTAGACATGGCTTTGTATCCCCTGGGTTAGGGTTAAATATGGCTTTGTTTCCCCTGGGTTAGGGTTAGACATGGCTTTGTATCCCCTGGGTTAGGGTTAGACATGGCTTTGTATCCCCTGGGTTAGGGTTAGACATGGCTTTGTATCCTCAGTGTTAGGGTTAGACATGGCTTTGTATCCCCTGGGTTAGGGTTAGATATGGCTTTGTATCCCCTGGGTTAGGGTTAGATATGGCTTTGTATCCCCTGGGTTAGGGTTAGATATGGCTTTGTATCCCTGGGTTAGGGTTAGACATGGCTTTGTATCCCCTGGGTTAGGGTTAGACATGGCTTTGTATCCCCTGGGTTAGGGTTAGACATGGCTTTGTATCCCCTGGGTTAGGGTTAGACATGGCTGTGTATCACCTGGGTTAGGGTTAGACATGGCTTTGTATCCCCTGGGTTAGGGTTAGACATGGCTTTGTATCCCCTGGGTTAGGGTTAGGGTTAGACATGGCTTTGTATCCCCTGGGTTAGGGTTAGATATGGCTTTGTATCCCCTGGGTTAGGGTTAGACATGGCTTTGTATCCCCTGGGTCAGGGTTTGACATGGCTTTGTATCCTCAGGGTTAGGGTTAGATATGGCTTTGTATCCCCTGGTTTAGGGTTAGGGTTAGGGTTAGACATGGCTTTGTATCCCCTGGGTTAGGGTTAGACATGGCTTTGTATCCCCTGGGTCAGGGTTAGATATGGCTTTGTATCCCCTGGTTTAGGGTTAGGGTTAGGGTTAGACATGGCTTTGTATCCCCTGGTTTAGGGTTAGGGTTAGATATTGCTTTGTATCCCCTTGGTTAGTGTTAGACATGGCTTTGTATCCCCTGGGTTAGGGTTAGATATGGCTGTGTATCCCCTGGGTTAGGGTTAGACATGGCTTTGTGTCCCCTGGGTTAGGTTAAGATATGGCTGTGTATCCCCTGGGTTAGGGTTAGACATGGCTTTGTATCCCCTGGGTTAGGGTTAGACATGGCTTTGTATCCCCTGGGTTAGGGCTAGACATGGCTTTGTATCCCCTGGGTTAGATATGGCTTTGTATCCCCTGGGTTAGGGTTAGGGTTAGACATGGCTTTGTATCCCCTAGGTCAGGGTTCGACATGGCTTTGTATCACTTGGGTTAGGGTTAGACATGGAATTGTATCCTCAGGGTTAGGGTTAGATATGGTATTGAATCCTCAGGGTTAGGGTTAGATATGGCTTTGTATCCCCTGGGTTAGGGTTAGACATGGCTTTGTCTCCCCTGGTTTAGGGTTAGACATGGCTTTGTATTCTCTGGGTTAGGGTTAGACATGGCTTTGTATACCCTGGGTTAGGGTTAGACATGGCTTTGTATCCCCTGGGTTAGGGTTAAATATGGCTTTGTATCCCCTGGGTTAGGGTTAGACATGGCTTTGTATCCCCTGGGTTAGGGTTAGACATGGCTTTGTATCCCCTGGGTTAGGGTTAGACATGGCTTTGTATCCTCAGTGTTAGGGTTAGACATGGCTTTGTATCCCCTGGGTTAGGGTTAGATATGGCTTTGTTTCCCCTGGGTTAGGGTTAGATATGGCTTTGTATCCCCTGGGTTAGGGTTAGACATGGCTTTGTATCCTCAGGGTTAGGGTTAGATATGGCTTTGTATCCCTGGTTTAGGGTTAGGGTTAGGGTTAGACATGGCTTTGTATCCCCTGGTTTAGGGTTAGGGCTAGGGTTAGATATTGCTTTGTATCCCCTTGGTTAGTGTTAGACATGGCTTTGTATCCCCTGGGTTAGGGTTAGATATGGCTGTGTATCCCCTGGGTTAGGGTTAGACATGGCTTTGTGTCCCCTGGGTTAGGTTTAGATATGGCTTTGTATCCCCTGGGTTAGGGTTAGACATGGCTTTGTATCCCCAGGGTTAGGGCTAGACATAGCTTTGTATCCCCTGGGTTAGGGTTAGATATGGCTTTGTATCCCCTGGGTTAGGGTTAGGGTTAGATATGGCTTTGTATCCCCTGGGTTAGGGTTAGACATGGCTTTGTATCCCCTGGTTTAGGGTTAGACATGGCTTTGTATTCTCTGGGTTAGGGTTAGACATGTCTTTGTATACCCTGGGTTAGGGTTAGACATGGCTTTGTATCCCCTGGGTTAGGGTTAAATATGGCTTTGTATCCCCTGGGTTAGGGTTAGACATGGCTTTGTATACCCTGGGTTAGGGTTAGACATGGCTTTGTATCCTCAGTGTTAGGGTTAGATATGGCTTTGTATCCCCTGTGTTAGGGTTAGACATGTCTTTGTATCCCCTGGGTTAGGGTTAGACATGGCTTTGTATCCCCTGGGTTAGGGTTAGGGTTAGGGTTAGACATGGCTTTGTATCCCTTGGGTCAGGGTTAGACATGGCTTTGTATCCTCAGGGTTAGGGTTAGATATGGCTTTGTATCCCCTGGTTTAGGGTTAGGGTTAGGGTTAGACATGGCTTTGTATCCCCTGGTTTAGGGTTAGGGTTAGGGTTAGGGTTAGATATTGTTTTGTATCCCCTGGGTTAGTGTTAGACATGGATTTGTATCCCCTGGGTTAGGGTTAGATATGGCTTGTATCCCCTGGATTAGGGTTAGACATGGCTTTGTATCCCCTGGGTTAGGGTTCGACATGGCTTTGTATCCCCTGGGTTAGGGTTAGACATGGCTTTGTATCTCTGGGTTATGGTTAGACATGGCTTTGTATCCCCTGTGTTAGGGTTAGACATGGCTTTGTATCCCCTGGGTTAGGGTTAGACATGGCTTTGTATCCCCTGGGTTAGGGTTAGACATGGCTTTGTATCCCCTGGGTTAGGGTTAGACATGGCTTTGTATTATCTGGGTTCTGGTTAGACATGGCTTTGTATCCCCTGGGTTAGGGTTAAATATGGCTTTGTGTCCCCTGGGTTAGGGTTAGATATGGCTTTGTATACCCTGGGTTAGGGTTAGACATGGCTTTGTATCGGCTGGGTTAGGGTTAGATATGGCTTTGTATCCCCTGTGTTAGGGTTAGACATGGCTTTGTATCCCCTGGGTTAGGGTTAGACATGGCTTTGTATCCCCTGGGTTAGGGTTAGACATGGCTTTGTATCCCCTGGGTTAGGGTTAGACATGGCTTTGTATCCCTGGTTTAGGGTTAGACATGGCTTTGTATTCTCTGGGTTAGGGTTAGACATGGCTTTGTATCCCCAGGGTTAGGGTTAGACATGGCTTTGTATCCCCTGGGTTAGGGTTAGATATGGCTTTGTATCCCCTGGGTTAGGGTTAGGGTTAGATATGGCTTTGTATCCCCTGGGTTAGGGTTAGACATGGCTTTGTATCCCCTGGTTTAGGGTTAGACATGGCTTTGTATTCTCTGGGTTAGGGTTAGACATGGCTTTGTATCCCCTGGGTTAGGGTTAGACATGGCTTTGTATCCCCTGGGTTAGGGTTAAATATGGCTTTGTATCCCCTGGGTTAGGGTTAGACATGGCTTTGTATCCCCTGGGTTAGGGTTAGACATGGCTTTGTATCCCCTGGGTTAGGGTTAGACATGGCTTTGTATCCTCAGTGTTAGGGTTAGATATGGCTTTGTATCCCCTGGGTTAGGGTTAGGGTTAGACATGGCTTTGAATCCCCTGGGTTAGGGTTAGACATGGCTTTGTATCCCCTGATTTAGGGTTAAGGTTAGGGTTAGACATGGCTTTGTATCCCCTGGGTTAGGGTTAGACATGGCATTGTATCCCCTGGGTCAGGGTTAGACATGGCTTTGTATCCTCAGGGTTAGGGTTAGATATGGCTTTGTATCCCCTGGTTTAGGGTTAGGGTTAGGGTTAGACATGGCTTTGTATCCCCTGGTTTAGGGTTAGGGTTAGGGTTAGATATTGTTTTGTATCCCCTGGGTTAGGGTTAGACATGGATTTGTATCCCCTGGGTTAGGGTTAGACATGGCTTTGTATCCCCTGGGTTAGGGTTAGACATGGCTTTGTATTCTCTGGGTTAGGGTTAGACATGGCTTTGTATCCCCTGTGTTAGGGTTAGACATGGCTTTGTATCCCCTGGGTTAGGGTTAGACATGGCTTTGTATCCCCTGGGTTAGGGTTAGATATGGCTTTGTATAACCTGGGTTAGGGTTAGACATGGCTTTGTATCCCTGGGTTAGGGTTAGATATGGCTTTGTATCCCCTGTGTTAGGGTTAGACATGGCTTTGTATCCCCTGGGTTAGGGTTAGACATGGCTTTGTATCCCCTGGGTTAGGGTTAGACATGGCTTTGTATCCCCTGGGTTAGGGTTAGACATGGCTGTGTATCCCTGGTTTAGGGTTAGACATGGCTTTGTATTCTCTGGGTTAGGGTTAGACATGGCTTTGTATACCCTGGTTTAGGGTTAGACATGGCTTTGTATCCCCTGGGTTAGGGTTAAATATGGCTTTGTATCCCCTGGGTTAGGGTTAGACATGGCTTTGTATACCCTGGGTTAGGGTTAGACATGGCTTTGTATCCCCTGGGTTAGGGTGAGACATGGCTTTGTATCCTCAGTGTTAGGGTTAGACATGGCTTTGTATCCCCTGGGTTAGGGTTAGACATGGCTTTGTATCCCCTGGGTTAGGGTTAGATATGGCTTTGTATCCCCTGGGTTAGGGTTAGACATGGCTTTGTATCCCCTGGGTTATGGTTAGACATGGCTTTGTATCCCCTGGGTTAGGGTTAGACATGGCTTTGTATCCCCTGGGTTAGGGTTAGACATGGCTGTGTATCACCTGGGTTAGGGTTAGACATGGCTTTGTATCCCCTGGGTTAGGGTTAGATATGGCTTTGTATCCCTGGGTTAGGGTTAGGGTTAGACATGGCTTTGTATCCCCTGGGTTAGGGTTAGATATGGCTTTGTATCTTCAGGGTTAGGGTTAGATATGGCGTTGTCTCCCTGGATTAGGGTTAGGGTTAGACATGGCTTTGAATCCCTGGGTTAGGGTTAGACATGGCTTTGTATCCCCTGGGTCAGGGTTAGACATGGCTTTGTATCCCCTGGGTTAGGGTTAGATATGGCTTTGTATCCCCTGGGTTAGGGTTAGGGTTAGACATGGCTTTGTATCCCCTGGGTCAGGGTTAGACATGGCTTTGTATCCCCTGGGTTAGGGTTAGACATGGCTTTGTATCCCCTGGGTTAGGGTTAGGGTTAGACATGGCTTTGTATCCCCTAGGTCAGGGTTAGACATGGCTTTGTATCACCTGGGTTAGGGTTAGACATGGCTTTGTATCCCCTGGTTTAGGGTTAGGGTTAGCGTTAGGGTTAGATATTGCTTTCTATCCCCTGGGTTAGTGTTAGACATGGATTTGTATCCCCTGGGTTAGGGTTAGACATGGCTTTGTGTCCCCTGGGTTAGGTTTAGATATGGCTGTGTATCCCCTGGGTTAGGGTTAGACATGGCTTTGTATCCCCTGGGTTAGGGTTCGACATGGCTTTGTATCCCCTGGCTTAGGGTTAGACATGGCTTTGTATCCTCAGGGTTAGGGTTAGATATGGAATTGTATCCTCAGGGTTAGGGTTAGATATGGCTTTGTATCCCCTGGGTTAGGGTTAGACATGGCTTTGTATCCTCTGGTTTAGGGTTAGACATGGCTTTGTATTCTCTGTGTTATGGTTAGACAAGGCTTTGTATACCCTGGGTTAGGGTTAGACATGGCTTTGTATCCCCTGGGTTAGGGTTAAATATGGCTTTGTGTCCCCTGGGTTAGGGTTAGATATGGCTTTGTATACCCTGGGTTAGGGTTAGACGTGGCTTTGTATCCCCTGGGTTAGGGTTAGACATGGCTTTGTATCCTCAGTGTTAGGGTTAGATATGGCTTTGTATGTGGTTTCTGTACAGCACTTTGAGATATCAGCTGATGTACGAAGGGCTATATAAATACATTTGATTTGATTTGATATCCCCTGGGTTAGGGTTAGACATGGCTTTGAATCCGCTGGGTTAGGGTTAGACATGGCTTTGTATCCCCTGGGTCAGGGTTAGACATGGCTTTGTATCCCCTGGGTTAGGGTTAGATATGCCTTTGTATCCCCTGGGTTAGGGTTAGGGTTAGACATGGCTTTGTATCCCCTAGGTCAGGGTTAGACATGGCTTTGTATCACCTGGGTTAGGGTTAGACATGGCTTTGTATCCCCTGGGTTAGGGTTAGACATCGATTTGTATCCCCTGGGTTAGGGTTATATATGGCTGTGTATCCCCTGGGTTAGGGTTAGACATGGCTTTGTGTCCCCTGGGTTAGGTTTAGATATGGCTGTGTATCCCCTGGGTTAGGGTTAGACATGGCTTTGTATCCCCTGGGTTAGGGTTCGACATGGCTTTGTATCCCCTGGCTTAGGGTTAGACATGGCTTTGTATCCTCAGGGTTAGGGTTAGATATGGAATTGTATCCTCAGGGTTAGGGTTAGATATAGCTTTGTATCCCCTGGGTCAGGGTTAGACATGGCTTTGTATCCTCAGGGTTAGGGTTAGATATGGCTTTGTATCCCCTGGGTTAGGGTTAGACATGGCTTTGTATCCTCTGGTTTAGGGTTAGACATGGCTTTGTATTCTCTGGGTTATGGTTAGACATGGCTTTGTATACCCTGGGTTAGGTTTAGACATGGCTTTGTATCCCCTGGGTTAGGGTTAAATATGGCTTTGTGTCCCCTGGGTTAGGGTTAGATATGGCTTTGTATACCCTGGGTTAGGGTTAGACGTGGCTTTGTATCCCCTGGGTTAGGGTTAGACATGGCTTTGTATCCTCAGTGTTAGGGTTAGACATGGCTTTGTATCCCCTGGGTTAGGGTTAGATATGGCTTTGTATCCCCTGGGTTAGGGTTAGGTATGGCTTTGTATCCCCTGGGTTAGGTTTAGACATGGCTTTGTGTCCCCTGGGTTAGGTTTAGATATGGCTTTGTATCCCCTGGGTTAGGGTTAGACATGGCTTTGTATTCCCTGGGTTAGGGTTCGACATGGCTTTGTATCCCCTGGTTAGGGTTAGACATGGCTTTGTATCCTCAGGGTTAGGGTTAGATATGGAATTGTATCCTCAGGGTTAGGGTTAGATATGGCTTTGTATCCCCTGGGTTAGGGTTAGACATGGCTTTGTATCCTCTGGTTTAGGGTTAGACATGGCTTTGTATTCTCTGGGTTATGGTTAGACATGGCTTTGTATACCCTGGGTTAGGGTTAGACATGGCTTTGTATCCCCTGGGTTAGGGTGAGACATGGCTTTGTATCCTCAGTGTTAGGGTTAGACATGGCTTTGTATCCCCTGGGTTAGGGTTAGATATGGCTTTGTATCCCCTGGGTTAGGGTTAGACATGGCTTTGTATCCCCTGGGTTAGGGTTAGATATGGCTTTGTATCCCTGGGTTAGGGTTAGGGTTAAACATGGCTTTGTATCCCCTGGGTTAGGGTTAGATATGGCTTTGTATCTTCAGGGTTAGGGTTAGATATGGCGTTGTCTCCCCTGGATTAGGGTTAGGGTTAGACATGGCTTTGTATCCCCTGGGTTAGGGTTAGACATGGCTTTGTATCCCCTGGGTCAGGGTTAGACATGGCTTTGTATCCTCAGGGTTAGGGTTAGATATGGCTTTGTATCCCCTGGGTCAGGGTTAGACATGGCTTTGTATCCCCTGGGTTAGATATGCCTTTGTATCCCCTGGGTTAGGGTTAGACATGGCTTTGTATCCCCTAGGTCAGGGTTAGACATCGATTTGTATCACCTGGGTTAGGGTTAGACATGGCTTTGTATCCCCTGGGTTAGGGTTAGACATGGATTTGTATCCCCTGGGTTAGGGTTAGATATGGCTGTGTATCCCCTGGGTTAGGGTTAGACATGGCTTTGTGTCCCCTGGGTTAGGTTTAGATATGGCTTGTATCCTGGGTTAGGGTTAGACATGGCTTTGTATCCCCTGGGTTAGGGTTAGACATGGCTTTGTATCCCCTGGCTTAGGGTTAGACATGGCTTTGTATCCTCAGGGTTAGGGTTAGATATGGGTATCCTCAGGGTTAGGGTTAGATATGGCTTTGTATCCCCTGGGTTAGGGTTAGACATGGCTTTGTATCCCCTGGGTCAGGGTTAGACATGGCTTTGTATCCCCTGGGTTAGGGTTAGACATGGCTCTGTATCCCCTGGGTTAGGGTTAGACATGGCTTTGTATCCTCAGGGTTAGGGTTAGATATGGAATTGTATCCTCAGGGTTAGGGTTAGACATGGCTTTGTATACCCTGGGTTAGGGTTAGACATGGCTTGGTATCCCCTGGGTTAGGGTTAAATATGGCTTTGTATCCTCAGTGTTAGGGTTAGACGTGGCTTTGTATCCCCTGGGTTAGGGTTAGACATGGCTTTGTATCCCCTGGGTTAGGGTTAGATATGGCTTTGTATCCCCTGGGTTAGGGTTAGACATGGCTTTGTATCCCCTGGGTCAGGGTTAGACATGGCTTTGTATCCCCTGGGTTAGGGTTAGACATGGCTTTGTATCCCCTGGGTTAGGGTTAGACATGGCTTTGTATCCCCTGGGTTAGGGTTAGATATGGCTTTGTATCCCTTGGGTTAGGGTTAGGGTTAGGGTTAAACATGGCTTCGTATCCCCTGGGTTAGGTTTAGATATGGCTTTGTATCCCCTGGGTTAGGGTTAGACATGGCTTTGTATCCCCTGGGTTAGGGTTCGACATGGCTTTGTATCCCCTGGGTTAGGGTTAGACATGGCTTTGTATCCTCAGGGTTAGGGTTAGATATGGAATTGTATCCTCAGGGTTAGGGTTAGATATGGCTTTGTATCCCCTGGGTTAGGGTTAGACATGGCTTTGTATCCTCTGGTTTAGGGTTAGACATGGCTTTGTATTCTCTGGGTTATGGTTAGACATGGCTTTGTATACCCTGGGTTGGGGTTAAATATGGCTTTGTGTCCCCTGGGTTAGGGTTAGATATGGCTTTGTATACCCTGGGTTAGGGTTAGACATGGCTTTGTATCCCCTGGGTTAGGGTGAGACATGGCTTTGTATCCTCAGTGTTAGGGTTAGACATGGCTTTGTATCCCCTGGGTTAGGGTTAGATATGGCTTTGTATCCCCTGGGTTAGGGTTAGACATGGCTTTGTATCCCCTGGGTTAGGGTTAGACATGGCTTTGTATCCCTTGGGTTAGGGTTAGGGTTAGACGTGGCTTTGTATCCCCTGGGTTAGGGTTAGATATGGCTTTGTATCTTCAGAGTTAGGGTTAGATATGGCGTTGTCTCCCCTGGATTAGGGTTAGTGTTAGACATGGCTTTGCATCCCCTGGGTTAGGGTTAGACATGGCTTTGTATCCCCTGGGTCAGGGTTAGATATGGCTTTGTATCCTCAGGGTTAGGGTTAGATATGGCTTTGTATCCCCTGGGTTAGGGTTAGACATGGCTTTGTATCCCCTGGGTCAGGGTTAGACATGGCTTTGTATCCCCTGGGTTAGATATGCCTTTGTATCCCCTGGGTTAGGGTTAGGGTTAGACATGGCTTTGTATCCCCTAGGTCAGGGTTAGACATCGATTTGTATCACCTGGGTTAGGGTTAGACATGGCTTTGTATCCCCTGGGTTAGGGTTAGATATGGCTGTGTATTCTCTGGGTTATGGTTCGACATGGCTTTGTATCCCCTGGCTTAGGGTTAGACATGGCTTTGTATCCTCAGGGTTAGGGTTAGATATGGAATTGTATCCTCAGGGTTAGGGTTAGATATGGCTTTGTATCCCCTGGGTTAGGGTTAGACATGGCTTTGTATCCTCTGGTTTAGGGTTAGACATGGCTTTGTATACCCTGGGTTAGGGTTAGATATGGCTTTGTATACCCTGGGTTAGGGTTAGACATGGCTTTGTATCCCCTGGGTTAGGGTTAGACATGGCTTTGTATCCTCAGTGTTAGGGTTAGACATGGCTTTGTATCCCTGGGTTAGGGTTAGATATGGCTTTGTATACCCTGGGTTAGGGTTAGACATGGCTTTGTATCCCCTGGGTTAGGGTTAGACATGGCTTTGTATCCTCAGTGTTAGGGTTAGACATGGCTTTGTATCCCCTGGGTTAGATATGGCTTTGTATCCCCTGGGTTAGGGTTAGGGTTAGACATGGCTTTGTATCCCCTAGGTCAGGGTTCGACATGGCTTTGTATCCCCTCGGTTAGGGTTAGACATGGCTTTGTCTCCCCTGGTTTAGGGTTAGACATGGCTTTGTATTCTCTGGGTTATGGTTAGACATGGCTTTGTATACCCTGAGTTAGGGTTAGACATGGCTTTGTATCCCCTGGGTTAGGGTTAAATATGGCTTTCTGTCCCCTGGGTTAGGGTTAGATATGGCTTTGTATACCCTGGGTTAGGGTTAGACATGGCTTTGTATCCCCTGGGTTAGGGTGAGACATGGCTTTGTATCCTCAGTGTTAGGGTTAGACATGGCTTTGTATCCCCTGGGTTAGGGTTAGATATGGCTTTGTATCCCCTGGGTTAGGGTTAGGTATGGCTTTGTATCCCCTGGGTTAGGTTAGACATGGCTTTGTGTCCCCTGGGTTAGGTTTAGATATGGCTTTGTATCCCCTGGGTTAGGGTTAGACATGGCTTTGTATCCCCTGGGTTAGGGTTAGACATGGCTTTGTATCCCCTGGCTTAGGGTTAGACATGGCTTTGTATCCTCAGGGTTAGGGTTAGATATGGAATTGTATCCTCAGGGTTAGGGTTAGATATGGCTTTGTATCCCCTGGGTTAGGGTTAGACATGGCTTTGTATCCTCTGGTTTAGGGTTAGACATGGCTTTGTATTCTCTGGGTTATGGTTAGACATGGCTTTGTATACCCTGGGTTAGGGTTAGACATGGCTTTGTATCCCCTGGGTTAGGGTGAGACATGGCTTTGTATCCTCAGTGTTAGGGTTAGACATGGCTTTGTATCCCCTGGGTTAGGGTTAGATATGGCTTTGTATCCCCTGGGTTAGGGTTAGACATGGCTTTGTATCCCCTGGGTTAGGGTTAGATATGGCTTTGTATCCCTTGGGTTAGGGTTAGGGTTAGACATGGCTTTGTATCCCCTGGGTTAGGGTTAGATATGGCTTTGTATCTTCAGGGTTAGGGTTAGATATGGCGTTGTCTCCCTGGATTAGGGTTAGGGTTAGACATGGCTTTGCATCCCCTGGGTTAGGGTTAGACATGGCTTTGTATCCCCTGGGTTAGGGTTAGACATGGCTTTGTATCCTCAGGGTTAGGGTTAGATATGGCTTTGTATCCCCTGGGTCAGGGTTAGACATGGCTTTGTATCCCCTGGGTTAGATATGCCTTTGTATCCCCTGGGTTAGGGTTAGACATGGCTTTGTATCCCCTAGGTCAGGGTTAGACATCGATTTGTATCACCTGGGTTAGGGTTAGACATGGCTTTGTATCCCCTGGGTTAGGGTTAGACATCGATTTGTATCCCCTGGGTTAGGGTTATATATGGCTGTGTATCCCCTGGGTTAGGGTTAGACATGGCTTTGTGTCCCCTGGGTTAGGGTTATATATGGCTGTGTATCCTGGGTTAGGGTTAGACATGGCTTTGTATCCCCTGGGTTAGGGTTCGACATGGCTTTGTATCCCCTGGCTTAGGGTTAGACATGGCTTTGTATCCTCAGGGTTAGGGTTAGATATGGAATTGTATCCTCAGGGTTAGGGTTAGATATGGCTTTGTATCCCCTGGGTTAGGGTTAGACATGGCTTTGTATCCTCTGGTTTAGGGTTAGACATGGCTTTGTATTCTCTGGGTTATGGTTAGACATGGCTTTGTATACCCTGGGTTAGGTTTAGACATGGCTTTGTATCCCCTGGGTTAGGGTTAAATATGGCTTTGTGTCCCCTGGGTTAGGGTTAGATATGGCTTTGTATACCCTGGGTTAGGGTTAGACGTGGCTTTGTATCCCCTGGGTTAGGGTTAGACATGGCTTTGTATCCTCAGTGTTAGGGTTAGACATGGCTTTGTATCCCCTGGGTTAGGGTTAGATATGGCTTTGTATCCCCTGGGTTAGGGTTAGATATGGCTTTGTATCCCCTGGGTTAGGGTTAGATATGGCTTTGTATCCCTGGGTTAGGGTTAGACATGGCTTTGTATCCCCTGGGTTAGGGTTAGACATGGCTTTGTATCCCCTGGGTTAGGGTTAGACATGGCTTTGTATCCCCTGGGTTAGGGTTAGATATGGCTTTGTATCCCTTGGGTTAGGGTTAGGGTTAGGGTTAAACATGGCTATGTATCCCCTGGGTTAGGGTTTAGATATGGCTTTGTATCCCCTGGGTTAGGGTTAGACATGGCTTTGTATCCCCTGGGTTAGGGTTCGACATGGCTTTGTATCCCCTGGCTTAGGGTTAGACATGGCTTTGTATCCTCAGGGTTAGGGTTAGATATGGAATTGTATCCTCAGGGTTAGGGTTAGATATGGCTTTGTATCCCCTGGGTTAGGGTTAGACATGGCTTTGTATCCTCTGGTTTAGGGTTAGACATGGCTTTGTATTCTCTGGGTTATGGTTAGACATGGCTTTGTATACCCTGGGTTGGGGTTAAATATGGCTTTGTGTCCCCTGGGTTAGGGTTAGATATGGCTTTGTATACCCTGGGTTAGGGTTAGACATGGCTTTGTATCCCCTGGGTTAGGGTGAGACATGGCTTTGTATCCTCAGTGTTAGGGTTAGACATGGCTTTGTATCCCCTGGGTTAGGGTTAGATATGGCTTTGTATCCCCTGGGTTAGGGTTAGACATGGCTTTGTATCCCCTGGGTTAGGGTTAGATATGGCTTTGTATCCCTTGGGTTAGGGTTAGGGTTAAACATGGCTTTGTATCCCCTGGGTTAGGGTTAGATATGGCTTTGTATCTTCAGGGTTAGGGTTAGATATGGCGTTGTCTCCCCTGGATTAGGGTTAGGGTTAGACATGGCTTTGCATCCCCTGGGTTAGGGTTAGACATGGCTTTGTATCCCCTGGGTCAGGGTTAGACATGGCTTTGTATCCTCAGGGTTAGGGTTAGATATGGCTTTGTATCCCCTGGGTTAGGGTTAGACATGGCTTTGTATCCCCTGGGTCAGGGTTAGACATGGCTTTGTATCCCCTGGGTTAGATATGCCTTTGTATCCCCTGGGTTAGGGTTAGGGTTAGACATGGCTTTGTATCCCCTAGGTCAGGGTTAGACATCGATTTGTATCCCCTGGGTTAGGGTTATATATGGCTGTGTATCCTGGGTTAGGGTTAGACATGGCTTTGTATCCCCTGGGTTAGGGTTCGACATGGCTTTGTATCCCCTGGCTTAGGGTTAGACATGGCTTTGTATCCTCAGGGTTAGGGTTAGATATGGAATTGTATCCTCAGGGTTAGGGTTAGATATGGCTTTGTATCCCCTGGGTTAGGGTTAGACATGGCTTTGTATCCTCTGGTTTAGGGTTAGACATGGCTTTGTATACCCTGGGTTAGGGTTTAGACATGGCTTTGTATCCCCTGGGTTAGGGTTAAATATGGCTTTGTGTCCCCTGGGTTAGGGTTAGATATGGCTTTGTATACCCTGGGTTAGGGTTAGACATGGCTTTGTATCCCCTGGGTTAGGGTTAGACATGGCTTTGTATCCTCAGTGTTAGGGTTAGACATGGCTTTGTATCCCCTGGGTTAGGGTTAGATATGGCTTTGTATCCCCTGGGTTAGGGTTAGACATGGCTTTGTATCCCCTGGGTTAGGGTTAGACATGGCTTTGTATCCTCAGGGTTAGGGTTAGATATGGAATTGTATCCTCAGGGTTAGGGTTAGATATTGCTTTGTATCCCCTGGGTTAGGGTTAGACATGGCTTTCTATCCCCTGGGTTAGGGTTAGATATGGCTTTGTATTCCCTGGGTTAGGGTTAGACATGGCTTTGTATCCCCTGGTTTAGGGTTAGACATGGCTTTGTATCCCCTGGGTCAGGGTTAGACATGGCTTTGTATCCCCTGGGTTAGGGTTAGACATGGCTCTGTATCACCTGGGTTAGGGTTAGACATGGCTTTGTATCCCCTGGGTTAGGGTTAGATATGGCTTTGTATCCCTTGGGTTAGGGTTAGGGTTAGGGTTAGGGTTAAACATGGCTTTGTATCCCCTGGGTTAGGGTTAGATATGGCTTTGTATCTTCAGGGTTAGGGTTAGATATGGCGTTGTCTCCCCTGGATTAGGGTTAGGGTTAGACATGGCTTTGCATCCCCTGGGTTAGGGTTAGACATGGCTTTGTATCCCCTGGGTCAGGGTTAGACATGGCTTTGTATCCTCAGGGTTAGGGTTAGATATGGCTTTGTATCCCCTGGTTTAGGGTTAGGGTTAGACATGGCTTTGTATCCCCTGGGTTAGGGTTAGACATGGCTTTGTATCCCCTGGGTCAGGGTTAGACATGACTTTGTATCCTAAGGGTTAGGGTTAGATATGGCTTTGTATCCCCTGGTTTAGGGTTAGGGTTAGACATGGCTTTGTATCCCCTGGTTTAGGGTTAAGGTTAGGGTTAGGGTTAGATATTGCTTTGTATCCCCTGGGTTAGGGTTAGATATGGCTTTGTATCCCCTGGGTTTGGGTTAAGGTTAGACATGGCTTTGTATCCCCTGGGTTAGGGTTAGGGTTAGACATGGCTTTGAATCCCCTGGGTTAGGGTTAGACATGGCTTTGTATCCCCTGATTTAGGGTTAAGGTTAGGGTTAGGGTTAGATATGGCTTTGTATTTGGTTTCTGTACAGCACTTTGAGATATCAGCTGATGTACGAAGGGCTATATAAATACATTTGATTTGATTTGATATCCCCTGGGTTAGGGTTAGACATGGATTTGAATCCCCTGGGTTAGGGTTAGATATGGCTTTGTATCCCCTGGGTTAGGGTTAGACATGGCTTTGTATCCCCTGGGTCAGGGTTAGACATGGCTTTGTATCCCCTGGGTTAGGGTTAGATATGCCTTTGTATCCCCTGGGTTAGGGTTAGGGTTAGACATGGCTTTGTATCCCCTAGGTCAGGGTTAGACATGGCTTTGTATCACCTGGGTTAGGGTTAGACATGGCTTTGTATCCCCTGGGTTAGGGTTAGACATGGCTTTGTATCCCCTGGGTTAGAGTTAGACATGGCTTTGTATCCCCTGGGTTAGGGTTAGATGTGGCTTTGTATCCCCTGGGTTACGGTTAGATATGGCTTTGTATCCCCTGGGTTATGGTTAGACATGGCTTTGTATCCCCTGGGTTATGGTTAGACATGACTTTGTATCCCCTGGGTTACGGTTAGATATGGCTTTGTATCCCCTGGGTTAGGGTTAGACATGGCTTTGTATCCCCTGGGTTATGGTTAGACATGGCTTTGTATCCTCTGGGTTAGGGTTAGACATGGCTTTGTATCCCCTGGGTTAGGGTTAGATATGGCTTTGTATCCCCTGGGCCAGGGTTAGACATGGCTTTGTATACCCTGGGTTAGGGTTAGATATGGCTTTGTATCACCTGGGTTAGGGTTAGGGTTAGAAATGGCTTTGTATCCCCTAGGTCAGGGTTAGATATGGCTTTATACCACCTGGGTTAGGGTTAGGGTTAGACATGGCTTTATACCACCTGGGTTAGGGTTAGATATGGCTTTGTATACCCTGGGTTAGGGTTAGACGTGGCTTTGTATCCCCTGGGTTAGGGTTAGATATGGCTTTGTATCCTCAGTGTTAGGGTTAGACATGGCTTTGTATCCCCTGGGTTAGGGTTAGATATGGCGTAGTATCCCCTGGGTTAGGGTTAGACATGGCTTTGTATCCCCTGGGTTAGGGTTAGACATGGCTTTGCATCCCCTGGGTTAGGGTTAGACATGGCTTTGTATCCTCAGGGTTAGGGTTAGATATGGCTTTGTATCCCTGGTTTAGGGTTAGGGTTAGGGTTAGACATGGCTTTGTATCCCCTGGGTTAGGGTTAGACATGGCTTTGTATCCCCTGGGTCAGGGTTAGACATGGCTTTGTATCCTCAGGGTTAGGGTTAGATATGGCTTTGTATCCCCTGGTTTAGGGTTAGGGTTAGGGTTAGACATGGCTTTGTATCCCCTGGTTTAGGGTTAGGGTTAGATATGGCTTTGTATCCCCTGGGTTAGGGTTAGATATGGCTTTGTATCCCCTGGGTTAAGGTTAGACATGGCTTTGTATCCCCTGGGTTAGGGTTAGACATGGCTTTGAATCCCCTGGGTTAGGGTTAGGCATGGCTTTGTATCCCCTGATTTAGGGTTAAGGTTAGGGTTAGGGTTAGATATGGCTTTGTATTTGGTTTCTGTACAGCACTTTGAGACATCAGCTGATGTACGAAGGGCTATATAAATACATTTGATTTGATTTGATATCCCCTGGGTTAATGTTAGACATGGCTTTGAATCCCCTGGGTTAGGGTTAGACATGGCTTTGTATTCCCTGGGTTAGGGTTAGATATGGCTGTGTATCCCCTGGGTTAGGGTTAGACATGGCTTTGTATCCCCTGGGTTAGGGTTAGACATGGCTTTGTATCCCCTGGGTCAGGGTTAGACATGGCTTTGTATCCCCTAGGTTAGGGTTAGATATGCCTTTGTATCCCCTGGGTTAGGGTTAGACATGGCTTTGTATCCCCTAGGTCAGGGTTAGACATGGCTTTGTATCACCTGGGTTAGGGTTAGACATGGCTTTGTATCCCCTGGGTTAAGGTTAGACATGGCGTTGTATCCCCTGGGTTGGAGTTAGACATGGCTTTGTATCCCCTGGGTTAGGGTTAGATATGGCTTTGTATCCCCTGGGTTACGGTTAGATATGGCTTTGTATCCGCTGGGTTATGGTTAGACATGGCTTTGTATCCCCTGGGTTATGGTTAGACATGACTTTGTATCCCCTGGGTTACGGTTAGATATGGCTTTGTATCCCCTGGGTTAGGGTTAGACATGGCTTTGTATCCCCTGGTTTAGGGTTAGGGTCAGGGTTAGACATGGCTTTGTATCCTCTGGGTTAGGGTTAGACATGGCTTTGTATCCCCTGGGTTAGGGTTAGATATGGCTTTGTATCCCCTGGGTCAGGGTTAGACATGGCTTTGTATACCCTGGGTTAGGGTTAGATATGGCTTTGTATCCCCTGGGTTAGGGTTAGAAATGGCTTTGTATCCCCTAGGTCAGGGTTAGACATGGCTTTATATCACCTGGGTTAGGGTTAGACATGGCTTTGTATCCCCTGGGTTAGGGTTAGACATGGCTTTGTATCCCCTGGGTTAGGGTTAGATATGGCTTTGTATCCCCTGGGTCAGGGTTAGACATGGCTTTGTATCCCTGGGTTAGGGTTAGACATAGCTTTGTATCCCTGGTTTAGGGTTAGACATGGCTTTCTATCCCCTGGGTTAGGGTTAGACATGGCTTTGTATCCCCTGGGTTAGGGTTAGATATGGCTTTGTAACCCCTGGGTTAGGGTTAGATATGGCTTTGTATCCCCTGGGTTAGGGTTAGGGTTAGACATGGCTTTGTAACCCCTGGGTTAGGGTTAGACATGGCTTTGTATCCCCTGGGTTAGGGTTAGATATGGCTTTGTATCCCCTGGGTCAGGGTTAGACATGGCTTTGTATCCCTGGGTTAGGGTTAGACATAGCTTTGTATCCCCTGGGTTATGGTTAGACACGGCTTTCTATCCCCTGGGTTAGGGTTAGACATGGCTTTGTATCCCCTGGGTTAGGGTTAGACATGGCTTTGTATCCCTGGGTTAGGGTTAGACATGGCTTTGTATCCCCTGGGTTAGGGTTAGATATGGCTTTGTAACCCCTGGGTTAGGGTTAGATATGGCTTTGTATCCCCTGGGTTAGGGTTAGGGTTAGACATGGCTTTGTAACCCCTGGGTTAGGGTTAGACATTGCTTTGTATCCCCTGGGTTAGGGTTAGACATGGCTTTGTATCCTCTGGGTTAGGGTTAGATATTGCTTTGTATCACCTGGGTTAGGGATAGGCTTTGTAACCCCTGAATGCTGGTGTGTGGTTTAAGGTGAGTGTCAGGGCTGGTAAAAACAAAACAACTACCATTTCACCTGTCTTCTCCAAATTGTCCAGTAGATGGAGACAGAGGCTTCTACATAGCCTTTCTCTCGTGCTTTTCATTCAGTCCTGTGGGATCAATTGGACAAATCTACAAAAACAAAATCGGTTCCTCCCATACTGGAGCCTCACATACTGGAACCTCCCATACTGGAACCTCCCATACTGGAGCCTCCCATACTGGAGCCACCCATACTGGAACCTCCCATACTGGAGCCTCCCATACTGGAACCTCCCATACTGGAGCCTCCCATACTGGAGCCCCTGAACCTGACAGTTTATTAATATATTTTTCTTGTCTAAAATGTGATCCACTTCGCACTGGTTTATCCTTATATCCAGAGTGTACCAGCATATCTATCAAATGTTTGTTTCGCCGATATGCTGAAATTACTCAGAATTGTTGGAAAATTTCCTCATCCTCCTTTGTCTGCAGGAAATTATCCTTCACTAGTTAAACTTCAGACTTCATACTAGTATGTGGTGACAAAAGGGAATAACACTGACATTACTGGTCACTCATATATTTATTTTATTTATTTTTATTTCACCTTTATTTAACCAGGTAGGCTAGTTGAGAACATGTTCTCATTTACAACTGAGACCTGGCCAAGATAAAGCAAAGCAGTGTGACACAGACAACAACACAGAGTTACACATGGAATAAACAAGTGTACAGTCAATAACACAATAGAAAATAAGAAGGTCTATATACAGTGTGTGCAAATGGCGTAAGGAGGTAAGGCAATAAATAGGCCATAGTAGCGAAGTAATTACAATTTATCAGATTAACACTGGAGTGACAGATGAGCAGATGATGATGTGCAAGTATAAATACTGGTGTGCAAAGGAGCAGAAAAGTACATTTAAAAAAACTATATTGGAGTGAGGCAGGTAGATTGGATGGGCTATTTACAGATGGGCTATGTACAGCTGCAGCGATTGGTTAGCTGCTCAGATAGTTGATGTTTAAAGTTAGTGAGGGAAATATAAGTCTCCAACTTCAGCGATTTTTGCAATTCGTTCCAGTCATTGGCAGCAGAGAACTGGAAGGAAAGGCGGCCAAATTGGGTTTGGGGATGACCAGTGAGATATACCTGCTGGAGAGCGTGCTACGGGTGGGTGTTGTTATCGTGACAAGTGAGCTGAGATAAGGTGGAGCTTTACGTGGCAAAAACTTACAGATGACCTGGAGCCACTGGGTCTGGCGATGAATATGGAGCGAGGGCCAGCCGACAAGAGCATACAGGTCGCAATGGTGGGTAGTACATGGTGCGTTGGTGACAAAACGGATGGCACTGTGATAGACTGCAGCCAGTTTGCTGAGTAGAGTGTTGGAGGCTATTTTGTAAATAACATCGCAGAAGTCAAGAATCGGTAGGATAGTCAGTTTTATGAGGGTATGTTTGGCGGCGTGAGTGAAGGAGGCTTTGTTGCGAAATAGGAAGCCAATTCTATATTTAATTTAGGATTGGAGATGAGCCTGGAAAGAGAGTTTACAGTCTAACCAGACACCTAGGTATTTGTAGTTGTCCACATATTCTAAGTCAGAACCGTCCACAGTAGTGATGCATGTCGGGCGGGCGTGTGCGGACAGTGAACGGTTGAAGAGCATGCATTTACTTTTGCTAGCGTGTAAGAGCAGTTGGAGGCCACGGAAGGAGAGTTGTATGGCATTGAAGCTCATTTTGAGGTTTGGTAACACAGTGTCCAAAGAAGGGCCAGATGTATACAGAATGGTGTCGTCTGCGTAGAGGTGGATCAGGGAATCACCCGCAGCAAGAGCGACATCGTTTATATATACAGAGGAAAGAGTCGGCCCGAGAATTTAAGCCTGTGGTACCCCCATAGAGACTGTCAGAGGTCCGGACAACAGGCCCTCCGATTGGAGAATCTGAGAATCTGTGATGCTGAGACTAAGTGGTGCTGAGACCAGGTGATGCTGAGACCAGGTGGTGCTGAGACCAGGTGGTGCTGAGACTAAGTGGTGCTGAGACCAAGTGGTGCTGAGACTAAGTGGTGCTGAGACCAGGTGATGCTGAGACCAGGTGGTGCTGAGACCAGGTGGTGCTGAGACTAAGTGGTGCTGAGACCAGGTGATGCTGAGACCAGGTGGTGCTGAGACCAGGTGGTGCAGTGTAAGGAAAGTAGCTATTGGCTGTCCTAAAAGTTGCTAGAAGTCGCTAAATGACATCATCACCTAATTTGCATAATTTGCCAAGTGAATGTAATTGTGATTGACCCTGTAGGAGAGAGGAATAACGTCGAGGGAGAGACAAAAAGTGAGTCGATTCTTGTTTTTTTTAAATGTCACAATTCCAACCCTCCTCCTTTATCCAGGCTTGGGACCGGCAAAAGTCACCCAAAAGAGACACTCTGGCTGAGTTACTTAGTTTTTTATTTTAGTTTTTAGTTTTTTAGTTTAGTTTTCTTAATTTGGTTTGTTTTTTAACCTTATGGTCCACTTTGAAGCCTACAACAAGTCACAGTGAAACAAAAAAAAACATTTTTAACATTAACATTAACATTTAATATTAACATTTAACATTAACAATAACATTAACAATAACATAAACATTAACATTTAACATTAACATAAACATTAACATTTAGCATTAACATTTAACATGTAACATGTAACATTTAACATTAACAATAACAATAACATTAACATTAACATTAACATTAACAATCTAAATGGTCCAAAAAGAGACAATAGAAAAAACTGTCAATGGCAAAGTGAGAAAATGATGGTAACTAGTCTGGCCCTAATTCAGGTTAATTGTTTTGTATTTCCCAGACCCCCCTCCAAACACACACAGGCTGTGCTGGCTCATAGAAAGAGTGGGTCATCGTCATTTTGGTCAAGGCTCTCTATGGCAGGTTCAGCAACTGAGGGAGCTGACTTAAATGAGTAAGCAGCTGATGTGCCAAAAAGCTGCTAAACATTATCAGGCAGCTGGTGCTCATAGCAAGTCTCACCAGACCGCTTCAGTCCATATCGAATGTACAGGATGGAGTTAAGGGTCTGTCTGCAAGGACATCCCATTTCTAAGTTTGCTTTTTACCACACTTTTTACCACACTCATCTGGCTGAATACTCTCTCGACTTCAGCATTTGAGTGTGGCAAGGACAACACAGACACAGTGGCAATGGCAAGTTCTTGAAATGGGTTGATATCAGCAGCATCCCTGAACTTCCAAATCTCACTCCAGAAGCCCATTGTGTTTTTTGTCTCATTCCATTTACTAAGTTGGATGGCACACCATTGCTGGACAATCTTGTCTATCTCTGCAAGGGAGGAGCTATTTTTTCTATTTCTCCAGGGCTCTTATTGTGCTTTAGAGTTTCCTCCATATTGAAAACTGATATGTACTGCAATGCTCCGATGTTGTCCAGCAGTCTGACCCTCAACTCCTTAGTGAGGGAGATGGTGAAGGCTACACACCGCTTTCTGACATTGTTTTCATCCTCAGGCGCAAGGTGGAGCTCAGCTGCCTTTGACTCAAAGGTAACCAAGGTACGGTTTGGGACTGATGTATCCATCTATTGGCCCTTTCTTTGAGTACATCAACATTTTCCAGTGGATCCAGCACCCTGCTGCTCACAGACTTGATCAGGCTAACCAAGCTGTCAAGTAGCTTAAGAGGATCTACTTGCTCTCCCTCAAAAGCCTTGATGGCCAACTGTACCTCACCCAGCACTACTGTACCTCATCCAGCACTACTGTACCTCACCCAGCACTGCTGTACCTCACCCAGCACTACTGTACCTCACCCAGCACCTCACTGTACCTCACCCAGCACACTCACCCAGCACTGTCACCCAGCACTCATCACCCAGCACTCACCCAGCACTGTACCTCATCCAGCACTCACCTCCCAGCACTACTGTACCTCACCCAGCACTACTGTACCTCACCCAGCACTACTGTACCTCACCCAGCACTGCTGTACCTCACCCAGCACTGCTGTCACCCAGCACCTCTCCCAGCACTACTGTACTCTCCAGCACTACTGTACCTCCAGCACTACTGTACCTCACCCAGCACTACTGTACCTCACCCAGCACTACTGTACCTCACCCAGCACTGACTTCAAAAGAGTCAGATACAATATGTTTTGAGGATCACTGTACATGGAGTATAAAACCTCAGCCAGTGCAGTGTTCACTGGACTTGGTGACTGCGAAATGCAGCCTCCTCCCACTGGTCCAGAATGCGTGAAACCACAGGTTCAATGGAGAGCCAACGTGTGGCACACACCTTGGTTATCTGTAAAGGTTTCTCCCCACAGTTGATGGTCTCATATATGGCATTGTAGGCTTCCCTGCACTTTGGAGACATTGAAAACCAGTTATAAGTCTCTCATACCAAGTACTCCACACTACGGGGGATGGTGTCATTGGAGGCCTGACTTACAGCAAGCTGCAGAGAGTGGCACACAGCGAATAAGAACCAGATATTTGAGGCCATACTCCTCCTTCGGTTGCTTCTCCAATGTGATCACATGCCAGCATGGAACAGTGTTCAGCTAATGCCATGGTGGCCTCAGCCTTTTTTTGCAGAGTCAATTTAAAAAAAAAACATAAATGGCAGCTTGTTTTGGGTGGAACTGTTATAAGGCTTTTGGAAAGTTCAAAAGAACACGAGAACATGAGTTGTCATGTTTTTTTATATATCACTAAGTTTAGCGTAGAAATCTGCCTTACAATACAGGCAGTATGCCCGTGTATCATCTCCAATAAACGACTTCAACCAGCCTTTGAATTCAGGGTTTGATTCCCACTCCTTTCTGTATTTTTGAGTGTACAGTTTAGACTGACACATGATGAGCTAGCCAGCTAGATGTTTAGCTTATGTCACAGAGAGGCACACACACAGTGAACAAGGTGAGTAAGTGACTAAGGCTGTGTGAGTCAAATGCAGTGATTTATTTTTGTGCAGTGATTTATTTTAGACAAAGAACATTTTACATTTACATCCCGCCCTGAATGTAAGCCAGGGCGGGATCAGCCAGCGGCGACTTCCTGCATGCGAGATTCATTTGCAGTCTGGACGAGGAGGGGTGAACATCTCCTGCTCTGACTGCAGCTGGGAGAGACTGCTGCGTGAGGACTGGGCCGCCTGTGAGTGCTCGTTGAGAAGAGTAAGAACAACACATGCTTTCACGTCAAAGTCGTCAATAACACCAGAAAAAGTCGCTAGATTTGTTGCCAGTCGATTTTTTGAAAATGTGTCGCTAGAGGGGTCTGAATACTCGACTAAATATAAGTCGCTAAGTTGGCAACACTGGCTGAGACTGAGGAGATGCCATTATTTTATATTGGGAAGAGGTGTGGTCTAATAGGTGTCAAGGATTCCTATTGGTTCATGACGCATGCATGCACTGTGCATGTGAGGGGTATGGTCGATTCGTCCAATCAGATTGCAGCATTCATAGTGGTAGTTTGGGATGTCAATGTCATCCGGAGATTAGGTGATTTGGGGGATCCTGGGGTCTTTTAGGATGGAGAGCCTGTTCCATTGATTACAATGGTAAAGGCCTGTAACGTTTGTTCAAAATGGGGAAATGCATTGGAGCGGATGTCTTTACCTTTTGGGATGCTGTTTCCCTTGTGGGTTGGTGATCGGTCCAGGAGGTGTTGAAGGCAAGAGTCCCAGTCCTTAGGGTTACAGGAAGCCCTTAGTGGGGTTCCTGGGAGGTGGAGAAAATTCTCACCATGTCCTCTAAGATGGTAGTCTTGACCTCTGGTATGCCATTGACCTGTGTGTTAGTGTTGGGGAGCGGTGTGCTCGTAGTTGGTTCTCCTTGCTCCAGTGAAGTGTTTAAGCTGTTCCCCGGTTTCATGGGTGTTGGTTGCAGAGGTCGATAATGGTAGGGTTTTAACTAGCCCATCGGGCCAATTTTGTGAATTGTTTTATGGTCTCACTGCGTCTCCTAAATTGGGTGCCTTGACCACCGTATTCCTATTGACTAACAAATTCTAATCAATAATGAGGAGAGACAATGTCAATCACCAATCAGGATATTACTTCATTCATAACTTATTAATTATAATAACAAGATAAGAGCCATTTGCAGACACCAGAGGCAGATGGTTGAGCTCCGATATTTATTAGACCAAAAGGCAGGTCGGGTACAAGTGAGAGTTCATAAACCAGGTCAAACAGTACCAGGGGACAGGCAGGCTCGAGGTCAGAACTGTCACGAGTCCGACCGAGGGTGGTTTCCCTTCCCGGGCGGGTGGCGCTCGGCGGGGTCATATATATATATATATATATATATATATATATATATATATATATATATATATATATATATATATATATATATGTATTCATACACATAGCTCATATATTATACAGCGCCAAACTAAACCGCCTGACTCAAGTCATCTTACGTACCCCTGCTAAAACAGGAACCAGCTCACACACCCAGCAATAAAACTACCCCCCTAAAACTACCCCCCTCAGGCTTATGATGGAGCGGCGGCGGGTTGCCAGGGGTTTCTGCTTCAGCTGGAGCTATACCTGGCCACCGTCAGACCCACTCCCTCAGGAGCAGAGAGGGTGAGTGTCCTCATCTCCTGCCTCACGGGTCGTGCTCTGGAGTGGGCGAACGCAGTCTGGAATGGCCCAGACTCAGCGCGGGAGCACTACCCAGAGTTTTCCCGCCGCTTCCGTGCCGTGTTTGATCACCATCTAGATGGCCGAGCGGTGGGAGAACGAATATTTCATCTCAGGCAGGAGAGGAGGAGCGCCCAGGATTACGCGCTGGAGTTCCGGACCTTGGCAGCAGGATCTGGGTGGAACGACAGGGCCCTTATGGACCACTACAGGTGTAGTCTCCGAGAGGACGTCCGTCGGGAGTTAGCGTGTCGGGACACCGCTCTGTCACTGGATCAGCTGATTGACATGTCCATTCGACTGGACAATCTGCTGGCTGCCCGCGGGCGTTCAGAGAGGGTCCTGTGTGTTCCACCACCCAGCCCCTCCGCTCCCATTCCGATGGAGTTGGGAGGGGCTGCGCCGAGGGGTATCGGAGGAGGAGGCCTTCCCTGCACCAACTGTGGTCGGAGAGGACACACGTCTGATCGGTGCTGGGGGGGGTCCGTCTGGGAGTAGAGATGGCAGGCGGAACGCTTCTCGGTCACCCCAGGTAAGTCAGCATCAAACCCACCCAGAACCCCCTGTTGGCCACATGTTTGTCTTAACCTTTTTTCTTCACTTTTTTCCCTCTTCCCAGCATAGGGCGCTAGTCGATTCAGGCGCAGCTGGGAACTTTATGGATCGCAGACTCGCCCTTAAGTTAGGGGTTCCGCTGGTGCCGATAGATTCTCCTTTCCCCGTGCACTCCCTAGATAGCCGGCCATTAGGGTCAGGGATGGTCAGGGAGACCATGGTCCCACTGGACATGGTGACGTAGGGGAATCATAGGGAGCGTATCAGTTTTTTTATTATTTATTCGCCTGCGGCTCCAGTGGTGCTGGGGACTCCCTGGCTGGCCCGGCACAATCCTAAAATTTCGTGGAGACAGGGGGTTCTCCAGGGGTGGTCAGAGGAGTGTTCTGGAAGGTGTTTGGGAGTTTCCATCGGTGCCACATCGGTTTGAGAGTCCAGACCAGGGTTCCACGGTGTGCATTCCCCCCGAGTATGCCGATTTGGCAATCGCTTTCAGTAAAGTGAAAGCGACTAAATTACCACCTTATCGACCGGGAAGCAATTGTACGATAGATCTCCAGGTAGACGCTGCGCTTCCCAAGAGTCACGTGTACCCGCTGTCCCAGGAGGAGACTTTGGCAATGGAGACATATGTCACGGAGTCGCTGGGACAGGGGTACATTCGGCCCTCCATTTCACCCGTCTCCTCGAGTTTCTTTTTTGTGAGGAAAAAGGAGGGAGGTTTGCATCCGTGTATTGATTATAGAGGTCTAAACGCCATCACAGTGGGGTATAGTTACCCTCTACCTCTCATCGCTACGGCGGTGGAATCATTCCACGGAGCGCAGTTCTTCACAAAACTGGATCTCAGGAGCGCATATAGTCTGGTGCGTATTCGGAAGGGAGACGAGTGGAAAACCGCATTTAGTACCACATCAGGCCACTATGAGTACCTCGTCATGCCGTATGGGTTAAAGAATGCTCCAGCCGTTTTTCAATCCTTTGTAGACGAGATTCTCAGGGACCTGTGCGGGCAGGGAGTGGTTGTTTATATCGATGACATTCTGATCTACTCGGCCACTCACACCGCGCATGTGTCTCTGGTGCGCAAGGTGCTTGGTAGACTGCTGGAGCATGACCTATACGTCAAGGCTGAGAAATGCGTGTTCTCTAAACGAGCCGTCTCTTTTCTGGGATATCGCATTTCCACCTCGGGGGTAGTGATGGAGGGCGACCGCATTAGGGCCGTGCGTAATTGGCCGACTCCGACCACGGTAAAGGAGGTGCAGCGGTTTTTGGGTTTTGCCAACTACTACCGGAGGTTTATCCGGGGTTTTGGCCAGATAGCGGCTCCCATTACCTCACTGCTGAAGGGGGCCCGGTGCGGTTGCAGTGGTCAGCAGAGGCGGACGGAGCATTCAACAAGTTGAAGGCGCTGTTCACTGATGCGCCCGTGTTGGCGCATCCGGACCCCTCTCTAGCATTCATAGTGGAGGTGGATGCGTCCGAGGCTGGGGTGGGTGCCGTGCTATCACAGCGCTCGGGTACGCCACCAAAACTCCGCCCCTGCGCTTTCTTCTCAAGGAAGCTCAGCCCAGCGGAGCGTAACTATGATGTGGAGGACCGGGAGTTGCTAGCGGTGGTTAGAGCTCTGAAGGTGTGGAGACACTGGCTTGAGGGGGCTAAGCACCCCTTTCTCATCTGGACCGACCACCAGAACCTGGAGTATATTTGGGCAGCTAGGAGACTTAACCCACGTCAGGCAAGGTGGGCCATATTCTTCACCCGGTTCCGGTTTACTTTGTCTTATAGACCGGGCTCCCAGAACGTAAAGGCTGACACACTGTCCCGCCTTTACGACACAGAGGATGGGTCCACCGAACCTACTCCCATCCTTCCCGCCTCAAAGCTGGTAGCACCAGTGGTATGGGAGGTGGACTCGGACATCGAGCGGGCGGGCGTTACGGGCTGAACCCGCGCCTCTTCAGTGTCCAGCGGGGCGAAGGTACGTGCCGCTTGGTGTTCGGGACAAACTGATTTGGTGGGCTCACGTCCTACCCTCCTCGGGTCACCCTGGGGTGACGAGGACAGTGGGGAGCCTTCAGGGGAGGTATTGGTGGCCTACTTTGGCTACGGACGTTAAGGGTTATGTCTCCTCCTGTTCAGTGTGCGCTCAGAGTAAGGCTCCTAGGCACCTTCCTAGAGGGAAGTTACAACGCCTCCCCGTTCCACAGCGGCCATGGTCACATCTGTCCATAGATTTCCTGACCGATCTTCGGCCGTCTCAGGGGAACACCACGGTTCTAGTGATTGTGGATCGGTTCTCTAAGTCCTGCCGTCTCCTCCCGTTGCCCGGTATCCCTACACCCCTACAGACTACGGAGGCGTTATTCACCCATGTCTTTCGGCACTACGGGGTGCCGGAGGACATCGTTTCTGATCGGGGCCCCCAATTCACGTCTCGGGTATGGAGGGCGTTCATGGAACGCTTGGGGGTCTCTGTCAGCCTGACCTCCGGTTATCACCCCGAGAGTAATGGGCAGGTGGAGAGAGTGAACCAGGAGGTGGGTAGGTTTCTGCGGTCGTATTGCCAGGATCGGCCAGGGGAGTGGGCATGATACATTCCCTGGGCTGAAATGGCTCAGAACTCACTGCGCCACTCCTCTACTAACGTGTCCCCTTTTCAGTGTGTGTTTGGGTACCAGCCGGTCCTTGCACCATGGCATCCGAGCCAGACCGAGGCTCCTGCGGTGGAGGAATGGGTACAGCGCTCCAAGGAGACCTGGAGGGCCGTCCAGGAATCTCTACAACAAGCGAGAGGACGGCAGAAGAGGAGTGCTGACCGCCACTGCAGTGAGGCCCCCGTGTTTGTACCGGGGGACAGGATCTGGCTCTCGACCCGAAACCTACCTCTCCGCTTGCCCTGCCGGAAGCTGGGTCTGCAGTGTGTAGGGCCCTTTAAAGTCCTGAGGAGAATAAACGAGGTGTGTTATCGATTACAACCCCCTTCCTATTATTGTATTAACCCCTCGTTTCATGTGTCTCTCCTCAGGTCGGTTGGTAGCTGGTCCCCTGCAGGACAGTGAGGTGCCGGAGGTCCCTCCCCCTCTGGACATCGAGGGGTCCACGGCGTATACGATCCGGGCCATTCTGGACTCAAGACGCCGGGTGAGGGGCCTGCAGTACCTCGTGGACTGGGAGGGGTACGGCCCGGAGGAGAGGTGCTGGGTACCGGTGGGGGACATCTTGGATCCATCCATGTTGAGGGATTTCCCTGCACCTCGTCCTCCGGGGCGACCTCGAGGCCGGTGTCGGCGCGCTGCGGGAGCCGCGCGTCAGGGGGGGGTACTGTCACGAGTCCGACCGAGGGTGGTTTCCCTTCCCAGGCGGGTGGCGCTCGGCGGTCGTCGTCACCGGCCTATTAGCTGCCACTGATTGTCTTTCCTCCCCCTCCTTGTATGTTTATTGGTAGCACCTGTTTATGTATGATTAGTTTGTCTTTATTAGACAGCCGGCCCGCCTGGTTGTTGTGCGGGATTATTTCAGTGTAACCTTCGGCTCTGTTGTAGAGGTACGTGTTAGTGCCTGGTCGTGATTTTTCCGTTGTACATTTTCATTCCCTGTGTTTGGGGCCATTACTATTGTGAGCACCCTGTGGTGCGTTGGTGCTATTAAAGACGCACAGCATTTCACTCTCTGTCTCCTGCGTTTGACTCCACACCCACGACACCCGGAGCATTACAAGAACAGGCAGAGTAGTTAGGCAGGTGGATTCGGTCTTAGGACAGGCAAGGGTCAAAACCAGGAGGGCAAAAACAGAGACTGGGAAAAAAGGAGCTAGGAGAAACGTTGGTTGACTTGGCAAGACCAGATGAACTGGCACAGAGAGACAGGAAATACATGGATAAATACACCGGGGACTAATGGGGAAAACAAGAGGAACTGGCACAGAGAGACAGGAAACACAGGGATAAATACACTGGGGACTAATGGGGAAAACAAGAGGAACTGGCACAGAGAGACAGGAAACACATGGATAAATACACCGGGGACTAATGAGGAAAACAAGATGAACTGGCACAGAGAGACAGGAAACAGGGATAAATACACCGGGGACTAATGGGGAAAACAAGACGAACTGGCACAGAGAGACAGGAAATACATGGATAAATACACCGGGGACTAATGGGGAAAACAAGAGGAACTGGCACAGAGAGACAGGAAACACAGGGATAAATACACCGGGGACTAATGGGGAAAACAAGACGAATTGGCACAGAAAGACTGGAAACACAGGGATAAATACACCGGGGACTAATGGGGAAAAACAAGACGAACTGTCACAGAGAGACAGGAAACAGGGATAAATACACCGGGGACTAATGGGGAAAAACAAGACGAACTGGCACAGAAAGACTGGAAACACAAGGATAAATACACCGGGGACTAATGGGGAAAAACAAGACCAACTGGCACAGAAAGACTGGAAACACAGGGATAAATATACCGGGGACTAATGGGGAAAACAAGACGAACTGGCACAGAGAGACTGGAAACACAGGGATAAATATACCGGGGACTAATGGGGAAAACAAGACGAACTGGCACAGAGAGACAGGAAACAGGGATAAATACACCGGGGACTAATGGGGAAAAACAAGACAAACTGGCACAGAAAGACTGGAAACACAGGGATAAATACACCGGGGAGTAATAGGGAAAACAAGAGGAACTGGCACAGAGAGACTGGAAACACAGGGATAAATATACCGGGGAATAATGGGGAAAACAAGACGAACTGGCACAGAGAGACTGGAAACACAGGGATAAATACACCGGGGACTAATGGGGAAAAACAAGACGAACTGGCACAGAGAGACAGGAAACAGGGATAAATACACCGGGGACTAATGGGGAAAAACAAGACAAACTGGCACAGAAAGACTGGAAACACAGGGATAAATACACCGGGGAGTAATAGTGAAAACAAGAGGAACTGGCACAGAGAGACTGGAAACACAGGGATAAATATACCGGGGACTAATGGGGAAAACAAGACGAACTGGCACAGAGAGACTGGAGACACCTGGAGGGGGGTGGAGACAATCACCAAGACAGGTGAAACAGATCAGGGCGTGACACCTGGAGGGGGGTGGAGACAATCACCAAGACAGGTGAAACAGATCAGGGCGTGACACCTGGAGGGGGGTGGAGACAATCACCAAGACAGGTGAAACAGATCAGGGCGTGACACCTGGAGGGGGTGGAGTCAATCACCAAGACAGGTGAAACAGATCAGGGCGTGACACCTGGAGAGGGGTGGAGACAATCACCAAGACAGGTGAAACAGATCAGGGCGTGACACCTGGAGGGGGGTGGAGACAATCACCAAGACAGGTGAAACAGATCAGGGCGTGACATTAATAAGGCAACCGGTGAGGCTGGCTGAGCAGCTCTGACAAAGAAAGAATACAAATATATTTTATAGCAAAGATACACCCTCTTAGTCCACGTGACGAACAGCAGATGTGTGAAATGGGTCACAAGGTGAGAATTGAAATATGCGAAAGGAGTATCCCCCAGCTAGATGTAAAGACTGTTCTTATTGTACAGAAACCAGACTTTGGCCCCTAAGACAAGGTTCCCCTCATCATTATCTATACCCTAAAGCAACCCCTCATCATTATCCATTCCCTAAAACAACCCCTCATCATTATCCATACACTAAGACAAGGTTCCCTTCACCATTATCCATACGCTAAGACAAGGTTCCCCTCATCATTATCCATACCCTAAGACAACCCCTCATCATTATCCATACCCTATGACAACCCCTCATCATTTTCCATACCCTAAGACAACCCCTCATCATTATCCAAACCCTAAGACAACCCCTCAACATTATCCATACCCTAAGACAACCCCTCATCATTATCCATACCCTAAGACAAGGTTCACCTCATCATTATCCATACCCTAAGACAAGGTTCACCTCATCATTATCCATACCCTAAGACAAGGTTCCTCTCATCATTATCCATACCCTAAGACAAGGTTCCTCTCATCATTATCCATACCCTAAAACAACCCCATCATTATCCATACCCTAAGACAGCCCCTCATCATTATCCATACCCTAAGACAACCCCTCATCATTATCCATACCCTAAGACAAGGTTCCTCTCATCATTATCCATACCCTAAGACAACCCCCCATCATTATCCATACCCTAAGACAACCCCTCATCATTATCCATACCCTAAGACAACCCCTCATCATTATCCATACCCTAAGACAAACCCTCATCATTTTCCATACCCTAAGACAACCCCTCATCATTATCCATACCCTAAGACAAGGTTCCCCTCATCCTTATCCATACCCTAAGACAACCCCTCATCATTATCCATACCCTAAGACAACCCCTCATCATTATCCATACCTAAGACAAGGTTCCCTCATCATTATCCATACCCTAAGACAACCCCCCATCATTATCCATACCCTAAGACAACCCCTCATCATTATCCATACCCTACGACAACCCCTCATCATTATCCATACCCTAAGACAAGGTTCCCCTCATCATTATCCATACCCTAAGACAACCCCTCATCATTATCCATACCCTAAGACAAGGTTCCCCTCATCATTATCCATACCCTAAGACCAGGTTCCTCTCATCATTAAGACAAGGTGCTCATTGTGGAAGTGGGCTGCTCATTGGAAGGCTACACAGAGCAGGCCTTTCCAGACAAGCTGTACCAGCCCCTCAGGCAGGCTTGGACAGCCTCGGGTAGTGGTTGGCCTGACTAGGGCAAAGCAATTGGCTAGGTACTGCTCTGTTTCAGATATCGTGGGCAGCCTAGCTGCTTGGAGAAGCAGGTGCTTTCTGTACCCTTGAGTGCCTTGCAGACAGGAACCTTTTATAGCACATTTGATTGGTGGATTCAGATCAAGTGTGTGTGTGTGTGTGTGTGTGTGTGTGTGTGTGTGTGTGTGTGTGTGTGTGTGTGTGTGTGTGTGTGTGTGTGTGTGTGTGTGTGTGTGTGTGTGTGTGTGTGTGTGTGTGTGTGTGGTTAATGCCAGTGTATTGTCGTGGCGGAGCTGAGTTCAATGGTCCCGGTGGTAACACCATACACTGCTGATGATAATAGCCAAAAACATCTAGAACACTGGGGACAATAGAAGTCACAAGCCACAGTGGCACAGGGACAGTAGCAGGGAACAGAGGCAGAGGACTGATTTACTAGACTGACTTGTACTGTACTATGCAAACACTAGTGTATTTTCCCAATAGTATGTCCTTTCTCCTGACGTGTGCAGTTCATGGATTTGAAATTTGAAAGGAAATGACTGGTATGTGGAAACACCCTCTATCCCATTTCTACACCAATCCAATGCTTTTACATTTATGGGGAGTAATAAACAAGTACACACGGAGGAAGGAGAGATTATTGGGACGCAGCCTAGGGTTAAACTTTACTGGGCTGAAAACAAGCAGACTTGATGGACTGAACTGCACCAGGCAAGCAGACATTAGGGTACAGTAGTGCTGAGTGATTAGTGCTTTTTGAAGTCTGTTCGCTTTTCGGTTAGATTATTCCCATTGAATGCTGTAACACAGAATAATTAACTTCTCTGGGAGAGGGTCTAGTTTCCTGAATTCCCGCCTGACTGACGTGCCCAAAGTAAACTGCCTGTTACTCAGGTTCCAGAAGCCAGGATATGCATATAATTGGTAGATTTGGATAGGAAACACTTTCATGTTTCTAAAACTGTTAAAATAATGTCTGAGAATATAACAGAATTGTGGCAAAAATCTGAAGAAAATACAACCGGAAATGTGTTTGTTTTTTTAGCTCCCAGGCTCTTATATTAGAACCTATTGTTTCTATGTAAATCTGTCTCCCAAAGTGCAATTCCTATGGCTTCCACTAGATGTCAACAGTCTTTAATCAAGGTTTCAGGCTTGTTTTTTGAAGTATTTGGAGTTTTGGTGAGAAGAGCACTATCAGTCTTTCGGCGTGCGCTTACTAATTTTCCTTTTCTATTGAACATTCCACAGTCGTTATGAAATATTATAGTTTATTTACATTTTAGAGTACCTTCCACAGTCGTCACTGTTCTTGTATCATGTTGGTGTGCTGTTTGTGTTTCTTGGTTTGTTCATTTATTTATTGATTAAATGTATTCACTCTCTGAACCCGACTCTCAGCGTACATCGTTGCAGTCTATATATTATATATTATAGTCAGTTCAGCCTGGTTCTGATTTATCTCTAGAGAAACTGTGCAATGTTCGCATTGAGCTCACAAAAAAATTGTCGGAAATTTACATACACATAGGTTGGAGTCATTAAAACCTCCACACATTTCTTGTTAACAAACTATAGTTTTTGCAAGTAGTTTAGGACATCTATTTTGTACATAACACAATAATTTTTCCAACCGTTGTACAGATAATAATTATTATAATAATAATAATAATTGTTTACAGACAGATTATTTAACTTTTAGTTCACGGTATCACAATTCCAGTGGGTGAGAAGTTTACATACACTAAGTTGACTGTGCCTTTAAACAGCTTGGAAAATTCCAGAAAATTATGTAATGGCTTTTGAAGCTTCTGATAGGCTAATTGACATCATTTTAGTCAATTGGAGGTGTACCTGTGGATGTATTTCAAGGCCTACCTTCAAACTCAGTGCTTCTTTGCTTGACATCATGGGAAAATCAAAATAAATCACTCAATACCTCAGAAAAAAATGGTAGACTTCCACAAGTCTGGTTCATCATTGAGAGCAATTTCCAAACGCCTGAAGGTACCACGTGCATCTGTACAAACAATAGTACGCAAGTATAAACACCATGAGACCACGCAGCCGTCATACCGCTCAGGAAGGAGACGCGTTCTGTCTCCTAAAGATGAATGTACATTGGTGCGAAAAGTGCAAATCAATCCCAGAACAACAACAAAGGACCTTGTGAAGATACTGGAGCAAACCACCACAAAAGTATTTATATCCACAGTAAAACGAGTCCAATATCGACATAACCTGAAAAGCCGCTCAGCAAGGAAAAAGCCACTGCTACAAAACAGCCATAAAAAAGCCAGACTACGGTTTGCAACTGCACATGGGGACAAAGATCGTACTTTTTGGAGAATGTCCTCTGTTCTGATGAAACAAAAATAGAGCTGTTTGGCCATAATGACCATCGTTATGTTTGGAGGGAAAAGGGGGAGGCTTGCAAGCTGAAGAACACCATCCCAACCGTGAAGCACGGGGGTGGCAGCATCATGTTGTGGGGGTGCTTTGCTGCAGGAGGGACTGGTGCTAAGACTTGAGACTTAATTGTGACTTGTAAAACAATGGCTTGGTCCCACCTCTGCTATATAATATACAGTATATTAAGGCCTAACTTTACACTCTATAATATACAGTATATTAAGGCCTAACTTTACACTATATAATATATAGTATATCAAGGCCTAACTTTACACTATATAATATATAGTATATCAAGGCCTAACTGTACACTATATAATATATAGTATATCAAGGCCTAACTTTACACTATATAATATATAGTATATCAAGGCCTAACTTTACACTATATAATATACAGTATGTCAAGGCCTAAACCTTTAAGTCTTTACTGAAGACTCATCTCTTCAGTGGGTCATATGATTGAGTGTAGTCTGGCCCAGGAGTGTGAAGGTGAACGGAAAGGCACTGGGGCAATGAACCGCCCTTGCTATCTCTGCCTGGCCGGTTCCCCTCTTTCCACTGGGATTCTCTGCCTCTAACGCTATTACAGGGGCTGAGTCACTGGCTTACTGGTGCTCTTCCATGCCGTCCCTAGGAGGAATGCGTCACTTGAGTGGGTTGAGTCACTGATGTGATCATCCTGTCTGGGTTGGCACCCCCCCTTGGGTTGTGGCGTGGCGGAGATCTTTGTGGGCTATACTCGGCCTTGTCTCAGGATGGTAAGTTGGTGGTTGAAGATATCCCTCTAGTGGTGTGGGGTCTGTGCTTTGGTTAAGTGGGTGGTGTTATGTCCTGCCTGTTTGGCCCTGTCCGGGGGTATCATCGGATGGGGCCACAGTGTCTCCTGACCCCTCCTGTCTCAGCCTCCTAGCCCCCCAGTCGGGTCAGTCGGTTATATCTGGAGTATTTATCCTGTCTTATCCTGTGTCCTGTGTGAATTTAAGTATGCTCTCTCTAATTCTCTCTTTCTCTCTTTCTTTCTTTCTCTCTCTCGGAGGACCTGAGCCCTAGGACCATGCCTCAGGACTACCTGGCATGATGACTCCTTGTCCACCTGGCCGTGCTGCTGCTCCAGTTTCAACTGTTCTTCCCTCGGGTATGGAACCCTGACCTGTTCACTGGACGTGCTACCTGTCCCAGACCTGCTATTTTTAACTCTCTAGAGACAGCAGGAGCGGTAGAGATACTCTCCATGATTGACTATGAAAAGCCAACTGACATTTACTCCTAGGTGCTGACTTGTTGCACCCTCGACAACTACTGTGATTATTATTATTTGACCATGCCGGTCATTTATGAACATTTGAACATCTTGGCCATGTTCTGTTATAATCTCCACCCGGCACAGCCAGAAGAGGACTGGCCACCCCTCATAGGCTGGTTCCTCTCTAGGTTTCTTCCTAGGTTTTGTCCTTTCTATTGAGTTTTTCCTAGCCACTGTGCTTCTACACCTGCATTGTTTGCTGTTTGGGGTTTTACTATTTCACTATTAAGCTACACCTGATGTTTAGGAAGCATTTCACTATCAGTCTACAGTACACCTGTTGTTTAGGAAGCAAACAATCGTTTGGTGTGCTTTCGTCGTAAAGCCTTTTTGAAATCGGACACTGTGGTGGGATGAACAACAAGTTTATCTTTAAAATGGTGTAAAATACTTCTATGTTTGAGGAATTTTAATTATGAGATTTCTGTTGTTTTGAATTTGGCGCCCTGCACTTTCACTGGCTGTTGTCATATCATCCCGTTAGCGGGATCTAAGCCATAAGAAGTTAAAAAATAAGTCAGAAGTATGAAATAATTTGTACAATATCTAAAGTGTGCTGCTGTCACAAGCCACATCAATAAACATTGTCTGATGATTTTGTTTAGTGGATATCAACTAGTCAATGTGTTATTAGGGTTTCCAAGCAAAGCATCTTTTGGGTAAAATGTCAACAGGGACTATATATATATATATATATATTTTCAAAGCCTTTTGCATGTAATTCAGCTCGTGTCATGCTAATTTAAAATTTTGTCACCCACAGAAACAACTTTGAAATTGATGACCACAAAATGTAAAATCATCAAAAGCTTTTCTGAGAAACCTGCATCGCTATGTCAACATAGCTCAATGTTTATTATTGGATGTAACGAAATCAACAGAGCTCAATGCTTATTATAGGATGTATTAGGTTACGAAATCTAACTTTTTGATATGATCTTAATGATATGTTAGAGAAACATTTAAAATAACATAATCATATTTGTCTTGTTAAAATGTATTTTAAAATACAATGAAGTGAAATTTCATCATCAAAGTGCGTCCTCTCTGGGCAGAGACACACTATATAAGTAATTTGTTCAGTTTTTTGGTTGGTTCAAGAAATAGGATTTTTGTATTATTATTTTTTTGGTACTTTTACCAAGTGACACCCTTTTCCTCCCCAATGTCGTGATATCCAATTCCCAGTCTTGTCCCATAGCTGCAACTTCTATACGGACTTGGGAGAGGCGAAGGTCGAGAGCCTTGAGTCCTCCGAAACAACGCTGCCAAGCCGCACTGCTTCTTGACACTGCTCACTTAACCTGGAAGCCAGCCGCACCAATGTGTGGAGGAAAAACTGTAAAGCTGCCTACCGAAGTCAGCTTGCAGGCACCCGGCCTGCCACAAGGAGCCGCTAGAGCACGATGGGACAAGGAAATCCTGGCCCCTCAAACCCTCCCTTAACCCGGACAACAATGGGCCAATTGTGTGCTGCCTCACAGTCAAAGCCAGCTGTGACACAGCCTGGGATTGAACCCTGGGCTGTAGTGACACCTCAAGCACTACAATCCAGTGCCTTAGACCGCTGTTCCACTCCGGAGGCCAAGAAATACGAACTTGTCGTGCGAACTAGCTAGCTGGCAATTATGTTGCGCTGCAGCCCTGGTTGTTTACTAGGTAACCTCTTGGTTGCGAATGCGTATAGACAGATGAAAATGTTTTACAGTATGTATGATTTAAAAGGCCTCATATTGAACACATCTGTTGATCTGTGGGTTTGTCTGAGACGATGCCGGATGTTTTTGTTGTGATGGGTCGAGAGGTTGATTATGTTTGCCAAGGATTCTTCCTGTTAAAGAGATATGGGTTTTATTTAGTTCCTGTACCCTAGTGCTGAGCGATTACCCAAAATGTATTTTTTTTCTTTTTTAAAAAAACGAATTCACCAATTATCAGTTCAATTATTTGAATTCCATATATATAGTTGAAGTCAGAAGTTTACATACACCTTAGCCAAATACATTTAACCTCAGTTTCACAATTCCTGAAATTTAATCCTAGTAAAAATTCCCTGTTTTAGGTCAGTTAGGATCACCAATTTATTTTAAGAATGTGAAATGTCAGAATAATAGTAGAGAGAATGATTTATTTCAGCTTTTATTTCTTTCATCACATTCCCAGTGGGTCAGAAGATTACATAAACTCAATTATCATTTGGTAGCATTGCCTTTAAATTGTTTAACTTGGGTCAAACTTTTAGGGTAGCCTTCCACAAGTGTCCCACAATACATTGGTTGAAATTTGGCCCATTCCTCCTGACAGAGCTGGTGTGACTGAGTCAGGTTTGTTGGCCTCCTTTCTCGTACATGCTTTTTCAGTTCTGCCCACAAATTTTCTATAGGATTGAGGTCAGGGCTTTGTGACTCTAATACCTTGACTTTGTTGCCCTTAAGCCATTTTGCCACAACTTTGGAAGTATGCTTAGGGTATTTGTCCATTTGGAAGACCCATTTACGACCAAGCTTTAACTTCCTGACTGATGTCTTGAGATGTTGCTTCAATGTATCCACATAATGTTCCTTCCTCATGCCGCCATCTATTTTGTGAAGAAGTTCCAAGTCAAGTCAGGCAAGTCCGAGTCAAGTCTCAAATCAAGTCTCAAGTCAAGTCTCAAATGAAGTCTCAAGTCAAGTCTCAAATCCTAAACTTTGAGTTGAGTCCTAAACAGGTCATAATGTTCTCTTCACCAAATGTAATAATTGAACATATTTTTAACAAGAGTAATAGTTAGTATATTACATTTATGCAAATCATGAATGCTTTTAAAAATATATATATTTATTACTTTCCAAATAAATTGTATATTTCCATGGAAATACATGGGTAGCCATGAGAAAGACCCCTCCCCCCGCTATGGGGCGCAATCGGGCGATATAGGCTTGTACACAATCGCCCAACCTTAACACACACACACTTCTCTGTATGTGGTTACAGTAGGCTTACATATGGCAATGGTTTTAGGAACAGCAGTAACATCAGGCAGGATTTACACGGAACCCAAACCGGCTGTGCACGTACGCCATCGTGCATACATTTATTTTGTCCCCTACACCAAAAGCGATCACGACACGCAGGTTAAAATATCAAAACAAACTCTGAACCAATTATATTAATTTGGGGACAGGTCGAAAAGCATTTAACATTTGTGGCAATTTAGCTAGTTAGCTTGCTGTTGCTAATTAATTTGTCCTGGGATATAAACATTGGGTTGTTATTTTACCTGAAATGCACAAGGTCCTCTACTCTGACAATTAATCCACAGATAAAACGGTCAACTGTTTAGTTTCTAGTCATCTCTCCTCCTTCCAGGCTTTTTCATCTTTGAACTTATATTGTGATTGGCATCAAAACTGTCATAGTATTACCACGATAACCGGCAACACAGTTCATCTTTCAATCACCCACGTGGGTATAACCAATGAGGAGATGGGTACCTGCTTCTATAAACCAATGAGGAGATGGGAGAGGCAGGACTTGCAGTGTGATCTGCATCAGAAATATGAGTGACTACTATTTTAGCCCTTGGCAACGCAGACGCTCGTTGACGCTCGCGAGCAGTGTGGGTGCAATAATTGAATAACATAGATTCCTAAATTTATTTTGCAATGCTTACGCACGTGACGCGAGCGGTGGGGTCAGGGTATTAGGTTACCAACTGCCTAGCCAGTTGTGGCTCAATCTTGGGTGTTATGATCACGTTCCCGCACTGACTGACTGCGTGGAGGCTCATTGATTTAACATTACGTTAGCCTACATGCTACACTAGTAAAGTTATATATATATAGCTGTCGGCTATATTAGCCACGACTTACCGTTCTTTGTGCAGCTTCAAATGTCGAAGTTGGAAGTTGGTGCGCCTCCGTCTGTCATTTTCTTCCCGCATGTTTTGCAAGTTACAATTCGTTTTCTGTTAGTACAGAGTTGTCTTTTTATCCAAAAATAATAATTTGGGTTATCATCTTTCCACAGGCTCCACCTCTGCTTTTTCTCAGCTGGCACAATTTGATTGGCTTCAAACTGTAAACTGATTCAAACTGTAATCCGTTAAATGAAGAGTTGATGCGCTGCACACTTTGTTCAATAGCATAATTTTTAATATTGGGGCTTGGGGGAGGGTTGGGGAGGGTATCAAGTCAGGTCGAGTCATAAGTCTCAAGTCCAAGTTAAGTCACGAGTCATTGGTGTTAAAGTCAAAGTTGAGTTGCAAGTCATCGTATTTGTGACTCGAGTCTGACTCGAGTCCAAGTCATGTGACTCGAGTCCACACCTCTGTTATATAGCGTAAAGTTAGGCTCTGCTACTGTATAGTTTGTCTTTATGAGGTCTCTGGATCCTCTGCTTCTCATTGGTCACTGTGTCACTTTATTCATAACTATTATGTTACTCTACACACACACACACACACTCACCCACAGACAGACCATCACACTCACACCACAGACAGACCATCACACTCACACCACAGACAGCCCATCACACTCACACCACAGACAGCCCATCACACTCACACCACAGACAGCCCATCACACTCACACCACAGACAGCCCATCACACACAGACACCACAGACAGCCCATCACACTCACACCACAGACAGCCTATCACACTCACACCACAGACAGACCATCACACTCACACCACAGACAGACCATCATACTCACACCACAGACAGCCCATCACACTCACACCACAGACAGCCCATCACACTCACACCACAGACAGACCATCACACTCACACCACAGAAAGCCCATCACACTCACACCACAGACAGCCCATCACACTCACACCACAGACAGCCCATCACACTCACACCACAGACAGCCCATCACACTCACACCACAGACAGACCATCATACTCACACCACAGACAGCCCATCACACTCACACCACAGACAGCCCATCACACGAACAGCTCTGGAAATGCACGTCTATTGTCACAGCAACACAAATGATCCATGCTGTCCCTTTCTTTTTGTCTTGTTGTATTTTCTTTCCATTTAGCTGACTGGGTGATCACTGTGTAGACGGGGGAAGGGGGTGGAGAGTGGGGGGAGTCCATGTTCCCTGGCAGCTCCCTGAGTGTTCTGCATTAGCTTTTGAAACATTACAGTATGGTTCTGGTACATGTGTGTAGCTAGCGTGGATGGATGGGGGATTTTGTTGTGTGTTGTATTGTAGCCTATTGTGAAGCTCTGCCGTGTGGTAAGGCGGGGTTAACCTCATTGTGATGTCACTGTAGAATGTTGAGATGGATGGATGGTGGCCATTGTTGGTGGGAGGTTTCTTTATGTAGAATGTTGAGATGGATGGATGGTGGCCATTGTTGGTGGGAGGTTTCTTGATGTAGAATGTTGAGATGGATGGACGGTGGCCATTGTTGTTGGGCGGTTTCTTGATGTAGAATGTTGTGTGAAGTGAGCTCCATTGTGATGCGTATGTGAAATGTTGTGTGAGATCCGTCCACGATGATGTCATGGTAGAATAGTTGTTTGAGCTGAGTGCTGTGTGTCTCCTCTCATGTCCATCACGTGTCACTGGGCTGGTATCTAGTACTACTGGGCTACAGCGATAGCTGCTCTGGAAATATCATCAGGGATGTGATTTGGGAGTCATTCATTTATTCACTCTAGGTTTTCCAGGGACTTTTGTCCTGTGAATATGTGTTGATGCTGCAATTATGGATTTAATAAATGTATCCATTAAACTATAAAAACACTAATATTCAGTCTTTGCATTGATTGAATATTCTTGTCATACTTGATCTAGTGTGGGAGTATGAACCAGTTGTTAACCTCAGAGTTTCTGAAGCAGAAATATAGAACTATTCTGTATCAACCTAATCAAAGTGTCGCAGGACAATCCAGGTGAATCAGTGAGGAATATAGCTCCTCTATCAATGTGTTTTGTTTTATTGATTGTTCTTGCTTGTTAGTGTGTTTAAACAGCTCTTCCCTTCAGACTGTTTTAGTGTCATAGTTCTGGCTCGTTCCCTTCCAGCCTACACTACCCAGAGACACCTAGAATACGGTCACCTTTCTTCTGGTCTTTCTTCTCTTCTGTTCATTACCATGAAGAAGCTGTGATTTGCTTACCAAGAGCTTGTAGCCAATCAAACGCACCATAGAATCCTATTCTCAACCAATGATTGCTGTTGTAATATTTGCATGCAGGGGGCTCGACCAATCCCGTGGCATATACAGGAGCAACCTTTGCGTGTCTGGCCTATAGGCAGAGATAACGGTCTACATATGATTAGCATGTGGTTATGGAAGGTGTTTCGTATTGATCCAGTATGTGGTGACAGTTCTCAGTTTGTGCCGTGGACCTGCTGGTTGAACTCTTCGATCCTCTGGAGGGAATAATATTTCTGTAGCACAACATGCCTAAAAGGAAGGTGAGTCTGGCTGTTTTTAAACCGATACTACTTGTGAATGTAGTTTATGTTGTATTCGAGAGAGGATATCACTGTGTCGCTGCCTCCCATTGGTTCTATTTAGCGACGCCGAGCCAGTTCAGTTGTGACCGTTTGATCGGGAGGGGAGTCTAGAGGGGATGCGCTGGACATGTCGGCATTCCTCCGTGTTATTCGGTGTGTTTTATGTCTAAGCCCCTGCTCTCCGTGGCCGGTGTGTTGGCCGCTGTCCCCTTTCTGCCTGTCCACCCACACCAGAAAGTCTGTCACCACTCCGTGCACTTCTCGCGCTCCGGAATGTCACCCATCCAGCCGGTAGGGATGAGTGCCACACTGTCGCAGCTTAATTTTAAAGTGACCGCTTTATCCCTTAGTGACTGCGTGTTAGTGTGTCCGTTTCACCGATGGGCTTAATCTGTGTATGAAGGACAGATGTCTGCCTTTACTTATTTTGTAGTATTATAAAACAATTTTACAGCGACACCCTCTTCTTCCTCCCTCTGTCGCCTTTCAGACCCATATATAACCACACTGACAGTCAACCTACAGAGCGAGAGGAGAACAGAGAGAGGAGGGGGAGAGGGATGGGGGCTGGTTATAGACTGTTATAGAGAGCAGCAATAGCCTATCAAAAGCCATTTGTTTGTGGCTGTGGCGCATTGTATTAGGGAACACACAGGGTCGGGGTATTGTTATAGAAGTGGGCTGTTTTACAACCTTTCCCTCTGAGGAAAGAGAGGGTTGGAGGTCATCAATACATCGTTCTGAGGCATTTTCCTGTTTTACTGAGAGGAAGACCATAGATGGGCTGCTGCCTACCTGTCTCCACACCTGCCGAGCTAGCTGCCTACCTACCTGCCGAGCTGCCTACCTACCTGCTGAGCTGTCTACATACTTGTCTTCCTGCCTACACACCAGCCTACACACCTGCCTGCCAAGCTGTCTGTCTACCTACCTACCTGTCAAGCTGTCTACCTGCCTAGCTGCCTACACACCTGCCTAGCTGGCTACACACCTGCCTAGCTGTCTGTCTAGACACCTGCCTAGCTGTCTGCTTAGCTGTCTACCTATCTACCTCAACACCTGCCTACCTGTTTACACACCTGCCTAGCGGTCTACTTGCCTACCTGCCTGCCGAGCTCCCTACCTGCCTGCCGAGCTGCCTACACACCTGCCTAGCTGCCTACACACCTGCCTAGCTGTCTACACACCTGCCTAGCTGTCTACACACCTGCCTAGCTGTTTACCTAACTACCTACCTACCTGTCTAGCTGCCTACACACCTGCCTAGCTGTCTGTCTAGACACATGCCTAGCTGTCTGCCTAGCTGTCTACCTATCTACCTCCACACCTGCCTAGCTGTCTGCCTGCCTACACACCTGCCTAGCTGTCTCCACACCGGACTAGCTGTCTACATAGCTACCTGTCTACACACCCGCCTGCCAAGCTGTCTACACACCAGCCTACCTACCTACACCGCTGTCTACACACCTGCCTGCCAAGCTGTCTAGCTGCCTACACACCTGCCTAGCTGTCTGCCGATCTACCGCCACACCTTCCCGCATAGCTGCTTACACACCTGCCTGCCGAGCTGCCTACCTGCCGAGCTGCCTACCTGCCTACCTGCCTACACACCTGCCTAGCTGGCTACACACCTGCCTACACACCTGCCTAGCTGGCTACACACCCGCCTGCCTACCTGCTTACACACCAGCCTACCTGCTTACACACCAGCCTACCTGCTTACACCGCTGCCTACCCATCTACCTGCCGAGCTGCCTAGCTGTCTGCCTACCCGTCTACCTAGCTGCTTACCTACCTGCCTAGCTGTCTGCCTAGTCGCTTACCTACCTGCCTAGCTGCTTGCCTAGCTGTCTGCCTACCTGCCGAGCCTCCTAGCTGGCTACACACCTGCCTAGCTGTCTTCATGCCTTCCAGCCTACCTGTCTAGCTCTCCACACACTAGCCAACCTGCCTACACACTAGCCTACCTGCCTACACTCTAGCCAACTAGCCTACACACCAGCTTAGCTGTCGGCCTAGCTGGCTATACACCTGCCTAGCTGTCTACTAGAGCTGGGTGGTCTACTGTATTTTAAAATATACCTGTATTCATGCACGGACCAGTTTGGGTTTTTACTTTACCTTCTAAAATGGCATTTCAATGTTTGGTTTGTTAAATGTGATACGGCATGTTTAACTTCCATTTTTATAGTTTACTTTGCGACTTGAGTAATCTCTCTCCATGCTGCTTTCCACACAGATATAGCCCCGCCCCCTGTCACTCAAGAAGCTCATTTGTTGTTCCTCGACCAGGAGACCGCTGTGTTCAGTCTGCATGGTCAATATCGCAACAGTGTTGATGACGGCTGTTTTCACTTTGCGTTCGGAAAGTTTTCAGACTCGTTGACTTTTTCCACATTTTGAATACAGCCTTATTCTAAAATGGATTAAATTGTTTTTTTTTCCACCTCATCAATCTACACACAATACCCCATAATGACAAAACAAAAACAGATTTTTATTTATTAAACATTTTCTCATTTTAAATATATATATATATTTTTTTTTTATATATATATATATATATATATAAAAAAAAAAATAACTCATTTACATAGTGTTCAGACCCTTTAAGTACTTTGAATCAAATGTATTTATATAGCCCTTCGTACATCAGCTGATATCTCAAAGTACTGTACAGAAACCCAGCCTAAAACTCCAAAGAGCAAGCAATGCAGGTGTAGAAGCACTGTGGCTAGGAAAAACTCCCTAGAAAGGCCGAAACCTAGAGGAACCAAGCTATGTGGGGTGGCCAGTCCTCTACTGGCTGTGCCGGGTAGAGATTATAACAGAACATGGCCAAAATGTTCAAAAATGACCAGCATGGAATAATAATAATAGGCAGAACAGTTGAAACTGGAGCAGCAGCACGGCCAGGTGGACTGGGGACAGCAAGGAGTCATGTCAGGTAGTCCTGAGGCAGGGTCCTAGGGCTCAGGTCCTCCGAGAGAGAGAAAGAGAATTAGAGAGGGCATACTTAAATTTACACAGGACACCGGATAGTACAGGAAAAGTACTCCAGATATAACAAACTGACCCTAGCCCCCGACATAAATTACTGCAGCATAAATACTGGAGGTTGAGACAGGAGGGGTCAGGAGACACTGTGGCCTCATCCGAGGACACCCCCTTGAAGCACCTTTGGCAGCGATTACAGCCTTTAGCAGTGAGTCTTCTTGGGTATGATGCTACAAGTTTGGCACACCTGTATTGGGGGAGTTTCTCCCATTCTTCTCTGCAGATCCTCTCATGCTCTGTCAGGTTGGATGGGCAGTGTTGCTGCACAGCTATTTTCAGGTTTCTCCAGAGATGTTTGATCGGGTTCATGTCCAGGCTCTGGCTGGGCCACTCGAGGACATTCAGAAACTTGTCCCGAAGCCACTCCTGCATTGTCTTAGCTGTGTGCTTTGGGTCGTTGTCCTGTATGAAGGTCATCCTTCGCCCCAGTCTGAGGTTTTTATCAAGGATCTCTCTCTGTACTTTGCTCTGTTCATCTTTCCCTTGATCCTGACTAGTCTCCCAGTCCATACCTCTGAAAAACATCCCCACAGCATGATTCTGCCACCACCATGCTTCACCGTAGGGATGGTACCAGGTTTCCTCTAGACGTGACACTTGGCATTCAGGCCAAAGAGTTCAACTTGGTTTCATCAGACCAGAAAGTCTTGTTTCTCATGGTCTGAGAGTGGCTTTGGTGCCTTTTGGTAAACTCCAGGTGGTCTGTCATGTGCCTTTTTACTGAGGAGTGGCCTCCGTCTAGCCTCTCTACCATAAAGGCATGATTGGTGGATTGCTGCAGAGTTGGTTGTCCTTCTGGAACAACTCTTCCATCTCTACTGAGGAACTGTAGAGCTCTGCCAGTGTGACGATCAGGATCTTTGTCACCACCCTGACCAAGGCCCTTCTCCCCCGATTGCTCAGTCTGGCCCTGCGGCCAGCTCTAGGAAGAGTCTTGGTGGTTCCAAACTTCTTCCATTTAAGAATGACTGAGGCCACTGTGTTCTTGTGGACCTTCAATGCTACAGCCATTTTTTTTTTTGATACTCTTTCCCAGATCTGTGCCTCGACACAATCCTGTCTCTGAGCTCTACGGACCTCATGGCTTGGTTTCCAAATTATGTCAAATCAATTGGATTTACCATAGGTGGGCTCCGATCAAGTAGTAAAAACATCTCAAGGATGATCAATGGAGACAGGATGCACCTGAGCTAAATTTAGAGTCATAGCAAAGGGGCTGAATACTTTTTTAAATAAGATATTTCTGTTTTTTTTTATTTGTAATACATTTGCAAAAATTTCTAAACCTGTTTTCACTTTGTCATAATGAAGTATTCTGTAGATTGCTTAGGAAAATGTGTATTTAACCTCTACAGGTGACTGCGGGACGGTTGTGCTAACGTAGCCTAATGTGTTTAGAGGTTGTAAGTAACAAGAAAATTGCCCAGGACATATCTGATATGGACAGAAAGCTTCAATTATTTTTAATCTAACTGCACTGTCCAATTTACAGTGAAATAATACCATCCTGTTGTTTGAGGAGGGTGCACAGTTATGAATCTATTAATAAACCAAATAGGCACATTTGGGAAATCTTGATGCAACATTTTGAACTGAAATACAATGGTTCATTGAATCAGTCTAAAACTTTGCACATACACTGCTGCCATCTAGTGGCCAAAATCTTTAACCTGGAATATTACATTTATTTTTGCATTTCAAAGATGGAACAAAAAAAAAATCATTTTTTTTGTCTTTGTATTATCTTTTACCAGATCTAATGTGTTATGTTCTCCTAAATTAATTTCACATTTCCACAAACTTCAGTGTTTCCTTTCAAATGGTATCCATATCCCTGCTTCAGGTCCTGACTAGTTGGATATGTAATTTTAGGTGAAAATTGAAGAAAAAAAAGATTTCCGATCCTTTATTAATCAATTGTAGAATAAGGTTACGTAACAATGTGGAAGAAGAGAAGGGGTCTGAATACTTTCTGAATGCACTGTGAATCCACTAGCTTTATATAATTACATTATTAATTTGTTTCTTACATCTGCAAAAAGCTAGTTTGTCCTTTTTCTTAGCAAGTTGGGCCTAAATCTTGTTAGCTGCTAATTGCTCATTTCTAATTGCTAATCTCTACCTGGCTAATAAATGCATAGCTAACATAACTAGCTATATACTGGCTGATAATACAAATGATGGTGTAGACCTACATCTGCATGTTTTTTGTGCAACAGTATTTTCCAAATGAAATATGCAAAGCAAGAATGTTAGCTACTTCATGTAGCCAAATATTATAGGGTTTTTAGCTCCTACCCTGTCCCAGTAACTCCTCACTGGCATTTTAATTTATTGCCATGTCAACCTGTATTCAAAGTTCCCACTATTATATTCTAACTATAGAATGAAAATAATTCCAGTAGTTCACCAATTGTTTTGCTCTAAATCACAAGTCAAATCGCAATTGAAACATTTGGTTAAAAATAAGGCCTAGATTATTAAAAAAATTTGCCCATATTGTGCAGTCCTACTTGGCAGTGTGGAAATGATCTCAAATCAGTGCAGGATAAAAATGTATTTTAGGTTGAATTGAACAGTATAAGACAATCAGAATGGAGAAAGACCCATTGACATCACTCAGAATGTATGTGTTGCCACCCTAGGGTCACAACTCATAAAGCACATTTCGGACTTTCATGATTCAAAAACATAAATTGGCATCATTCCGTCCATTTTTAAAAAATTTTTTTTAAAAATACTGTGACATAAGGGTGAAACGGTACATTTATTCATCTTGAACCATTCGGTACAGGGTCCACGGTGCATTTATTCATCTTGAACCGTTCGGTACAGGGTCCACGGTGCATTTATTCATCTTGAACCGTTCGGTACAGGGTCCACGGTGCATTTATTCATCTTGAACCGTTCGGTACAGGGTCCACGGTGCATTTATTCATCTTGAACCGTTCGGTACAGGGTCCACGGTGCATTTATTCATATTGAACCGTGCGGTACAGGGTCCACGGTGCATTTATTCATATTGAACCGTGCGGTACAGGGTCCACGGTGCATTTATTCATATTGAACCGTGCGGTACAGGGTCCACGGTGCATTTATTCATATTGAACCGTTCGGTACAGGGTCCACGGTGCATTTATTCATATTGAACCGTGCGGTACAGGGTCCACGGTGCATTTATTCATATTGAACCGTGCGGTACAGGGTCCACGGTGCATTTATTCATATTGAACCGTGCGGTACAGGGTCCACGGTGCATTTATTCATATTGAACCGTTCGGTACAGGGTCCACGGTGCATTTATTCATATTGAACCGTGCGGTACAGGGTCCACGGTGCATTTATTCATATTGAACCGTTCGGTACAGGGTCCACGGTGCATTTATTCATATTGAACTGTTCGGTACAGGGTCCACGGTGCATTTATTCATATTGAACCCACAGGGCATTTATTCATATTGAACCGTGCGGTACAGGGTCCACGGTGCATTTATTCATATTGAACCGTGCGGTACAGGGTCCACGGTGCATTTATTCATATTGAACCGTGCGGTACAGGGTCCACGGTGAACTGCGAACTGAACAATACATTTTTTTTTAAATAAAAAATATATATTTTTATCTTTATTTTACTAGGCAAGTCAGTTAAGAACAAATTCTTATTTTCAATGACTGCCTAGGAACAGTGGGTTAACTGCCTGTTCAGGGGCAGAACGACAGATTTTGTACCTTGTCAGCTCGGGGGTTTGAACTTGCAACCTTCCAGGCCAGGGCGTGACAAAGGCACTGCTGTTTTTTAGTTGTCCCTTTTGTTTTCGTATGCTCCAGGGAATTCAAGCTACGCATGCTTACTATTATAATACATGGAACATCTAAATACAAATTACATATTTCTCAGGCATTTATTTTGTTGATGTATTGAAACCGAACTGTGTTTTGTGAACCATTTCACCACTACTGTGATGATATTTTGGCCATATCGCCCAGCCCGTGTGTGTGTCAGGTTCTAAATTCCTCCTTATCAATGACAGACCATAGTAAACACAATTCCTCTCATTTATACAATACTGGCATGACCTATGATGTCCAGGGTCACTGTATGACCTCATTTATGTAACTACTATGTTATTGTAAGGTACTCATCTCCACTGCCCCTGAGGCTGAGAGATAGTATCTGCTGGGAGTCATGATCTCTAGTTCTATGCCCTCTCTTCACTCCCTCTCCTCTTCAGTAATAATCTAACACGGAACCCAAACCAGCTGCGAGCGTGCGCCATCATGCATACATTTATTTTGTCCCCCATACCAAACGCGATCGCAACATGCAGGTTAAAATCAAAACAAACTCTGAACCAATTACATTAATTTGGGGACAGGTCGAAAAGCATGAAACATTTGTCTATTTAGCTAACTTGCACTTGCTAGCTAATTTGTCCTATTTAGCTAGCTTGCTGTTGCTAGCTAATTTGTCCTGGGATATAAACATTGAGTTATCTTACCTGAAATGCACAAGGTCCTCCACTCTGACAATTAATCCATACATAAAACAGTCAACCGAATTGTTTCTAGTCATCTCTCTTCTATTGACTTTATATTGTGATTGACAACTTTCATAAATTAGGTGCATTACCGCCACTAACCTCATTCGTCTTTCAGTCACCCACATGGGTATAACCAATGAGGTACCTGCTTCTATAAACCAATGAGGAGATGGGAGTGGCAGGACCTGCAACGCGATCTGCGTCACAAATAGAACTGACTTCTATTTTAGCCCTTCGCAACACAGATGCTCGTTAGCTTGCGCGAGCTGTGTGGGTGCAATAATTGAATAATATAGATTTCTAAATTTATTTTTGCAATGCTCGCACACGCGGCGTGAGCGGTGTAGTCAGCCTGTTAGCTTGTTGACTATCTGCTCCAGTCTAGAGGCAGGTTTCCCAGACAGGTTCATCCTTGAGAGACTTGGTACAGGTGGCTTCCAGCTGTGAAACCGGTGTGTGTTCCTGGATGTCGAATGTACCTGCTGACATATCTGTGATTGACCTGGAGCCTCACCTGTTATACAGTACACTGGCTATACAGATAAGGGAAGTCAGGAAAGGCTTTTTCAAACAGAAATTTGCTTCCTTGTAGCACTAATTCCAAAACGTTCTGGGACACTAAAGTCCATGGAGAACAAGAGCACCTCCTCCCAGCTGCCCACTGCACTGAGGACAGGAACCACTGTCACCACCGATGAATCTACGATAATCGAGAATTTCAATAAGCATGAAATTCTTCACGACTGGCCATGCTTTCCATCTGGCTACCCCTACCCCGGCCAAGACCTCAGCACCCCCGAAGCAACTTGCCCAAGCCCCCACCCCCCCCCATTTCTCCTTCACCCAAATCTAAACAGCGATGTTCGGAAAGAGCTGCCCCCTACATATCAGCTGGGCTAGACTATCTGGACCCTATATCTAAAAGTATCTGGCGAGATTGTTGCAACCCCTATTACTAGCCTATTCAACCTCTCTTTCGTATCATCTGAGATCCCAGAAGATTGGAAAGCTGCCGCGGTCATCCCCCTCTTTAAAGGGGGAGACCCCTTAGAACCAAACAATTCTAGACCTATATCCATCCTGCCCTGCCTTTCTAAAAGTCTTCAAAAGCCAAGTTAATGAACAGATCACCGTACCTTCTCCACTATGCAATCTGGTTTCGAAGCTGGTCACGGGTGCACCTCAGCCACACTCAAGGTCCTAAACGATATCATAACCACCATCGATAAAAGACAGTACTATGCATCCGTCTTCATCGACCTGGCCAAGGCTTTCAACTCTGCCAATCACCGTATTCTTATTGGCAGACTCAATAGCCTTTACTTCTCAAATGACTGCCTCGCCTGGTTCACCAACTACTTCTCAGACAGAGTTCAGTGTGTCAAATCGGAGGGCCTGCTGTCCGGACCTCTTGCAGTCTCTATGGGGGCGCCACAGGGTTCAATTCTCGGGCAGACTCTTTTTTTTTTTTTTTTTCTGTACTTATCAATGATGTCGCTCTTGCTGCTGGTGATTCTCTGATCCATCTCTATGCAGACACTATTCTTTATACTTCTGGCCCTTCTTTGTACACTGTGTTAACTAACCTCCAGATGAGCTTCAATGCCATACAACACTACTTCCGTGGCCTCCAACTGCTTTTAAATGCTAGTAAAACTAAGTGCATGCTATTCAACCGATCGCTGCCTGCACCTGCCTGCCCGTCCAGCATCACTACTCTGGATGGTTTCGACTTACAATATGTGGACAACTACAAATACCTTGGTGTCTGGTTAGACTGTAAACTCTCCTTCCAGACTCACATTAAACATCTCCAATCCAAAATGAAATCTAGAATCGACTTCCTATTTCGCAACAAAGCCTCCTTTGCTCATGCTGCTAAACATACCCTCGTCAAACTGACTATTCTGCCGATCCTTGACATCGGCGATGTCATTTCCAAAATAGCCCCCCAACACTACTCAGCAAACTGGATGTAGTCTATCACAGTGCCATCTGTTTTGTCACTAAAGCCCCATATACTACCCACCGCTGCGACCTGTATGCTCTCGTTGGCTGTCCCTCACTATATATCCGTCGCCAAACCCACTGGCTCCAGGTCATCTATAAGGTAAAGCCCCGCCTTATCTCAGCTCACTGGTCACCATAGCAACACCCACCCGTAGCACGTGCTCCAGCAGGTACATTGCACTGGTCATCCCCAAAGCCAACACTTACTTTGGCCACATTTCCTTCCAGTTCTCTGCTGCCAATAACTGGAAGGAATTACAAAAATCGCTGGAGTCTTATAGCTCCCTCACTAGCTTTTAACATCAGCTGTCAGAACAGCTTGCCGATCCTTGTACCTTTTACACAGCCAATCTGTAAATAGCACATCCAACTACCTCATCCCCATATTATTACTTACCCTCTTGCTCTTTTTCACCCCAGTATCTCTACTTGCACCTCATCTGCACATCTATCACTCCAGTGGTAATGTTAAATTGTAATTTTTTCACCTCTATGGCCTTTTTATTGTCTTACCTCCCTACTCTTCTACATTTGCACACACTGTACATGGATCTATTTTTATTTTCTATTGTGTTATTGACTGTACGTTTGTTTGCTTTTATCTTGGTCACAGTTGTAAATGAGAACTGGTCTACCTGGTTAGACTCAAAAGAAAATCAATTCCATGTCACTCTTTAGTTAGCTGTTACGCGGTGTGGATGAAGTGTGTTGAAATCTAACTCTCCTGTCGGCGTTTCTTTTAGTCTCCTGAAGGGGCCCATGCCAAGGATGCCTCCAAGGTCACCAAGCAGAAGGTCACCAAGCAGGAGGTAGGAGCTCCGTGTCGTGTTTGTGTGTTTTTAAACAACAGCAAATGCACTTCTAATGGACCACAGTCACCACACATAGTCCATTCAGCAAACACTCCCTGATACATGAAGAGGTATCTTTATACATACACACTCTATCCGATCCCACACACGACCAGCCCCTCAACACATAACTGATATGTCCCCTTTCCCCCTCTCGTTCCCTGTGTGTGTCTGTCTCTCTCTCTGTGTCTCTGTAGCCCACCAGGCGGTCAGAGAGGTTGTCATCGGTAAGTTGAATAATTCCCTCTTCCTCCATCCCTCTCTCATTCTTCCTACCTCTCCTCTCTGTCTCTCAGGTTGTTGCTCAACTCTAGGGCCAGGCGTAATCTGTGGGGTCACATTTTCTCACAGCCACCAGGAGTGATGTTAGGAGCTCAACAATATTAACAATCTGTTGGATTCATTTTGATCTAACCTTTTTATTTATATATATATATATATATATACACACACCAGAACTAGCTAGTGTTTTTTTTGTTGATCCCTGCCTACAGACAGAAACTAAAACAAGAAGCTCCCACGCTGAGGTCTGTCCAACGCTGGTCTGACCAAGCTGACTCCACACTCCAAGACTGCTTCCATCACGTGGACTGGGAGATGTTTCGTATTGCGTCAGACAACAACATTGACGAATACGCTGATACGGTGTGCGAGTTCATTAGAACGTGCGTTGAAGATGTCGTTCCCATAGCAACGATTAAAACATTCCCTAACCAGAAACCGTGGATTGATGGCAGCATTCGTGTGAAACTGAAAGCGCGAACCACTGCTTTTAATCAGGGCAAGGTGTCTGGTAACATGACTGAATACAAACAGTGCAGCTATTCCCTCCGCAAGGCTATCAAACAAGCTAAGCGCCAGTACAGAGACAAAGTAGAATCTCAATTCAACGGCTCAGACACAAGAGGTATGTGGCAGGATCTACAGTCAATCACGGACTACAGGAAGAAACCCAGCCCAGTCACGGACCAGGATGTCTTGCTCCCAGGCAGACTAAATAACTTTTTGCCCGCTTTGAGGACAATACAGTGCCACTGACACGGCCTGCAACGGAAACATGCGGTCTCTCCTTCACTGCAGCCGAAGTGAGTAAGACATTTAAACGTGTTAACCCTCGCAAGGCTGCAGGCCCAGATGGCATCCCCAGCCGCGCCCTCAGAGCATGCGCAGACCAGCTGGCCGGTGTGTTTACGGACATATTCAATCAATCCCTATACCAGTCTGCTGTTCCCACATGCTTCAAGAGGGCCGCCATTGTTCCTGTTCCCAAGAAAGCTAAGGTAACTGAGCTAAACGACTACCGCCCGTAGCACTCACATCCGTCATCATGAAGTGCTTTGAGAGACTAGTCAAGGACCATATCACCTCCACCCTACCTGACACCCTTGACCCACTCCAATTTGCTTACCGCCCAAATAGGTCCACAGACGATGCAATCTCAACCACACTGCACACTGCCCTAACCCATCTGGACAAGAGGAATACCTATGTGAGAATGCTGTTCATCGACTACAGCTCGGCATTCAACACCATAGTACCCTCCAAGCTCGTCATCAAGCTCGAGACCCTGGGTCTCGACCCCGCCCTGTGCAACTGGGTACTGGACTTCCTGACGGGCCGCCCCCAGGTGGTGAGGGTAGGCAACAACATCTCCTCCCCGCTGATCCTCAACACTGGGGCCCCACAAGGGTGCGTTCTGAGCCCTCTCCTGTACTCCCTGTTCACCCACGGCTGCGTGGCCACGCACGCCTCCAACTCAATCATCAAGTTTGCGGACGACACAACAGTGGTAGGCTTGATTACCAACAACGACGAGACGGCCTACAGGGAGGAGGTGAGGGCCCTCGGAGTGTGGTGTCAGGAAAATAACCTCACACTCAACGTCAACAAAACTAAGGAGATGATTGTGGACTTCAGGAAACAGCAGAGGGAACACCCCCCATCCACATCGATGGAACAGTAGTGGAGAGGGTAGCAAGTTTTAAGTTCCTCGGCATACACATCACAGACAAACTGAATTGGTCCACTCACACAGACAGCATCGTGAGGAAGGCGCAGCAGCGTCTCTTCAACCTCAGGAGGCTGAAGAAATTCGGCTTGTCACCAAAAGCACTCACAAACTTCTACAGATGCACAATCGAGAGCATCCTGGCGGGCTGTATCACTGCCTGGTATGGCAACTGCACCGCCCTCAACCGTAAGGCTCTCCAGAGGGTAGTGAGGTCTGCACAACGCATCACCGGGGCAAACTACCTGCCCTCCAGGACACCTACACCACCCGATGCTACAGGAAGGCCATAAAGATCATCAAGGACATCAACCACCCGAGCCACTGCCTGTTCACCCCGCTGTCATCCAGAAGGCGAGGTCAGTACAGGTGCATCAAAGCTGGGACCGAGAGACTGAAAAACAGCTTCTATCTCAAGGCCATCAGACTGTTAAACAGCCACCACTAACATTGAGTGGCTACTGCCAACACACTGTCAATGACACTGACTCTACTCCAGCCACTTTAATCATGGGAATTGATGGGAAATGATGTAAATATATCACTAGCCACTTTAAACAATGCTACCTTATATAATGTTACTTACCCTACATTGTTCATCTCATATGCATACGTTGATACTGTACTCTATATCATCGACTGCATCCTTATGTAATACATGTATCACTAGCCACTTTAACTATGCCACTTTGTTTACATACTTATCTCATATGTATATACTGTACTCGATATCATCTACTGTATCTTGCCTATGCTGCTCTGTACCATCACTCATTCATATATCCTTATGTACATATTCTTTATCCCCTTACACTGTGTATAAGACAATAGTTTTTTTGGAATTGTTAGTTAGATCACTTGTTCGTTATTACTGCATTGTCGGAACTAGAAGCACAAGCATTTCGCTACACTCGCATTAACATCTGCTAACCATGTGTATGTGACAAATAAAATTTGATTTGATTTTGTTTTATTCAGTCAATGTTCCATTCAGACAGCAGCGTTCTATTGGAGCCTTGGAAAGGAGCGTTCTATTGGAGCGTTGGAAAGCAGCGTTCCATTGGAGCCTTGGAAAGGAGCGTTCCATTGGAGCCTTGGAAAGGAGTCTATTGGAGCCTTGGAAAGGAGCCATTGGAGCCTTGGAAAGGAGCGGTCTATTGGAGCCTTGGAAAGGAGCGGTCCATTGGAGCCTTGGAAAGGAGCGGTCCATTGGAGCCTTGGAAAGGAGCGGTCCATTGGAGCGTTGGAAAGGAGCGGTCCATTGGAGCCTTGGAAAGGAGCGGTCCATTGGAGAGAAAGGAGCGGTCCATTGGAGCCTTGGAAAGGAGCGGTCCATTGGAGCCTTGGAAAGGAGCGGTCCATTGGAGCCTTGGAAAGGAGCGGTCCATTGGAGCCTTGGAAAGGAGCGGTCCATTGGAGCCTTGGAAAGGAGCGGTCCATTGGAGCCTTGGAAAGGAGTTCCATTGGAGCGTTGGAAAGGAGCGTTCCATTGGAGCCTTGGAAAGGAGCGGTCCATTGGAGCGTTGGAAAGGAGCGGTCTATTGGAGCGTTGGAAAGGAGCGGTCTATTGGAGCGTTGGAAAGGAGCGGTCTATTGGAGCGTTGGAAAGGAGCGGTCTAATTTAGCAGTTTATTGGAGCGTTCTATTGGAGCGTTGGAAAGGAGCGGTCTATTGGAGCGTTCCATTGGAGCCTTGGAAAGGAGCGGTCCATTGGAGCGTTGGAAAGGAGCGGTCTAATTTAGCGTTCTAATGGAGCGTTCTAATTTAGCGGTCTATTGGAGCGTTCTATTGGAGCGTTGGAAAGGAGCGGTCTATTGGAGCGTTGGAAAGGAGCGGTCTATTGGAGCGTTGGAAAGGAGCGGTCTAATTTAGCAGTCTATTGGAGCGTTCTATTGGAGCGTTGGAAAGGAGCGGTCTAATTTAGCAGTCTATTGGAGCGTTCTATTGGAGCGTTGGAAAGGAGCGGTCTAATTTAGCAGTCTATTGGAGCGTTCTATTGGAGCGTTGGAAAGGAGCGGTCTATTGGAGCGTTGGAAAGGAGCGGTCTATTGGAGCGTCTATTGGAAAGGAGCGGTCTATTGGAGCGTTGGAAAGGAGCGTCTATTGGAGCGTTGGAAAGGAGCGTCTATTGGAGCCTTGGAAAGGAGCGGTCTATTGGAGCGTTGGAAAGGAGCGGTCTATTGGAGCGTTGGAAAGGAGCGGTCTATTGGAGCGTTGGAAAGGAGCGGTCTATTGGAGCGTTGGAAAGGAGTGTTGGAAAGGAGGGTTGGAATGGAGCTTTCGAATGGAGCGTTGGAATGGAGCGTTCTAATGGAGTGTTCTAAATTACTATTTCATTCAGACCGTGAATGTTCTGAACAGTGTTCTAAAGGTGGTGGTGGGAAAACATCCCTGTAGGTTCCGTCTGATCCTGCGCTTGTTTTTGTTCCTTTGCTCTCGTTTGCCAGACCTTCTCTGTCTGTCATGTGATCTCACTGTCAAATATTATTCCGTGGATAATATAGTGATAATGTTATTACTGTACCTTAGCACTGATTATGTTATAGTTAATTAACCAACATGTTCTTGTTGCTCATATACACCTCAGCTTCATAAACAGGCTATATGATAGCCTGCCCTCTTTACTGATATTAAATCAACTGTTTAGTAAGTACTGATTTTAAGTTGTACATGGCGCTTTATCTAAGGTGTTGCCCTCTACTGGTGGGTATTGTATGGCCTCCCCTATAGCCTACTATACACTTACTGTTCAGGTTTACATATATTTCAATGATAAGATATTTCAATTGTATTTTCCCATTCAATTTGCTAAGCTAATTCTATAGAAATGCCCCATTCTCTAAACTAAGCTAATTATATGGTGTTTCCCAACTCTATGCTAGAATAAGCTAAGCTAATTACATGGCGTTTCCCAACTCTATGCTAGAATAAGCTAAGCTAATTACATGGCGTTTCCCAACTCTATGCTAGAATAAGCTAAGCTAATTACATGGCGTTTCCCAACTCTATGCTAGAATAAGCTAAGCTAATTACATGGCGTTTCCCAACTCTATGCTAGAATAAGCTAAGCTAATTACATGGTGTTTCCCAACTCTATGCTAGAATAAGCTAAGCTAATTACATGGCGTTTCCCAACTCTATGCTAGAATAAGCTAAGCTAATTACATGGCGTTTCCCAACTCTATGCTAGAATAAGCTAAGCTAATTACATGGCGTTTCCCAACTCTATGCTAGAATAAGCTAAGCTAATTACATGGCGCTTCCCCAATCTTTGAGTGCTAAAGCTAACGTGTGTGTCTCTCTCTGACCTACAGAAACCAGCTCCTCCCAAACCTGTTGAGGTCAAGCCTAAGAAGGCTATATCCAAGGTAAAGCCATCGACCCCCCCACACACACACACACACACACACACACTCTGCAATGGAGCGTATATCCACAAATGCATGATGTTTGTTTTAAAGTCTCATGTACCTTTAGTCCATTTGAATGTTCTCAAATGTACTCTCAGTCCTGTGTTTTTATTGGTCGTCTTTGTCCTCTGTTGGGATTAGTCGACTCTGTTTCTGTGTTCTGATTGGCTGGCTGTGTTCTGATTGGCTTTCTCTGCCCAAAGGACATGAAGGAAAAGAAAGGTGGCGCTAAGGTGAAGGAGGATGGCCCCTCCCATAACGGACAGGCTATGACTGAGGAGGTACGCTAGGCCACACCAGAGGAGAGGAGGGGGGCTGGTGGTGGGATTATAATAATCTAACATGTAGAAGGAGAGGAGGAGGAGGAGGAGGGGGGCTGGTGGTGGGATTATAATCATCTAACATGTAGAAGGAGAGGGGGGCTGGTGGTGGGATTATAATAATCTAACATGTAGAAGGAGAGGAGGAGGAGGAGGGGGGCTGGTGGTGGGATTATAATCATCTAACATGTAGAAGGAGAGGAGGGGTTTGGTGGTGGGATTATAATCATCTAACATGTAGAAGGAGAGGAGGGGGTTTGGTGGTGGGATTATAATCTAACATGTAGAAGAGAGGGGGCTGGTGGTGGGGAGAAGGAGAGGGGGTTTGGTGGTGGGATTATAATCATCTAACATGTAGAAGGAGAGGAGGGGGTTTGGTGGTGGGATTATAATCTAACATGTAGAAGGAGAGGGGGCTGGTGGTGGGATTATAATCATCTAACACGTAGAAGGAGAGGGGCTGGTGGTGGGATTATAATCATCTAACACGTAGAAGGAGAGGGGGTTTGGTGGTGGGATTATAATCATCTAACATGTAGAAGGAGAGGAGGGGGTTTGGTGGTGGGATTATAATCTAACATGTAGAAGGAGAGGGGGCTGGTGGTGGGATTATAATCATCTAACACGTAGAAGGAGAGGGGTTTGGTGGTGGGATTATAATCTAACATGTAGAAGGAGAGGAAGGGGTTTGGTGGTGGGATTATAATCATCTAACATGTAGAAGGAGAGGGGGCTGGTGGTGGGATTATAATCATCTAACACGTAGAAGGAGAGGAGGAGGAGGGCTGGTGGTGGGATTATAATCATCTAACAGGGGGCTGGTGGTGGGATTATAATCATCTAACATGTAGAGGAGAGGAGGGGGCTGGTGGTGGGATTATAATCATCTAACATGTAGAAGGAGAGGAGGAGGAGGGCTGGTGGTGGGATTATAATCATCTAACATGTAGAAGGAGAGGAGGAGGAGGAGGGGGCTGGTGGTGGGATTATAATCATCTAACATGTAGAAGGAGAGGAGGAGGGGGCTGGTGGTGGGATTATAATAATCTAACATGTAGAAGGAGAGGAGGAGGAGGGCTGGTGGTGGGATTATAATCATCTAACATGTAGAAGGAGAGGAGGAGTAGGGGGGCTGGTAGTGGGATTATAATCATCTAACATGTATTCCTTTGATGTTCTCCCTGTCTGAATATGTCTCACACACACACACAGATCTGTGTGTCTCGCTCCAGTGTCAGTGTGACCTACTACAGAAGTCTTGCTCCCTACTCCATGTCTGTCAGAGGCCAGAGTGAGACAGTCAGAGTCAACGGTATGACAGACATATGGTGTGCTGTGGGATCCTGACAGAGTGTGATTTAAACAGAGCGGTTGTCTCCAAATGGAACCCTATTCCCTCAGACAATCTCCACTTCAAAAAAAAATCCCAAATAACACAAGCCCGCTTAACCCAGAAGACAGCTGCACTAATGTGTCGGAGGACACAACATTCAACTGACGACCTCAGTCAGCCTGCAGGCACCCGGTCCACCACAAGGAGTTGCTAGAGCACTGCCACGTAGAGTAGGCCAGAAGGCTATACTGGAAAACCTGACCTCTATCAAAATAAAAAGATGGCGGAGCTGCAAAAGGGTGTTTATTTACATAGTGATTCCAGAACAAAAACAGTACTGCCATCTAACATACACCTTATGGGACAGCTAAACACAATGCTGCCCCATCCATGAACTGAAAGAGGCTCCTTTTTGTAGGGCTAGCCCCTCCCCTCAGAACGAGAGAGAGAGAGATAATCCACAACATAGATAAGTGTGAACTAAGACAGAAGTTAACTTGTGTGCGTGCTTTAAAGTACCAAATACTGCCAGTGACAAGTATGTATGATGAGCCAAGTAAAGGCCCCCCCTTAACCCGGACGACGCTGGGCCGATTGTGCGCCGCCCAATGGGACTCCCGGTCACGACCGGTTGTGACACAGCCTGGGATTGAATCTGGGTCTGTAGTCCAACACCATGATGCCGTGCCACCTGGGAGGCCCTGATTTGTTTAGTTCTGACATTAGATTATTCAATATAATACAAATCTCCAAACTTATTTTATAGCGCTATGTAATACCCTGGCGGTTAATTTCATTAGCAGTTTGTTTTTCTAGGTTCAGAACACAACATGTATAAAGCTAACATAAACCGCTCAGCAAATACTTCAATAGTTTAAGCATGTGTTGCAGAACAGTGATTAAAATAGGTTTTTTTCTGTCAATGTTATTTTTAAAAACTACCTTGACAGCGTTAGTCATCAGTGACTGAGTTGACAAGCCACTGACGACGTTAACAACAGGTACTTAAAACAGACATATTTTTCCTTCTAAAAAATAAAAGTTTAAATATAAACATACAAAATATAAATATTTTGTAAAATATTGAATATTGTTTATTTGCAAATCCCCAATAAAAACGTAACCGCTTTCAGACCTTTCAGAACTCTGACGAAGTTGACGTTAGACATAAACCTGACTAGGTTGACGGTAGACATAAACCTGACTAGGTTGACGGTAGACATAAACCTGACTAGGTTGACGGTAGACATAAACCTGACTAGGTTGACGGTAGACATAAACCTGACTAGGTTGACGGTAGACATAAACCTGACTAGGTTGACGGTAGACATAAACCTGACTAGGTTGACGGTAGACATAAACCTGACTAGGTTGACGGTAGACATAAACCTGACTAGGTTGACGGTAGACATAAACCTGACTAGGTTGACGGTAGACATAAACCTGACTAGGTTGACGGTAGACATAAACCTGACTAGGTTGACGGTAGACATAAACCTGACTAGGTTGACGGTAGACATAAACCTGACTAGGTTGACGGTAGACATAAACCTGACTAGGTTGACGGTAGACATAAACCTGACTAGGTTGACGGTAGACATAAACCTGACTAGGTTGACGGTAGACATAAACCTGACTAGGTTGACGGTAGACATAAACCTGACTAGGTTGACGGTAGACATAAACCTGACTAGGTTGACGGTAGACATAAACCTGACTAGGTTGACGGTAGACATAAACCTGACTAGGTTGACGGTAGACATAAACCTGACTAGGTTGACGGTAGACAAATCTGACTTTTTTTCTCCTTTTTTTTTACAGAGTTGACATTCCATATTTTTCTACTTTATTCAATAGGTATACTTAGTAGCAATTTAGTTTTTTCTCAGTTGCATATGACTCAAAAAAACTAATTTTAAAATGAACATATTTGAACCATAGAATATGAGTTATCTTAATCTTTAAGGGAAATTGAATTGACAGGTTCTGGTTGTATATGGTTTAAATCTATGAAAGTAGAGGACTTTCAGGACCATGTGTTGCCTTGTTGCACGATATGTTGACCAATCACAGTTTAGAGAGAAATATTATTTAAATTGAAATGTGGCAATAAACTACATGAGACACTTTTTAGAATTTGGAACACATTTGGGGAGAGTTTGAAAGTGTGATTCTTTGCTCTGGACAAGGACATTTCCTGGCACAGAGCTGACATGAATTAATAATATTGAAAATATTTCTTGAAAAATGCCTAATTAAATTAAAATGTTTATTTTTTTATTGACCCTTTTTATGTTATCGGGGAGTCCTACTGAGACCAAGGTCTCTTACAGAGGAGCCCTGAAGTACATAAATGACAGAAAATACATCAAAATATAAATACAAGCAGAAAGAAAGAAACACACTGTCATAAAGAATGCATTACGCAATACTTATTTTCCACCATAATTTGCAAATAAATTCATTCAAAATCCTACAATGTGATTTTCTGGATTTTTTTTCTCATTTTGTCTGTCATAGTTGAAGTGTACCTATGATGAAAATTACAGGCCTCATCTTTTTAAGCGGGAGAACTTGCACAATTGGTGGCTGACTAAATACTTTTTTGCCCCACTGTATAACCTATCGGGCGGCAGGTAGCCTAGCAGTTAAGAGCGTTGAGCCAGTAACTGAAAGGTCATTAGTTTGAATCCACGAGCTGATTATCTGAAAAATATGTTAATGTGCCCTTGAACAAGGGAAAGTGTCTGCTGAATCAGGGGTTCCCAAGCTTCCACTTGGGGCCCCCCTTCCAAATCAAATCAAATCAAATCAATTTTATTTATATAGCCCTTCGTACATCAGCTGATATCTCAAAGTGCTGTACAGAAACCCAGCCTAAAACCCCAAACAGCAAGCAATGCAGGTGTAGAAGCACGGTGGCTAGGAAAAACTCCCTAGAAAGGCCAAAACCTAGGAAGAAACCTAGAGAGGAACCAGGCTATGTGGGGTGGCCAGTCCTCTTCTGGCTGTGCCGGGTGGAGATTATAACAGAACATGGCCAAGATGTTCAAATGTTCATAAATGACCAGCATAATAATATAATAATATAATAATAATATAGTATAATAATAAGGCAGAACAGTTGAAACTGGAGCAGCAGCACGGTCAGATGGACTGGGGACAGCAAGGAGTCATCATGTCAGGTAGTCCTGGGGCATGGCCCTAGGGCTCAGGTCCTCCGAGAGAGAAAAAAAGAGAGAATTAGAGAGAGCATATGTGGGGTGGCCAGTCCTCTTCTGGCTGTGCCGGGTGGAGATTATAACAGAACATGGCCAAGATGTTCAAATGATCAGCATGTTCGAATAATAAGAAGGCAGAACAGTTGAAACTGGAGCAGCAGCACGGCCAGGTGGACTGGGGACAGCAAGGAGTCATCATGTCAGGTAATCCTGGGGCATGGTCCTAGGGCTCAGGTCCTCCGAGAGAGAGAAGGAGAGAATTAGAGAACGCACACTTAGATTCACACAGGACACCGAATAGGACAGGAGAAGTACTCCAGATATAACAAACTGACCCTAGCCCCCCGACACAAACTACTGCAGCATAAATACTGGCGGCTGAGACTTCCAGCATTGGGGAACATCCCGTGACCCCCTGCAAGCGTGCCACGTTTATTTCTGTAGGCACAAGCATTATTCATGACACAAACTGTTCACACCTCTCTTGTTGGTGGAGCTAAAGAAGAACAATCCTGCAGTTCTATACGTTTTGTCATGAGGTGCAAAGAACATGTTGCAGTTTTAAAGCTAATCTTCTTGCAGTTCTATATGTTTTGTCATGAGGTGCAAAGAACATGTTGCAGTTTTAAAGCTAATCTTCTTGCAGTTCTATACGTTTTGCCATGTCTGTGTGTTCATGTGAAAATGACTATCTACGGGCTAAAAAAAACAAATAAAAAAACATTAGCTGATATGTGAGTTGATCTGGACATTTCAAGTTCTAATTATATCTCTCTAAGATCTGTAATGACTGACAAGAGGAACTGATGATGCACTAACCGATTTAGAAATGGTACCTTGTGCATTCTACTATTACATCGTTCAAGAGTACGTTTAAAGCCGGACTGAGTTCCTTCAAAAATAAAACATCTATAAAAAAAATTATATATAACTATTTTCTACATTGTATAATAATAGTGAAGACATCACAACTATGAAATAACACATATGGAATCATGTAGAAACCAAAAAAAGTGTTAAAGAAATCTAAATGTATTTTATATTTGTTCTCAACTAGCCTACCTGTTTAAATAAAGGGTTAGGGTTATATATATACATACCTGGTTAAATAAAGGGTTAGGGTTATATATATACATACCTGGTTAAATAAAGGGTTAGGGTTATATATATACATACCTGGTTAAATAAAGGGTTAGGGTTATATATATACATACCTGGTTAAATAAAGGGTTAGGGTTATATATATACATACCTGGTTAAATAAAGGTGAAATATAAAAAATAAAAACAATTCAAATAGCCCTTTGCCTTGATGCTTTAAACACTATTGGCATTCTCTCAACCAGCTTCACGTGGAAGGGTTTTCCAACAGGAGTTCCCACATGCTGAGCACTTGTTGGCTGCTTTTCCTTTACTCTGCGGTCCACCTCAACCCTAACTATCTCAATTGGGTTGAGGTCGGGTGATTGTGGACGTCAGGTCATCTGATGCGGCACTCCAACACTCTCCTTCTTGATCAAATATCCCTTACAACGCCTCGAGGTGTGGGTCATTGTCCTGTTGAAAAACAAATGATAGTCCCACTAAGCGCAAACCAGATGGGATGGCGTATTGCTGTAGTAGCCATGCTGGTTAAGTGTGCCTTGAATTCTAAATAAATCACAGTGTCCCCAGCAAAGCACCCCCACACCATTACACCACCTCCTCCATGCTTCACTGTGGGAACCACACATGCAGAGATCATCCGTTCACATACTCTGCATCTCACAAAATCACAACGGTTGGAACAAGTCTCACATTTGGACTCATCAGAGCAAAGGACAGATTTCCACCAGTCTAATGTACATTGCTTGTGTTTCTAGGCCCAAGCAAGTCTCTTCTTATTATTGGTGTCCTTTAGTAGTGGTTTCTTTGCAGCAATTCAACCATGAAGGCCTGATTCACACAATCTCCTCTGAACAGTTGATGTTGAGATGTGTCTGTTACTTGAACTCTGTGAAGCATTTATTTGGGATGAAATTTCTAAGGCTGGTAACTCTAATGTACTTATCCTCTGCAGCAGAGGTAACTCTGGGTCTTCCTTTCCTGTGGAGGTCCTCATGAGAGTCAGTTTCATCATAGTGCTTGATGGTTTTTGCGACTGCACTTGAAGAAACTTTAAAAGTTCTTAATGTTCCTGATTGACTGACCTTCATGTCTTAAAGTAAAGATGGACTGTTGTTTCTCTTTGCTTATTTGAGCTGTTCTTGGCGTAATATGGACTTGGGCTTTTACCAAATAGGGATATCTTCTGCATACTACCTCTATCTTTTCACAACACAACTGATTGGCTCAAATGCATTAAGAAAGAAAGAAATTCCACAAATTAACTTTTTTTACAAGGCACACCTGTTAATTGAAATGCATTCCAGGTGACTACCTCATGAAGCTGGTTGAGAGAACGCCAAGAGTGTGCAAAGCTATCAAGGCAAAGGGTGGCTACGTTGAAGAATCTTAAATATAAAATACATTTTGATTTATTAACTTTTTTGGTTACTACATGATTCCATATGTGTTATTTCATAGTTTTGATGTCTTCACTAGTGTTCTACAATGTAGAAAATATTAAAACTAAAGAAAAACCTTTGAGTAGGTGTGTCCAAACTTTTGACTGGTGCTGTGTGTGTGTGTGATATCTATCAATAATTGTGGGGGGATTTCACCTCTGTGGGTGACTTTAACCAGTGTGTGTGCTATAAACTAAGTGTTGGAGCTCTTTAAACCTTAGCTTAAACCTTGATGTGGTTGTGTACACTAACATTGTGTGGTTGTGACTGCAGTATGAAATGTGTGTGTTTCCCCCATCAGTATGTACAGAACAGGAGGCTGGTGCCACCATAATTGGGGAGGACGGGCTCGTGGTAATGCCTGGAGCGGAATTAGTGGAACGGTATCATTCATAATTGCATTCCATTTACTCCATTCCTGCAATTATTATGAGCTGTCTTCCCCTCGGTAGCCTCTAACACGTCACTGTGTGTCTGTCTGTTTGGAGAACAGTGGTGTGGACTGCTGGTGATACTACTAACTAGTCATCTTCTCCTTGACCATGGAACCATGGATGGAAACATCGTACCTCCCACGGGTACTTCCTGGTCCCTTTATGACATCACGTATGACATCGTGGTATATTTGTTTCTGTCTGCAGGAGACTGAGGCTGTGGAGGCGGAGTCGGTCAAGGAGAAGGAATGAGGAAGTGGGGGGGTCTTTCTCTGACTCCTCCCAAACCAGTACCATGGAAACGGAGGATTATTTTTTTTTCCAGGATTTTGTAAAATGCTGATTTTTTTGTTTGTCCTGTGATACTAGCAAAGATAACCAGCAGCAACCCACTTCCACACTCCTTACAGTTGTCTCTCCCTCTCCTCTCCTTTTCTTTCCTTTCCTTCCTGGAAGACAGAATGAAGTGACATGTTTTTATAAAATGGTGATGCCTCTCAGTTCCTCTCTAAACAATGTCATGTCCTCTTGACCGTGATGGCTCTTTTGTGATGACATCGCTGTAAATTAAGTGGACCTTCCACCTCTGACATCAGAGACCCAAGGGTCAGACTAGGCTCCTATGATATAACAAGTGACCTTTGACCCTGACCTGAGGTGTTGCCATGGTGAATATTTGCAGCTTTTTAAACAGATTTAGAAGTGTTCAGAATCGCCAGCCATTCCTGTGTTGTAATTTGTGAGTCTGTGGTTGTCTGTCAGAGTAGACTGTTCTAGAACTCTGGCTTCCAGAACCTCTGGGTTCCACCCTGGTTGTCTGTCAGAGCAGACTGTTCTAGAACTCTGGCTTCCAGAACCTCTGGGTTCCACCCTGGTTGTCTGTCAGAGCAGACTGTTCTAGAACTCTGGCTTCCAGAACCTCTGGGTTCCACCCTGGTTGTCTGTCAGAGCAGACTGTTCTAGAACTCTGGCTTCCAGAACCTCTGGGTTCCACCCTGGTTGTCTGTCAGAGCAGACTGTTCTAGAACTCTGGCTTCCAGAACCTCTGGGTTCCACCCTGGTTGTCTGTCAGAGCAGACTGTTCTAGAACTCTGGCTTCCAGAACCTCTGGGTTCCACCCTGGTTGTCTGTCAGAGCAGACTGTTCTAGAACTCTGGCTTCCAGAACCTCTGGGTTCCACCCTGGTTGTCTGTCAGAGCAGCATAGCAATAACAAGTGGCGCTTCTGTTCTAGAACTCTGAGGCTTCTAGAACCTCTCTGGGTTCCACCCTGCCTGTGGGAAAACAACATTATTTTGAAATAAAAACAGAGTTGACATTTTGTGAGTACTGTGTGTTTTACTTCCTAGTATATCTAGTCACTATCTGTACCCATACAATACCCACTTCACCTGTATTTATGCTGTGGAAAGCTCAGGTGTGTGTGTGTGTGTGTGTGTGAGTGAGAGAGAGGTCAAGGGGGGGTAAGTGGCCATGTTCAATACAACTGCTGTGTCAGGAAATGAAAGATCAGCATTTCACAGAGAGGCGGGGCAGCCGAGTCTAGAGAGGCTCCCTCATTGGCCAGCCCAGGTGTCACTCAGAGCCTTGGGCCCATGATAGGCTGTGGATGTGGAAATATTTCCCCATAGAAGCAGCTCTAGAGCACTGAGAAAAGGTTCAGAACTCTGATATAACTGTGTATAACCTTGTCATAACATTCTACAGTTATTATTAAGGATATTACAGTTATACACAGTTATACCAGTTATTATTAGTTATAACAGTTATTATTACAGTTATACCAGTTATTATTAGTTATAACAGTTATTATTACGTCTATACACAGTTATACCAGTTATTATTAGTTATAACAGTTATTATTACAGTTACACCAGTTATTAGTTATAACAGTTATTATTACGCCTATTCACAGTTATACCAGTTATTATTAAATATAACAGGTATTATTACGGTTATACACAGTTATACCAGTTATTATTAGTTATACCAGTTATTATTATGGTTATGCACAGTTATAACAGTTATTAAGGTTATTCACAGTTCTAGCCTGTTGTAAGAACAATACGGAACCAATAAACTCTATAATATGTGCCTTCCTTCAATGTGATACACCTGTCTCAGTTAAAGTGACCATCACTAACCCATTAGAGTCTAAACCGGGGGGAGGTGGGGTTCTACTGAACTAAAAGGTCATACCAAGGATCATTAAGCTATTTGATTTAGAATTTGAAGACCCCTTAAAGTATCCCAAAAATATGTCTAGAAAATATTTGATGGAAAAACAAATGTTCTGACAAAACGCCGCTCTGTCACTTTTCACCAGAGTGCGACATCAATGGATGGAGACGCCTCCAACAGACATCTCCACTCACGGATTTCTATGAGGATTAATTTATTATGCTAATTTGATTTCCATGGGGGCTTGGACATCGACTCTCTGGGTTTTATACAGAATAAACCAATGATTTATTTAAGTTTTTTAAATATATTATTTTTCCTTTATTTTACCAGGCAAGTCAGTTAAGAACAAATTCTGATTTTCAATGGTGGCCTAGGAACAGTGGGTTAACTGCCTGTTCAGGGGCAGAACGACAGATTTGAACCTTGTCAGCTCAGGGGTTTGATCTTGCAACCTTCCGGTTACTAGTCCAACACTCTAACCACTAGGCTACCCTGCCACCCCAATGACTACCGCCCTGTCAAATCAAATCAAATTCTATTTGTCACATACACATGGTTAGCAGATGTTAATGCGAGTGTAGCAGCAAAATGCTTGTGCTTCTAGTTCCGACAATGCAGTAATAACCAACGAGTAATCTAACCTAACAATTCCACAACAGCTACCTTATACACACAAGTGTAATGGGATAAAGAATATGTACATAAAGATATATGAGTGAAGTGATGGTACAGAACGCTACAGGCAATATGCAGTAGATGGTATAGAGTGCAGTATATACATATGAGATGAATAATGTAGGGTATGTAAACATTATATTAAGTGTCATTGTTTAAAGTGGCTAGTGATACATTTATAACATAAAGATGCAGTAGATGGTATAGAGTACAGTATATACATATACATATGAGATGAGTAATGTAGGGTATGTAAACATTATATTAAGTGTCATTGTTTAAAGTGGCTAGTGATACATTTATAACATAAAGATGCAGTAGATGGTATAGAGTACAGTATATACATATACATATGAGATGAGTAATGTAGGGTATGTAAACATTATATTAAGTGTCATTGTTTAAAGTGGCTAGTGATACATTTATAACATAAAGATGCAGTAGATGGTATAGAGTACAGTATATACATATGAGATGAGTAATGTAGGGTATGTAAACATTATATTAAGTAGCATTGTTTAAAGTGGCTAGTGATACATTTATAACATAAAGATGCAGTAGATGATATAGAGTACAGTATATACATATACATATGAGATGAGTAATGTAGGGTATGTAAACATTATATTAAGTGTCATTGTTTAAAGTGGCTAGTGATACATTTTTGACATGTATGGCAGCAGCCACAATGTTAGTGGTGGCTGTTTAAAGATGCAGATAGAAGTTTAACATGATATAGAAGCTGTTTAACAGTCTATGGCCTTGAGATACATTTAACAGTCTATGAGATAGAAGCTGTTTAAATCTGATGGTGAGATAGAAGCTGTTTAACAGTCTATATGAGATAAGCTGTTTAACAGTCTGATGGCCTTGAGATAGAAGCTGTTTAACAGTCTGTGGCCTTGAGATAGAAGCTGTTTAACAGTCTGATGGCCTTGAGATAGAAGCTGTTTAACAGTCTGAGCCTTGAGATAGAAGCTGTTTAACAGTCTGATGGCCTTGAGATAGAAGTTGTTTAACAGTCTGTCTGATGGCAGTCTGATGGCCTTGAGATAGAAGCTGTTTAACAGTCTGATGGCCTTGAGATAGAAGCTGTTTAACAGTCTGATGGCCTTGAGATAGAAGCTGTTTAACAGTCTGATGGTCTTGAGATAGAAGCTGTTTAACAGTCTGATGGCCTTGAGATAGAAGCTGTTTAACAGTCTGATGGCCTTGAGATAGAAGCTGTTTAACAGTCTGATGGCCTTGAGATAGAAGCTGTTTAACAGTCTGATGGCCTTGAGATAGAAGCTGTTTTTCAGTCTCTCTGTGTTAGTGGTGGTTGTTTAACAGTCTGATGGCCTTGAGATAGAAGCTGTTTTTCAGTCTCTCGGTCCCAGCTTTGATGCACCTGTACTGACCTCGCCTTCTGGATGATAGCGGGGTGAACAGGTAGTGGCTTGGGTGGTTGTTGTCCTTGATGATCTTTATGGCCTTCCTGTGACATCGGGTGCTGTAGGTGTCCTGGAGGGCAGGTAGTTTGCCTCTGGTGATGCGTTGTGCAGACCTCACTACCCTCTGGAGAGCCTTACGGTTGTGGGCGGAGCAGTTGCCGTACCAGGCGGTGATACATCCCGACAGGATGCTCTCGATTGTGCATCTGCAGAAGTTTGTGAGTGCTTTTGGTGACAAGCCAATTTCTTCAGCCTCCTGAGGTTGAAGAGGCGCTGCTGCGCCTTCTTCACCACGCTGTCTGTGTCAGTGGACCAATTCAGTTTGTCCGTGATGTGTACGCCGAGGAACTTAAAGCTTACTACCCTCTCCATTACTGTCCCGTCGATGTGGATAGGGGGGTGCTCCCTCTGCTGTTTCCTGAAGTCCACAATCATCTCCGTTGTTTTGTGAAGTTGAGTGTGAGGTTATTTTCCTGACACCACACTCCGAGGGACCTCACTTCCTCCCTGTAGGCCGTCTCGTCATTGTTGGTAATCAAGCCTACCACTGTAGTGTCGTCTGCAAACTTGATGATTGAGTTGGAGGCGTGCATGGCCACACAGTCGTGGGTGAACAGGGAGTACAGGAGAGGGCTCAGAACGCACCCTTGTGGGGCCCCAGTGTTGAGGATCAGCAGAGTGGAGATGTTGTTCTACACTCACCACGTGGGGGCGGCCCTTCAGGAAGTCCAGTACCCAGTTGCACAGGGCGGGGTTGAGACCCAGGGTCTCGAGCTTGATGACGAGTTTGGAGGGTACTATGGTGTTGAATGCTGAGCTGTAGTTGATGAACAGCATTCTCACATAGGTCTTCCTCTTGTCCAGATGGGTTAGGGCAGTGTGGTTGCAATTGCGTCGTCTGTGGACCTATGGAGGCGGTAAGCAAATTGGAGTGGGTCTAGGGTGTCAGGTAGGGTGGAGGTGATATGGTCCTTGACTAGTCTCTCAAAGCACTTCATGATGACGGAAGTGAGTGCTACGGGGCAGTAGTCGTTTATCTCAGTTACCTTAGCTTTCTTGGGAACAGGGACAATGGTGGCCCTCTTGAAGCATGTGGGGACAGCAGACTGGGATAAGGATTGATTGAATATGTCCAGCCAGCTGGTCTGCGCATGCTCTGAGGACGCGGCTGGGGATGCCGTCTGGGCCTACAGCCTTGCGAGGGATAACACGTTTAAATAACACGTTGGCTGCAGTGAAGGAGAGGCCACAGGTTTTGGTAGAGGGGCAGTGTCAGTGGCACTGTATTGTCCTCAAAGAGAGTAAAGAAGTTATTTAGTCTGTCTGGGAGCAAGACATCCTGGTCGGCGACGGGGCTGTTTTTCTTTTTGTAATCCGTGATTGACTGTAGACCCTGCCACCAGTGTCTAGTGATGACATCATTACCAGTGTCTAGTGATGACATCATTACCCGTATCTAGTGATGACTTCATTGGTGACATCATTACCAGTATCTAGTGATGACTTAATTGGTGACATCATTCAAATCAAATCTGATTTGAGCAGAATACAACCTTACTGTGAAATGTTTACTTACAAGCCCTTAACCAACAATGCAGTTCAAGATAAAGAGTTAAGAAAATATTTACTAAATAAACTAAAGTAAAAAATGTAATAAAAAGTTACACAATAAAATAACAATTACGAGGCTATATTCTGAGGGTACTGGTACAGAGTCCATGTGGAGGCTATATACTGAGGGTACCGGTACAGAGTCAATGTGGAGGCTATATACTGAGGGTACCGGTACAGAGTCAATGTGGAGGCTATATACTGAGGGTACCGGTACAGAGTCAATGTGGGGGGGTACAGGTTAGTCGAGGTAATTTGTACATGTAGGTAGGGGTGAAGTGACTGCATAGATAATAAAAAGCGAATAGCAGCACTGTGTGTATGTGTGTGGTTGGGGGGGGGGTTCAATGTAAGTAGTCTGGGTGGCCATTTGATTAATTGTTCAGCAGTCTTATGGCTTGGGGGTAGAATCTGTTATGGAGCCTTTTTGACCTAGACTTGGCGCTCCAGGTACCGCTTGCCGTGCGGTGGCAGAGAACAGTCTATGACTAGGGAGGCTGGAGTCTTTGACAACTTTTTGGGCTTTCCTCTGACACCGCCTAGTATATAAGTCCTAGATGTCAGGAAGCTTGGCAATACCAGGCGGTGATGCAACCGGACAGGATGCTCTCGATGGTGCAGCTGGAGAACATTTTGAAAATCTGGGGCCCCATGCCAAGTCTTTCTAGTCTCCTGAGGGAGAAATTACTAGTATCTAGTGATGACTTCACTGGTGATGTTATTACCAGAATCTAGTGATGACATCATTACCATTATCTAGTGATGACATCATTACCAGTATCTAGTGATGACTTCACTGGTGATGTTATTACCAGAATCTAGTGATGACATCATTACCATTATCTAGTGATGACATCATTACCAGTATCTAGTGATGACATCATTACCAGTATCTAGTGATGACTTCAGTGGTGATGTTATTACCAGAATCTAGTGATGACATCATTACCAGTATCTAGTGATGACTTCAGTGGTGATGTTATTACCAGAATCTAGTGATGACATCATTACCAGTATCTAGTGATGACTTCACTGGTGATGTTATTACCAGAATCTAGTGATGACATCATTACCAGTATCTAGTGATGACTTCACTGGTGATGTTATTACCAGAATCTAGTGATGACATCATTACCAGTATCTAGTGATGACTTCACTGGTGATGTTATTACCAGAATCTAGTGATGACATCATTACCAGTATCTAGTGATGACTTCACAGGTGACATCATTACCTTTATCTAGTGATGACTTCACAGGTGACATCATTACCCGTATCTAGTGATGACTTCACAGGTGACATCATTACCTTTATCTCGTGATGACTTCACAGGTGACATCATTACCCGTATCTAGTGATGACTTCACTGGTGATGTTATTACCAGAATCTAGTGATGACTTCACTGGTGGTGTTATTACCAGAATCTAGTGATGACATCATTACCAGTATCTAGTGATGACTTCACAGGTGACATCATTACCCGTATCTAGTGATGACTTCACAGGTGACATCATTACCAGTATCTAGTGATGACATCATTACCAGTATCTAGTGATGACTTCATGGGTGACATCATTTCCAGTATCTAGTGTTGACTTTAGCGGTGACATAATTACCAGTATCTAGTGATGACATCATTACCATTATCTAGTGATGACATCATTACCAGTATCTAGTAATGACATCATGACCAGTATCTAGTGATGACTTCACTGGTGACATCATTTCCAGTATCTAGTGTTGACTTTAGCGGTGACATAATTACCAGTATCTAGTGATGACATCATTACCATTATCTAGTGATGACATCATTACCAGTATCTAGTAATGACATCATGACCAGTATCTAGTGATGACTTCACTGGTGACATCATTACTAGTATCTAGTGATGACTTCACAGGTGACATCATTACCAGTATCTAGTGATGACTTCCCTTCTGACATCATTACCATTATCTAGTGATGACATCATTACCAATATCTAGTGATGACTTCACTAGTGACATCATTACCAGTATCTAGTGATGACTTTACAGGTGACATCATTGCCAGTATCTAGAGATGATGTCACATGTGACATCATTACCATTATCTAGTGATGACATCATTACCAGTATCTAGTGATGACTTCACTGATGACATCACCAGTGGTAGATCTATCAGCAGAGAAAATGTCAGTGTTCGAGAGCATCAAAACCGTGATGCATCGTGGGTAAATTGTGACTGACTGATCTACAAATAATATTGAGTAGCGATTTCTGATGCAAGGTGATCTGTAAGTCAGTCAGTCTCCACTCGCCTTTAAAGGATTCTACCACCATATATTGGGTGCAGGACTGAAGAATCAACACACACTTCCATCTTGTTGTTGAGCAAGAGGTGAATACTAGAGAGCAGAGATTTGGTGTTGGTGAATTATCTGTAAAAGTACTATTCAACTCTCCCACAGGCTTGGCCCAGTCCCAAAGCCCAGAGATCTGCCCCTGGTGTCTGATTGGTTGATCTGTAACCATTGTGAAGTCTGATGCTGAGAGGTCAGGAGGACAGAATGAGGCTGCCACCAGGTGGTCGAGACACGTTAACACAGCTCCTGGCAGAGGTTAGAGGTCAGGGTGACGGGTCGAACTGGATGAACCCCAATGAAACACACAGATCTAACTAACTGCATGTTATAGTTAGTGACTTCATGTCAATATGATGGTTGTGAAGTTAACTAACTTGGTAGGTGAGCATCAATTCCTCTCACCAATTCTCTCCCTATTTATCCCTCCCTATACACTCTATCCATCCCTCTACTCTCTTACCCCCTCCATCCCTCTTACCCCCTCCATCCTTCTGTCCTCTTACCTCCTCCATCCTTCTGTTCTCTTACCCCCTCCACCCCTCTTACCCCCTTTGTCCTCCATCCCTCTATCCCCTAACCCTCTCCATCCCTCTGTCCTCTCACCCCCTCCATCCCTCTGTCCTCTTACCCCCTCCATCCCTCTGTCCTCTTACCCCCTCCATCCCTCTGTCCTCTTACCCCCTCCATCCCTCTGTCCTCTTACCCTCTCTATCCCTCTATCCTCTTACCCCCTCCATCCCTCTGTCCTCTTACACCCTCATACCTCCATCCTCTTACCCCTCCATCCCTCTGTCCTCTTACCCCCTTCATCCCTCTGTCCTCTTACCCTCTCCATCCCTCTGTCCTCTTACCCTCTCCATCCTTCTATCCTTTAACCCCCTCCATCCTCTTAAAAAAGATCCTCTTACCCTGTCTATCCCCTTACCCCCCCATCCCTCTATCATCTTACCCCCTCCATCCCTCTATCCCCTTACGCCCCATCCCTCTATCCTATTATTGGAGAATTACACAACAACCATTTAAAAATAGATTATTTATAATCAATCATTCTACTATACTATATAACTACTCCTGTAGTCTATAATTATTAGAATGTCTCTCTAAAGACTCAATGATCTGGGTCAGAGAGTGAAAGCCAGCATCAAGCCCTTGTGGTCCTGGAACAGGTATGTGCCCTGTTCAGGTTTTTCTGCGAGAGTTGCACCTACAGGCTAATGTACTGGGGAACACATTCCAACGCTTTGTTTCAGGTTGTTTATGTGAAATGTAAATACATGTCAGGCTGATTAGCCAATTACGGACCTGTGGTTTTCTCAGAAAAAAAAAATGTCATGTATAGCTTTGTGGAGTTTCAGATAGCTTGATAGCTTAATTATGTAGCTTGTGTACATCTAGGAGAAGTGGAAAGGCCACCCGTGATGTCGCCAATGACGCAAGCCTGGTTTCTTATTGCACACTGGGGAAAAAATTAATCTGTACGAACTGAAAAAGTTGAATGTCAGATAAACTTGGAATTGTAAAGCACAGTACTTGTTGTTTTAGTTGACTGAATAGGTTTCTGTTTCAGGTCTGTCTAAACGCAACCATGCAATGACACCAACCGCTGCGTTACTAACATGGCTGCTGCTTTGAGTCTGAATAATGTCACTACAAGAGCGTCACACAACACTAGTTGGGTCAGTTCGGGAATGATAAGAACCCAATAAAACACCCAGTGAGATACAGGCTGTTACTCCACCTCATTTTATTCCCATCTAAGGGTCTATTTTTTAGACATCTATTTCCTGTGTTTGAGGGGTGCAAAATCCTCGTCACTCAGCTCTCGTTGGATTGATTTCCTTCATCTCAGTCCTGAGACTCTTTCATACCCCCCGCCCCCACCACAGGTTATACTGCTATTGACACACTTGTTCAATTATGCAACCGAATGTGACAACAGTAATTAATGAGGAAGTCTAGACAGTGCAGGTGAGTGCAGGTAGGCCAAGACAGAGACATTTTCTGGATGGTTGTAGGTCGATTCCACTCTCTATGTTAATGTATTCATATATGCAAATACAGCCATAGCGTTTATGCAAATGAGGCACATATCATTTTATTTGAATACTATAAAAAAATGACCTGATACCACTAGAAAATGTATGTATATATATATATATATATATATAAGTGAATTCGAATAGAAAAGGTGACATTTGACAATAAATTCAATACCTGCATTCCCACACAAATCCCTGAACTCATTCAGTATTTGTCCATGCCAGTAAATGGTTTATGCGCAATTATTCAGTAAAAATCTGATGGATTTTAAAAATTCAAAAAGTTTGGAGTATCTTCATGGTGCATTTATTTTAATTGTTTTTAAAACTATTTAGCAATTTTGACGAACCTCACTACTTTTAAATCGGGCTTAAAGACAACCTAACCTATAGAACAACAAAATATTTAAAGCATCGGGCGTAAAGACAACCTAACCTATAGAACAACAACTCATTTAAACCGTGTGTTTCTATACATGTATGTGTTGATGATCGACGTGGATTGTTGTAACTCACGAGGTTTTGGTTTCATTCATTAGTGTACATCCCCCTCCTCAACCCCTTCCCCCATTTTAGTGCTGGGAGCGGGGCTGAGTCGACTCATGCAGCGGTGACAAATGGAGGAGAAACCCAACGGCTCCGGGAGTGGGTGTGTTGTTTCAGACACGTTGTTAGTTACACAATAACGACACCACCAATAACCCACAGCTCTGACGACCAAATAACAAACAAAAACGACGTGGAAAATGTTACAGCAGCACCATAAACACAATCATAGTCCCCCCAAATGCAGTTTGTAAGAAACGTCTCGCTAACTTGATCTGACGACAGTTTATACGATCATAATCTTCATAAACAGCTGCGCGTAACGGTTACTTTGTAAAGCAAAAACACCGTAAATGAACAGTGTGAAATAATATCAGTGTATCGAATCAGTGGTCATGTCGTTACAATGTAACAACCATTTTCTGTGCTTCGCTCGTCTCCTGCTACAATGTTTCTGCTGCCTCCCTTCCACGTCCCGTGTCTACAGCAGCCCGCACTACTTGGTATTCCTGCGCAGAGGGCTTGCGCTATTACAGGGAGGAGGGGTGGCGGAGGCACGCCACTATTACAACCACTTTAACGGTGTTTTTATCCCCCCCCATGTCTTATACAAACCTTCGAGTGACTCTCACAACAGTTATTGAGGTATTATCGATGCGATGTGTTGTGGAGGGTTGAGCCCCGTCGGAGGGCCTATTTGACGGAAGCGCGGAGGGGTTTGTATGGTGGCCGGGCCTGGCTGTTTAGCGGTGGTACGGTCCTGAATGGAGGAAGTGTTTTCCTGCGGGGTAAACAGTGACAGCTATAGGGCAGACTCCCTCAGCCCCCTAAAAACAAATCGAAAATGGATTCAGACAGTAAACTGGTCGCCCAGCTGAATTCTGGTGAGTAGAGCGAGCTGAATATGTGACATTTAGATGTTATAATTCTCTCCAGTCGCTCCGGCGCCCTCCTCTGTAGCTAACCCGCTCCGTCCTCTCTCTCGCCCCTACAGAACTCTACTTCCTAATCGCCCGCTTTCTACAGTCTGGACCGTGCCAGAACGCAGCAGAGGTGGGTCCGATGGTATTTTAGGATTATTTATTATATTCACAGGTTTGTCTCGGTGTGTGATTTTGAGTTTTTAATCTATTTCCAGACGTTGATCCGGGAGGTGGAGGAGAAGGAGGTGAGTCGTGTATCTATGCTCGCCTCGCATCAAGCTGCTCTCTCTGCACTTTCTCATGTTGATTTTAAGCAGATTTCTCATTTAATGTTTAAAAACACAAATAGACGAGTTGATAGTGTTTGTGATCGGAACTGAACTGTGCATTTCCTGCAGCTACTGCCCACACGACGGGACTGGACGGGGAAGGAGCACCCAGGGAGATACGAAGATTTGGTAAGGCTCCTCTATAACTGAGAAAAAGTTTTTTAGAGAGAGCAAAATAAAAATTGAATTTCCCGCAATTTTTAAATCAGGAAAAAAAAAGTCAAAAGGATTGTACCGAGAAAAACTGAACCTAACCCGGCCCAGAGGAGGCAATGAGTCTTGTCCTGGTCCATCGGGGACCCTGGGTTGAGAGTTTGGTGACAGGCATGTCCAAAACATTTAAATAGTAGTGAAAATGTGTGTGAAATGTTGGTACGTCATGAGTGTTGTGGCGTTGGATCGCGCGGGGGAGGGACTCCTGCGCCACAGCTTGCACGAGATGAAGGCGCCCAGCTCCTGCTGTAGAGAGAGAGCCTTGGTGTGTGTGTGTGTGTGTGTGTGTGTGTGTGTGGCTAAAACACACAAGCAGCGGGACGAGGTAAAACACTGCTTTTAGGAGAATATAAACAGTCATATCAGAAAGCACTGGGAAATAAAAATGTCCTTTTAAAGAGAGTTTTGTCAGAAGGAGAGTGGGAGGATGGGGACAGAGAGGAGTGTGTGTTATCGCAGGACTGAAGGAGAGGGGGAGAGAGGGGTGACATGGGGTAATATTGAGCTTAAATCTAATTATTATGGCTTTATTAATTAATCGACTAATTAGGTCAATTACATGGTGATTTTACATAATGCTATTGCAGCACATGAATAACACCATGCAATGTCAATATAATACATATTTTAGTGTTTTGAGATCAAGTGTTTAGATATTTTAAAACTTTTATATTTCTGGCAAATTATCATCACCTTAATCTTTTTTAAAACCATTTTTCCATGACATGGTTATTTTTATTTTTTATTTTTTACATCATCAGTAGCCTACAGTAGCCTCATGATCTTTTGCAGACTCGACTAAAACTAAATCTATACATTTATAGAACAACAATATTGACAGTGTGTCTGTCTACTCCCCCCCTCCTCCTCTCCTCTCCTTGCTCTGCCATTTCTCCCTCCGCCAGTGAGCGGGGGTTGTGATGCGGCTGGCCGGGCCTACTGTCTCAGTCCTTCACTGCTTCATCTTAAGATGCGACATGTTCTTAAAGGTGAACTATGCAGAAATCGCTCCGCCATTTCCTGGTTGCTAAAATTCTAATAGTTTGCCTAATTTCAGTTTATGTGACAAAACAAGCAAGTGTAGTGTAGAGAATCACTGTACCATCTAAACCTCTGTGAAATATATTTTACAGAACCAAAAATATTGTATTTTCAGCTGTTTGAAGCTGGTGTACAATACCTAAAATAATAGATAAAACATTTAACTTAATAACAGGAACCATAGAAATAGAGCACATAGAACAGATCAACCTCTTCATAGACTGTCTTTTAATGAGAATGACAGATCTATAACACATAGAACAGATAATATATTTATAATAATAACAATTATTTATATATTAATAAAGACAATTATGGTAATTATTATGGTGATATTATTATGATGGTCAGTGTTTTCTCCCTCTAATAGATGTCTTTTGGTGATATTAGTGATGATGATAGTGATATTAGTGATGATGATGATGATAGTGATATTAGTGATGATGATGATAGTGATATTATTGATACTGATGATAGTGATATTAGTGATACTGATGATAGTGGTATTAGTGATACTGATGATAGTGGTGTTTGTGATAATAATAATGATTATGCTTATATTAGTGATGATGTTAGTGATAATAGTGATATATAAGTGATAATAACAATAATGATGGTATTAGTGATAATGATAATGATAAAGATAGTGATATTAGTGATAATGATGATGATAGTGACGTAAGTGATAATGATGATGATGATGATGACAGTGATATTAGTGATAATGATGATGATAGTGATATTTGTGATACTGATGATGAGTGCTATTTGTGATAATGATGATGGAGTGATATTAGTGATAATGATGATGATAGTGATATTAGTGATAATGATGATGATATTGATATTAGTAATTATGGTTATATTAGTGATGATGGTAGTGATGTTAGTGATAATGATGTTGATAGTGATATAAGTGATAATAACAATAATAATGACGATAGTGATGTTAGTGATAATAATGATGGTAGCGCTATTAGTGATGATGATGTTTGTGGTAATAATGGTGATATTAGTGATAATGATGCTGATAGTAATAATAATGATGATGATAGTGATAATAGTGATAATGATGATGTTAGTGATGATACTGATATTAGTGATACTGATGATGGTAGTGATATTAGTGATAATGATGATGATAGTGATGTTAGTGATAATATGATGTTAGTGATAATGATGATGATAGTGATGTTAGTGATAATGATTATGATAGTGATGTTAGTGATACTGATGATGATAGTGATATTAGTGATAATAATGATGATTGTGATATTAGTGATAATGATGATGTTAGTGATAATGCTGATGATAGTGATATTAGTGATCATATTAATGATGATAGTGCTATTACTGATGTTTGTGATATTAGTGACAATAATGATGTTAGTAATAATGATGTCATAGTGATAATAGTAATGATGATAGTGAGATTAGTGATAATGATGATGTCAATGATGATGTTAGCGATAGTGATAACAATGACGTTGGCGATAATGATAATGACGATGTTAATGATAATGATGAATATATCGATATGAGTGATAATGATGTCGTTAGCGATAATGCTGATGTTAGCGATAATGATGAGGATAGTGATGTTAGTGATAATGACGATGATAGTGATGTTAGTGATAATGACGATGATAGTGATATTAGCGATATTGATGATGTTCGTGATAATGATGATGATAGTGTTATTCATGATAATAGTAATGATGATGTTAGTGATGGTAGTGATAATGATGATGATGTCAGTGATAATAAAGATGATGGTAGCGATAACGATAATGACGATGGTAATGATAATGATGAAAATATTGATATTAGTGATAATGACGGTGTTAGTGATAATGATGATGTTAACGATAATGATGATCTTAGCGATAATGATGATGATAGTGATGTTAGTGATACTAATGATGATAGTGATGCTAGTGATAATGATGATAGTGCGGTTAGTGATAATGACGTTGATAGTGATGTTAGTGATAATGATGATGATAGTGATATTAGTGATACTGATGATGATGATGATGATGATAGTGATATTAGTGATAATAATGAGGATAGTGATATTAGTGATCATATTAATGATAGTGCTATTACTGATGTTAGTGATATTAATGATAATAATGATGTTAGTAATAATGATGGTATAGTGATAATAGTAATGATGATAGTGAGATTAGCGATAATGATAATTTCAGTGATAATGATGATGTTAGCGATAATGATAACAATGATGCTAGCGATAATGTTGATGTTAGCGATAATGATAATGACGATGTTATTGATAATGATGAATATATTGATATTATCGATAATGATGATGCTAGTGATAATGATGATGATAGTGATGTTAGTGATAATGATGATGATATTGCTGTTAGTGATAATGATGATGATGATAGTGATAATGATGATGATGGTAGTGATATTAGTGATAATAATGATGATAGTGATAATGATGATGATAGTGACATTAGTGATCATATTAATGATGATAGTGCTATTACTAATGTTAGTGATATTAGTGAAAATAATGATGTTAGTAATAATGATGATATAGTGATAATAGTAATGATGATAGTGAGATTAGTGATAATGATGATTTTAGTGATAATGATGATATTAGCGATAATGATAACAATGATGCTAGCGATAATGTTGATGTAGGCGATAATGATAATGCCGATGCTATTGATAATGCTGAATATATTGATATTATCGATAATGATGATGCTAGTGATAATGATGATGATAGTGATGTTAGTGATAATGATGATGATATTGCTGTTAGTGATAATGATGATGATGATAGTGATAATGATGATGATGGTAGTGATATTAGTGATAATAATGATGATAGTGATAATGATGATGATAGTGACATTAGTGATCATATTAATGATGATAGTGCTATTACTAATGTTAGTGATATTAGTGAAAATAATGATGTTAGTAATAATGATGATATAGTGATAATAGTAATGATGATAGTGAGATTAGTGATAATGATGATATTAGCGATAATGATAACAATGATGTTAGCGACAATGTTGATGTTATCAATAATGATAATGATGATGTTAATGATAAGGATTAATATATTGATATTAGTGATAATGATGATGTTATCGATAATGATGATGTTAGCGATAATGACGATGATAGTGATGTTAGTGATAATGACGAGGATAGTGATATTAGCGATAGCGATGATGTTAGTGATAATGATGATGATAGTGTAATTAGTGATAATACGAATGATGATGTTAGTGATGTTAGTGATAATGATGATGTTAGTGATAATGATGATAATAATGTAATGCATGATAATAGTAATGATGATGTTAGTGATAATGATGATGATGTTAGTGATAATAATGGTGACGGTAGCGCTAATGATAATGGCAATGTTGATGATGAATATATTGATATTAGTGATAATGATGATGATAATGATAATGATGATGATAGTGACACTAGCGATAATGATGATGTTACTGATAATGATGATGATAATGCAATTCATGATAATAGTAATGATGATGTTAGTGATGTTAGTGATAATGATGATGATGTTAGTGATAATAATGATGATGGTAGTGATAATATTGATTATGTTAGTGATAGTGATGCTGATGGTAGTGATAATAATGATGATGTTAGTGATAATGATGATGATAGTGATGTTAGTGATAATGATGAATGATGATGATGATAGTGATTTTAGTGATAATGATGATGATAGTGATGTTAGTGATAACAATGATGATAATGATGATAGTGCTAACAACGATGATAATGATGTTAGTGATAATGACGATGATAATGATGTTAGTGATAATGATGAGAACGATGTTAGTGATGGTGATGTTAGTGATAATGACGATGATAGTGATGTTAGTGATAATAGGGCTATTAGTGATAATAATTATAATAGTGCTATTAGTGATAATAATAATGGTAGTGATATTAGTGATGATGTTAGTGCTATTAGTGATAATGATGATAGTGATATTAAATCAAATCAAATTTTATTTGTCACATAACATGCTTACTTACATGCTTACTTACAAGCCCTTAACCAACAGTGCAGTTCAAGAAGAGTTAAGAACATATTTACCAAGTAGACTAAAATAAAAAGTAATAATAAAAAGTAACACAACAAGAATAACGAGTCTATATACAGGGGACACAGGTACCGAGTCAGTGTGCAGGGGTACAGGCTAGTTGAGGTAATCTGTACATGTAGGTAGGGGTGAAGTGACTATGCATAGATAATAAACAACAGCGAGTAGCAGCAGTGTACAAAGGGGGGTCAATGTAAATTGTCTGGTGGTGATTTTATGAATTGTTCAGCAGTCTTATGGCTTGGGGGTAGAAGCTGATATTAGTGATCATATTAATGATGATAGTGCTATTACTGATGTTAGTGATAATGAGGAGCCTTTTGGTTCTAGACTTGGCGCTGCAGTACTGCTTGCTGTGCGGTAGCAGAGAAAACAGTCTATATCTTGGGTGACTAGAGTCTCTGACAATTTGATGGGCTTTCCTCTGACACCGCCCATTATATAGGTCCTGGATGGCAGGAAACTTGGTCCCAGTGATGTACTGAGCCTTTCGCAGTTGCCATACCAGGCGGTGATGTAACCGTTGAGGAGGCTCTTGATGGTGCTCCATTACAGCCCTGTCGATGTTAATGGAGGCCTGTTCAGCCCGCCTTTTCCTTTAGTCCACGATCAGCTCCTTAGTCTTGCTCACATTGCGGGACACCACACTGCCAGTTCTCTGACCTCCTCCCTATTGGCCGTCTCATCGTTGTCGGTGATCAGGCCTTCCACTGTTGTGTCTTCAGCAAACTTAGTGATGGTGTTGGAGTCGTGTTTGGCCACGCAGTCGTGGGTGAGCAGGGAATACAGGAGGGGACTAAGTACACACAACTGAGGGGCGCCAGTTTTAAGGATCAGCGTGGCAGAAGTGTTGTTGCCTACTCTTACCACCTGGTGGCGCCCGTCAGGAAGTCCAGGATCCAGTTCCATGGCTACCGACGTGAGTGCCACGGGCGGTAATCATTTAGGCAGGTTACCTTCGCTTTCTTGGGCATAAGGACTATGGTGGTCTGCTTGAAACATGTAGGTATTACAGACTCGGACAGGGAGAGGTTGAAAATATCAGTGAAGACACTTGACAGTTGGTTCGCACATACTTTGAGTACATGTCCTGGTAATCCATCTGGCCCAGCGACTTTGTAAACGTTGACCTGTTTAAAGGTTTTGTTCACATTGGCTACATTGGCTACAGCTGGTGCTCTCATGCATGCTTCAGTCTTGCTTGCCTCGAAGCGAGCATAAATGGCATTTAACTCGTCTGGTAGGCTCGCGTCACTGGGCAGCTCGCGTCTGGGTTTCCCTTTGTAGTCCATAATAGTTTTCAAGCCCTGCCACATCCGACAAGTGTCAGAGCCGGTGTAGTAGGATTCAATCTTTGCTTGTTTGATGGTTTGTCTGAGGGCATAGCAGGATTTCTTATAAGCGTCCGGATTAGTGTCCCGCTCCTTGAAAGCGTCAGCTCTAGCCTTTAGCTCGATGTGGATGTTGCCTGTAATTCATGGCTTCTGGTTGGGATATGTACGTACAGTCACTGTGGGGACGACGTCATTGATGCACCTATTGATGAAGCCAATGACTGAGGTGGTGTATTCCTCAATGCCGTTGGATGAATCCCGGAACATATTCCCATCTGTGCTAGCAAAACAGTCCTGTAGCATAGCATCCGCTCCATCTGACCACTTCCGTATTGAGAGAGTCACTGGTACTTCCTGCTTTAGTTTTTGCTTGTAAGCAGGAATCAGGAGGATATAATTATGGTCAGATTTGCCAAATGGAGAACGGGGGAGAGCTTTGTATGCATCTCTGTATCTGGTGTAGAGGAGGTCTAAGTTTTTTTTCCCCTGGTTGCACATGTGACATGCTGGTAAAACTGATTTAAGTTTTCCCGTATTAAAGTCCAAGGCCACTAGGAGTGCCGCTTCTGGTTGAGCATTTTCTTCTTTGCTTATGGCCTTATAGAGTTGGTTGAGTGCGGTCTTAGTGCCAGCATCGGTCTGTGGTGGTAAATAGACAGCTACGAATAATATAGATGAGATCTCTCTTGGTAGATAGTATGGTCTACAGCTTATCATAAGGTACTCTACCTCAGGTGAGCAATACCTCGAGACTTCTTTAATATTAGACATTGAGCACCAGCTGTTATTGACAAATAGACACACACACCCACCCCTCGTCTTACCAGAGGTAGCGTCTCTGTTCTGCCGATACATGGAAAATCTCGCTATATTATCCGTTTCGTTGTTCAGCCACTTCTCGGTGAAACATAAGATGTTACAGTTTTTAATGTCCTGTTGGTAGGATAATCTTAATTGTAGGTCATCTATTTTATTGTCCAATGATTGCACGTTAGCAAGAAGAATGGAAGGCAATGGGAGTTTACTCGCTCGACTCCGGATTTTCAGAAGGCTGCCTGATCTGCGGCCTCTTTTCCGGCGTCTTTTCTTCGCGCAAAAGGAGTGGATCTGGGCCTGTTCCAGTGAAAGCAGGATATCCTTCTCGTTGGACTTGTTAATGGAAAATGTTTTCTTCCAGTCCGCTGTGAGTAATCGCTTTTCAGATGTCCAGAATGTTTTTTCGGTCATAAGAGACGGTAGCGGCAACATTATGTACACAATAAGTAAAAAAATAAGTTACACAAAATGCAAAAACAAAATAATAAAATAGCACAATTGGTTGGGAGAATGGAAAACGTCAGCCATGATCTTCGGCGCCATCTTAACAAGATTATCATTATTATATTAGTGATGATGATGATGATAATGATGGTTTTATTAGCTACCATACACACATACTCTATGCATTCGCTTATAGTTTTATTAATGAGTGTGTTCTTATTAAACGGATCACGTCTGCAGACCAATGAGATAATGTTGAAGGCAATTAAAGGTTCATTCATTGTGTGTGTGTGTGTGTGTGTGTGTGTGTGTGTGTGTGTGTGTGTGTGTGTGTGTGTGTGTGTGTGTGTGTGCGCACAGTGGAGTGCCGGTGCAGAATGTACAGATAACAGAGGAGAGGGACGGACTGACGGACGGAGAGGGAGTGTAGCTAATTGGGCAGCAGAGCGGCTCGGTGTGTGTGTCTAATTGGGCAGCAGAGCGGCTCAGTGTGTGTGTGTGTGTCTAATTTGGCAGCAGAGCGGCTCAGTGTGTGTGCGTCTAATTGGGCAGCAGAGTGGCTCGGAGTGTGTGTGTCTAATTGGGCAGCAGAGTGGCTCGGTGTGTGTGTGTGTCTAATTGGGCAGCAGAGCGGCTCGGTGTGTTTGTGTGTGTGTCTAATTGGACAGCAGAGTGGCTCGGTGTGTGTGTGTCTAATTGGGCAGCAGAGCGGCTCGGTGTGTGTGTGTCTAATTGGGCAGCAGAGCGGCTCGGTGTGTGTCTAATTGGGCAGCAGAGCGGCTCGGTGTGTGTGTGTGTGTGTCTAAGTGGGCAGCAGAGCAGCTCGGTGTGTGTGTGTGTCTAATTGGGCAGCAGATCTGCTCTGTGTGTGTGTGTCTGTGTGTGTGTCTAATTGGGCAGCAGATCTGCCCGGTGTGTGTGTCTGTGTGTGTGTCTAATTGGGCAGCAGATCTGCCCGGTGTGTGTGTCTAATTGGTACAACAGAGCGGCTCGGTGTGTGTGTGTGCTGTCTGAAAAATAGGCCAGGCATTTTAAGAAGATATCTTGGCTATGTACAACATCTACATATGTAATTGTACTGAATGTAATTATATGGAGAATAGGGAATACTCTAATCATACTGACCTTACTGTTGTAATGGCTGGTCAGCTTTTAACCGTAACCTGAATTATTTATGTGTGTGTGTGTGTGTGTGTGCAGGTGAAGCTGTATGGCCACATCAGTCCGGACCACCTGCTGCAGGTGTGCCAGAGGGTGTGTCCTCTTCTGGAGGAGGTGGTTCCTGCCAGCGTCCCCGGGATCCACAGTCTGCTGGGGGCGGGGCGACAGAGCCTGCTACGTACCAATAAGAGTCAGTACTGTAATCACATGACATGTTAGCCTGCTACACACCAATAAGAGTCAGTACTGTAATCACATGACACACTCTGCTAACGATAATGAGTTGTTAGGACAGCCTTGGACGTCACAAAATGGTCGCCTGAAGTCGTCAGGACGTTGTGTCATGGTCCCCTGGAGGATTTGTCTATTTCCCGGCTAGTCCCGGGGACGTCCCGAGGACATTTTTGGGATGTTTTTTGGGACGTTGTGTCATGGGCAGCAGATCTGCTCGGTTTGTCCAGGGGACGTCACCTGATGGTCACAAAGAAACTCAGCCCTCCCCCAAAATATATAAAGTGTTCTACCTAGGGCACATGGTCCATCAAGGCCCTGATTGGTGAACCACTGAAATGTTTCCTTCTGCAAATATTCCCAGATTTTCATAAAACAGCCACATGTGGTCTCACATTTGTGCATCAGCAAATTTTGCACAAGGCAAAAGAGAAGGCAATAGCCTGCTGGGTACATATATAGCCTACTGGGTACATATATAGCCTGCTAGGTACATATATAGCCTGTGGGGTACATATATAGCCTACTGGGTACATATATAGCTTGCTAGGTACATATATAGCCTGCTAGGTACATATATAGCCTACTGGGTACATATATAGCCTACTGGGTACATATATAGCCTGCTAGGTACATATATAGCCTCCTGGGTACTTATATAGCCTACTGGGTACATATATAGCCTGCTAGGTACATATATAGCCTACTGGGTACATATATTGCCTACTGGGTACATATATAGCCTGCTAGGTACATATATAGCCTACTGGGTACATATACAGCCTGCTGGGTACATATTTAGCCTACTGGGTACATGTATATAGCCTGCTAGGTACATATATAGCCTGCTGGGTACATATACAGCCTGCTGGGTACATATTTAGCCTACTGGGTACATGCATATAGCCTGCTAGGTACATATACAGCCTACTGGGTACATATATAGCCTACTGGGTACATGTATATAGCCTACTGGGTACATATATAGCTTGCTAGGTACTAGAGGTCGACCGATTAATCTGAATGGCCGATTAATTGGGGACGATTTCAAGTTTTCATAACAATCGGAAATCAGTATTTTTGGACACCGATTTGGCCGATTTTTTTTTTTTTTTACACCTTCATTTAATCTTTTTTTAACCTGACAAGTCAGTTAAGAACACATTCTTATTTTCAATGACGGCCTAGGAACAGTGGGTTAACTGCCTTGTTCAGGGGCAGAATGACAGATTTTCACTTTGTCAGCTCGGGGGTTTCTGTCTTGCAACATTACAGTTAACTAGTCCAACGCTATAACCACCTGCCTCTCATTGCACTTCACGAGGAGACTGCCTGTTACACGAATGCAGTAAGCCAAAGTAAGTTGCTAGCTACCATTAAACTTATCTTATAAAAAACAATCAATCAATCAATCATAATCACTAGTTAACTACACATGGTTGATGATATTACTAGTTTATCTAGCGTGTCCTGCGTTGCATATAATCGATGTGGTGCGTATCATTGCTCCAACGTGAACCTAACCATAAACACCAATGTCTTTCTTAAAATCAATACACAGAAGTATTTATTTTTAAAACTGCATATTTAGCTAAAAGAAATCTAGGTTAGCAGGCAATATTAACCAGGTGAAATTGTGTCACTTCTCTTGCGTTCATTGCAAGCAGAGTCCGTGTATATGCAACAGTTTGGGCCGCCTAATTTGCCAGAATTTTACTTAATTATGACATAACATTGAAGGTTGTACAATATATCAGGAAAATTTAGACTTATGGATGCCACCCGTTAGATAAAATACCGAACGGTTCCGTATTTCATTGAAAGAATAAACGTCTCGTTTTCGAGATGATAGTTTCCAGATTCGACCATATTAATGACCTAAGGCTCGTATTTCTGTGTGTTATTATGTTATAATTAAGTCTATGATTTGATAGAGCAGTCTGACTGAGCGATGGTAGGCAGCACCAGGATCGTAAGCATTCATCCAAAAACAGCACTTTCGTGCGTTTTGCCAGCAGCTCTTCGTTGTGTGTCAAGCATTGCGCTGTTTATGACTTCAAGCCTATCAACTCCCGAGATTAGGCTGGTGTAACCAATGTGAAATGGCTAGCTAGTTAGCGGGGTGCGCGCTAATAGCGTTTCAAACGTCACTCGCTCTGAGACTTGGAGTGGTTGTTCCCCTTGCTCTGCATGGGTAATGCTGCTTCGAGGGTGGCTGTTGTCGATGTGTTCCTGGTTCGAGCCCAGGGAGGAGCGAGGAGAGGTACGGAAGCTATACTGTTACACTGGCAATACTAAAGTGCCTATGAGAACATCCAATAGTCAAAGGTATATGATATACAAATGGTATAGAGAGAAATAGTCCTATAATAACTACAACCTAAAACTTCTTACCTGGGAATATTGAAGACTCATGTTAAAAGGAACCACCAGCTTTCATATGTTCTCATGTTCTGAGCAAGGAACTTAAATGTTAGCTTTCTTACATAGCACATATTGCACTTTTACTTTCTTCTCCAACACTTTGTTTTTGCATTATTTAAACCTGAACAAGGCAGTTAACCCACTGTTCCTAGGCCAGTTAACCCACTGTTCCTAGGCCAGTTAACCCACTGTTCCTAGGCCAGTTAACCCACTGTTCCTAGGCCAGTTAACCCACTGTTCCTAGACCAGTTAACCCACTGTTCCTAGACCAGTTAACCCACTGTTCCTAGGCCATCATTGAAAATAAGAATGTGTTCTTAACGGACTTGCCTAGTTAAATAAAGGTGTTAAAAATCGGCGCACAAAAATACCGATTTCAGATTGTTAGGAAAACCTGAAAATTGGCCCCAATTAATCGGCCTTTCCGATTAATCGGCCGACCTCTACCGTAGTCTGGCTTTTTATGGCGGTCTTGGAGCAGTGACTTCTTCCTTGCTGAGCAACCTTTCAGGTTATGTCAATATTGGACTTGTGTTACTGTGGACATACATACTTAAAAAATTGCGGACCTCCACAAGTCTGGTTCATCCCTGGGAGCAATTTCCAAATGCCTGAAGGTACCACGTTCATCTGTACAAACAATAGTACGCAAGTATAAACCCCATGGGACCACGCAGCCGTACCATTGTTCTGCTTTAACCTTTGATCTATTTTTAGCTGCCCCCCCCCAAAAAACCCCATTTGTTTTCAATGTGTGTATGTTTATTGTGTCTTTTTGTGTGTGTTTAAGATGTTTGTGTGTGTGTGTGTGTGTTTGTATGTTTAACGTGTGTGTGTGTGTGTGTATATATATATTTAACATGTGTTTCTTTTGGTGTTAACATGTGTGTGTGTGTGTGTGTGGAGCACATTTGTTTGAGTGTGTGTGTTTTGTTCCTGCAGGCTGTAAGCATGTGGTGTGGAAGGGTTTGGCCCTGGCAGCACTGCACTGTGGTAGGCCCCCTGAGCCGCCAGTCATCTATGGGAGCCCGCCCAGCATCGGTAGGTAGCCTATGACTGGTTAAATGTTGTGTAATGTAGTTGATGGTATATGTTACTTCAGTCTGTATGTTCTTTTGGGGAGAATAACAGAATAGAACATAGCCTACATATAATTCCATGTATATTGAACACACTTCCAGTCACTGTCAAGGCTACAGAGTCTCTGGTCTCCATTAAGACCCAGCTAAAGGTCAGAGTCTCTGGTCTCCATTAAGACCCAGCTAAAGGTCAGAGTCTCTGGTCTCCATTAAAACCCAGCTAAAGGTCAGAGTCTCTGGTCTCCATTAAGACCCAGCTAAAGGTCAGAGTCTCTGGTCTCCATTAAGACCCAGCTAAAGGTCAGAGTCTCTGGTCTCCATTGAGACCCAGCTAAAGGTCAAGGCTACAGAGTCTCTGGTCTCCATTAAGACCCAGCTAAAGGTCAGAGTCTCTGGTCTCCATTGAGACCCAGCTAAAGGTCAGAGTCTCTGGTCTCCATTGAGACCCAGCTAAAGGTCAGAGTCTCTGGTCTCCATTGAGACCCAGCTAAAGGTCAGAGTCTCTGGTCTCCATTGAGACCCAGCTAAAGTTCAGAGTCTCTGGTCTCCATTGAGACCCAGCTAATGGTCAAGGCTACAGAGTCTCTGGTCTCCATTGAGACCCAGCTAAAGGTCAAGGCTACAGAGTCTCTGGTCTCCATTAAGACCCAGCTAAAGGTCAGAGTCTCTGGTCTCCATTGAGACCCAGCTAAAGGTCAAGGCTACAGAGTCTCTGGTCTCCATTGAGACCCAGCTAAAGGTCAAGGCTACAGAGTCTCTGGTCTCCATTGAGACCCAGCTAAAGGTCAAGGCTACAGAGTCTCTGGTCTCCATTGAGACCCAGCTAAAGGTCAGGGCTGCAGAGTCTCTGGTCTTCATGAAGACCCAGCTAAAGGTCAGAGTCTCTGGTCTCTATTGAGACCCAGCTAAAGGTCAGAGTCTCTGGTCTCCATTGAGACCCAGCTAAAGGTCAAGGCTACAGAGTCTCTGGTCTCCATTGAGACCCAGCTAAAGGTCAAGGCTACAGAGTCTCTGGTCTCCATTGAGACCCAGCTAAAGGTCAAGGCTACAGAGTCTCTGGTCTCCATTGAGACCCAGCTAAAGGTCAGAGTCTCTGGTCTCCATGAAGACCCAGCTAAAGGTCAGAGTCTCTGGTCTCCATTGAGACCCAGCTAAAGGTCAAGGCTACAGAGTCTCTGGTCTCCATTGAGACCCAGCTAAAGGTCAAGGCTACAGAGTCTCTGGTCTCCATTGAGACCCAGCTAAAGGTCAGAGTCTCTGGTCTCCATTAAGACCCAGCTAAAGGTCAGAGTCTCTGGTCTCCATGAAGACCCAGCTAAAGGTCAGAGTCTCTGGTCTCCATTGAGAACCAGCTAAAGGTCAGAGTCTCTGGTCTCCATGAAGACCCAGCTAAAGGTCAGAGTCTCTGGTCTCAATTGAGACCCAGCTAAAGGTCAAGGCTACAGAGTCTCTGGTCTCCATTGAGACCCAGCTAAAGGTCAGGGCTGCAGAGTCTCTGGCCTCCATTGAGACCCAGCTAAAGGTCAAGGCTGCAGAGTCTCTGGTCTCCTTTGAGACCCAGTTAAAGGTCAGAGTCTCTGGCCTCCATTGAGACCCAGCTAAAGGTCAGAGTCTCTGGTCTCCATTGAGACCCAGCTAAAGGTCAGAGTCTCTGGTCTCCATTGAGACCCAGCTAAAGGTCAGAGTCTCTGGTCTCCATTAAGACCCAGCTAAAGGTCAGAGTCTCTGGTCTCCATGAAGACCCAGCTAAAGGTCAGTCTCTGGTCTCCATTGAAACCCAGCTAAAGGTCAGAGTCTCTGGTCTCCATTGAAACCCAGCTAAAGGTCAGAGTCTCTGGTCTCCATTGAAACCCAGCTAAAGGTCAGAGTCTCTGGTCTCCATTGAAACCCAGCTAAAGGTCAGAGTCTCTGGTCTCCATTGAAACCCAGCTAAAGGTCAGAGTCTCTGGTCTCCATTGAAACCCAGCTAAAGGTCAGAGTCTCTGGACTCCATTGAAACCCAGCTAAAGGTCAGAGTCTCTGGTCTCCATGAAGACCCAGCTAAAGGTCAAGGCTGCAGAGTTTCTGTTAATTCAGTTCTCCTGTTTTTCTTCTTCTTCTTCCATAACAAAATTATAATAATTTAAGTCAACCAGTTAATGACATTAGTATGGTATTATGCTGGAACGAACAACTTTGTGTTTCTGTGTGTGTGTCTGTGGTGCTGGTGTGTGTGTGTACACAATCTTTGCGGTGTGTGCGTGTAGTGGAGACAGGTCACGGCCGTCGTCTGATTGGTTCGTACCGACTGGGTCAGCTTCTCCCCACTGCGGTCTACTCACACATGAAGATGCACAAGAGGATTCTGGGACATCTGTCCTCTGTCTACTGCGTCACCTTCGACCGCACTGGACGGCGCATCTTCACCGTAAGAACAGAGTGTGTTTAGGCTGCTGAACCGTCAGAACAGAGTGTGTTTAGGCTGCTGAACCAATAGAACAGAGTGTGTTTAGGCTGCTGAACCGTAAGAACAGAGTGTGTTTAGGCTGCTGAACCGTCAGAACAGAGTGTGTTTAGGCTGCTGAACCGTCAGAACAGAGTGTGTTTAGGCTGCTGAACCGTCAGAACAGAGTGTGTTTAGGCTGCTGAACCGTCAGAACAGAGTGTGTTTAGGCTGCTGAACCGTCAGAACAGAGTGTGTTTAGGCTGCTGAACCAATAGAACAGAGTGTGTTTAGGCTGCTGAACCGTCAGAACAGAGTGTGTTTAGGCTGCTGACCCTGTGTGATTCCTAGAGTGTGGTGTTTTAGGAGGAAGGTTTATGATGTATGTGGTGAGGTCACATGATGACATCTGAAATCTTGACTCCAGGTTGACCCTGTGCTGGGTGGGATTGCTATGGTAACTGTATTGTTGCTCTAAAGCTCAGTGCTTGTATGAATATATTGTAACTGTTTTACTATAACTATGTGGTGACTGTGGTTGTGACTGTTTGGTGGTGACTGTGGTTGTGACTGTGGTTGTGACTGTTTGTGAATGTGTGGTGGTGACTGTGGTGGTGACTGTGTGGTGGTGACTGTGGTTGTGACTGTGTGGTGGTGACTGTGGTTGTGACTGTTTGTGAATGTGTGGTGGTGACTGTGTGGTGGTGACTGTGGTGGTGACTGTGTGGTGGTGACTGTGGTTGTGACTGTTTGTGAATGTGTGGAGGTGACTGTGGTTGTGACTGTGTGGTGGTGACTGTGGTGGTGACTGTGTGGTGGTGACTGTGGTTGTGACTGTGTGGTGGTGACTGTGGTTGTGACTGTTTGTGAATGTGTGGTGGTGACTGTGGTTGTGACTGTGGTGGTGACTGTGTGGTGGTGACTGTGGTTGTGACTGTTTGTGAATGTGTGGTGGTGACTGTGGTTGTGACTGTTTGGTGGTGAATGTGTGGTGGTGACTGGTTGTGACTGTTTGGTGGTGACTGTGTGGCAGTGACTGTGGTTGTGACTGTGTGGTTGTGACTGTGTGGTGGTGACTGTGGTTGTGACTGTGGTGGTGACTGTGTGGTGGTGACTGTGGTTGTGACTGTTTGTGAATGTGTGGTGGTGACTGTGGTTGTGACTGTTTGGTGGTGAATGTGTGGTGGTGACTGGTTGTGACTGTTTGGTGGTGACTGTGTGGCAGTGACTGTGGTTGTGACTGTGTGGTTGTGACTGTGTGGTGGTGACTGTGGTTGTGACTGTTTGGTGGTGACTGTGGTGGTGACTGTGGTTGTGACTGTGTGGTGGGGACTGTGGTTGTGACTGTTTGTGAATGTGTGGTGGTGACTGTGGTTGTGACTGTGGTGGTGACTGTGTGGTGGTGACTGTGGTTGTGACTGTTTGTGAATGTGTGGTGGTGACTGTGGTTGTGACTGTTTGGTGGTGAACTGTGGTGGTGACTGGTTGTGACTGTTTGGTGGTGACTGTGTGGCAGTGACTGTGGTTGTGACTGTGGTTGTGACTGTGTGGTGGTGACTGTGGTTGTGACTGTGGTGGTGACTGTGTGGTGGTGACTGTGGTTGTGACTGTTTGTGAATGTGTGGTGGTGACTGTGGTTGTGACTGTTTGGTGGTGAATGTGTGGTGGTGACTGGTTGTGACTGTTTGGTGGTGACTGTGTGGCAGTGACTGTGGTTGTGACTGTGTGGTTGTGACTGTGTGGTGGTGACTGTGGTTGTGACTGTTTGGTGGTGACTGTGGTGGTGACTGTGGTTGTGACTGTGTGGTGGGGACTGTGGTTGTGACTGTTTGTGAATGTGTGGTGGTGACTGTGGTTGTGACTGTGTGGTGGTGACTGTGGTTGTGACTGTTTGTGAATGTGTGATGGTGACTGTGGTTGTGACTGTCTGGTGGTGACTGTGGTGGTGACTGTTTGGTGGTGACTGTGGTTGTGACTGTTTGTGAATGTGTGGAGGTGACTGTGGTTGTGACTGTGTGGTGGTGACTGTGGTGGTGACTGTGGTTGTGACTGTGTGGTGGTGACTGTGGTTGTGACTGTTTGTGAATGTGTGGTGGTGACTGTGGTGGTGACTGTGTGGTGGTGACTGTTTGGTGGTGACTGTGTGGTGGTGACTGTGTGGTGGTGACTGTTTGGTGGTGAGTGTGTGGTGGTGACTGTGGTTGTGACTGGTGGTGGCTGTGTGGTGGTGGCTGTGTGGTGGTGGCTGTGTGGTGGTGACTGTGTGGCGGTGACTGTGTGGCGGTGACTGTGGTTGTGGCTGTGTGGTGGGGACTGTTTGTTTGGTGGTGACTGTGTGGCAGTGACTGTGTGGTGGGGACTGTTTGTTTGGTGGTGACTGTGTGGCGGTGACTGTGTGGTGGGGACTTTTTGGTGGTGACTGTGTGGTGGTGACTTTGTTTGGTGGTGACTGACTGACTGACTGATAGTTATAGACTGGCTGACTGACTGATTGTCCAGTTATAGACTGACTGACTGATTGTTCAGTTGTAGACTGGCTGACTGACTGATTGTTCAGTTGTAGACTGGCTGACTGACTGATTGTTCAGTTATAGACTGGCTGACTGACTGGTTGTCCAGTTATAGACTAGCTGACTGACTGACTGATTGTCCAGTTATAGACTGGCTGACTGACTGACTGGTTGTCCAGTTATCGACTGGCTGACTGACTGATTGTTCAGTGGTAGACTGGCTGACTGACTGACTGGTTGTCCAGTTATAGACTGACTGACTGACTGACTGATTATTCAGTTATAGACTGACTGACTGACTGGTTGTCTAGTTATAGACTTGCTGACTGACTGATTATTCAGTTGTAGACTGGCTGACTGACTGACTGGTTGTCCAGTTATAGACTGACTGACTGACTGGTTGTCCAGTTATAGACTGACTGACTGACTGGTTGTCCAGTTATAGACTGGCTGACTGACTGACTGACTGATTGTCCAGTTATAGACTGACTGATTGTCCAGTTATAGACTGACTGACTGGTTGTTCAGTTATAGACTGGCTGACTGACTGGCCGACTGACTGATTGTCCAGTTATAGACTGGCCAACTGACTGGTTGTCCAGTTATAGACTGGCCGACTGAGTGGTTGTCCAGTTATAGACTTGCTGACTGACTGGTTCTTCAGTTATAGACTGGCTGACTGACTGACTGACTGGTTGTCCAGTTATAGACTGGCCGACTGACTGGTTGTTCAGTTATAGACTGACTGACTGACTGACTGGTTGTCCGGTTATAGACTGACTGATTGTCCAATTGTAGACTGACTGACTGGTTGTACAGTTATAGACTGGCTGACTGACTGACTGATTGTCCAGTTATAGACTGGCTGACTGACTGGTTGTCCAGTTATTGACTGGCTGACTGACTGGTTGTTCACTTATAGACTGACTGACTGACTGGTTGTCCTGTTATAGACTGACTGATTGTCCAATTGTAGACTGACTGACTGACTGGTTGTCCAGTTATAGACTGGCTGACTGACTGACTGGTTGTCCAGTTATAGACTGACTGACTGGTTGTCCAGTTATAGACTGACTGACTGATTGTCCAGTTATAGACAAGGTTTGATTTAGATGTGATTGATCAATGACTGAATGTATAATATTGTTTGTAATATTGATTGATTTTAATTGGTGTCTCGGGCTTCATATTATTGATAATAATGTCTATTAATACATGTTTGATAGAACAATGACCATGCTGATTGGTGTGTTGTGTGAGTGATCAGGGATCATAGTGATTCATTGTTGTGTGTGTGTGTGTGTGTCTAGGGTTCAGATGACTGCCTGGTGAAGATTTGGGGGACGGACGAGGGCCGTCTACTGGCAACGCTGAGAGGACACGCTGCTGAGATCTCCGACATGGCCGTGAGTTAACACGCACACACACGCATTTTGGATTTGACATTAAAACATTATAAGAAAAAATCATAAAATTCCCTGCCAATTCACAATGCAGAATAATGGTATGTATGACCGCTAGGGATGGACCGCTAGGGACTGATCGCTACAGACAAACCTCTAGGGACGGACCACACCACTAGGGACGGAACGCTAGCGATGGACCCGCTCCCCTAGGAACAGACCGCTGGGGATGGACCGCCAGGGATGGACCGCTCCCCTAGGATTGGAACACTAAGGATGGACCGCTTCCCTAGGAACGGACCGCTGGAGATGGACCGCTAGGGATAGACCGCTCCCCTAGGAACGGACCAATGGGGATGGACTGCTCCCCTAGGAAAGGACCAATGGGGATGGACCGCTAGGGATGGACCGCTCCCCTAGGAACGGACCGCTGGGGATGGACCGCTCCCCTAGGAACAGACCGCTGGGGATGGACCGCTAGGGATGGACCGCTCCCTAGGAACAGACCGCTGGGGATGGACCGCTAGGGATGGACCGCTCCCTAGGAACGGACCGCTGGGGGTGGACCGCTCCCTAGGAACAGACCGCTGGGGATGGACCGCTAGGGATGGACCGCTCCCTAGGAACAGACCGCTGGGGATGGACCGCTAGGGATGGACCGCTCCCCTAGGAACGGACCAATGGGGATGGACCGCTCCCTAGGAACGGACCAATGGGGATGGACCGCTAGGGACTGATCGCTACGGACAAACCTCTAGGGACGGACCACACCACTAGGGACGGAACGCTAGCGATGGACCCGCTCCCTAGGAACAGACCGCTGGGGATGGACCGCCAGGGATGGACCGCTCCCCTAGGATTGGAACACTAAGGATGGACCGCTTCCCTAGGAACGGACCGCTGGAGATGGACCGCTAGGGATAGACCGCTCCCTAGGAACGGACCAATGGGGATGGACTGCTCCCCTAGGAAAGGACCAATGGGGATGGACCGCTAGGGATGGACCGCTCCCTAGGAACGGACCGCTGGGGATGGACCGCTCCCTAGGAACAGACCGCTGGGGATGGACCGCTAGGGATGGACCGCTCCCCTAGGAACAGACCGCTGGGGATGGACCGCTAGGGATGGACCGCTCCCTAGGAACGGACCGCTGGGGGTGGACCGCTCCCTAGGAACAGACCGCTGGGGATGGACCGCTAGGGATGGACCGCTCCCTAGGAACAGACCGCTGGGGATGGACCGCTAGGGATGGACCGCTCCCTAGGAACGGACCAATGGGGATGGACCGCTCCCCTAGGAACGGACCAATGGGGATGGACCGCTAGGGACTGGTCGCTACGGACAAACCTCTAGGGACGGACCACACCACTAGGGACGGAACGCTAGAGATGGACACGCTCCCCTAGGAACGGACCGCTGGGGATGGACCGCCAGGGATGGACCGCTCCCTAGGATTAGAACGCTAAGGACGGACCGCTCCCTAGGAACGGACCGCTGGGGATGGACCGCTAGGGATGGACCGCTCCCATAGGAACGGACCAATGGGGATGGTCTGCTCCCTAGGAACGGACCGCTGGGGATGGACCGCTAGGGATGGACCGCTCCCTAGGAACGGACCGCTGGGGATGGACCGCTCCCTAGGAACAGACCGCTGGGGATGGACCGCTCCGCTAGGAACAGACCGCTGGGGATGGACCGCTAGGTATGGACCGCTCCCTAGGAACAAACCGCTGGGGATGGACCGCTAGGGATGGACCGCTCCCTAGGAACGGACCAATGGGGATGGACCGCTCCCCTAGGAACGGACCAAAGGGGATGGACCGCTAGGGATGGACCACTCCCCTAGGAACGGACCAATGGGGATGGACTGCTCCCCTAGGAACGGACCAATGGGGATGGACTGCTCCCCTAGGAACGGACCAATGGGGATGGACCGCTCCCCTAGGAACAGACCGCTGGGGATGGACCGCTCCCCTAGGAACAGACCGCTAGGGATGGACCGCTCCCTAGGAACAGACCGCTAGGGATGGACCGCTAGGGAAGGACCGCTCCCCTGGGAACAGACCGCTAGGGATGGACCGCTCCCCTAGGAACAGACCGCTAGGGATGGACCGCTAGGGAAGGACCGCTCCCCTAGGAACAGACCGCTAGGGATGGACCGCTCCCTAGGAACAGACCGCTGGGGATGGGCCGCTCCCCTAGGAACAGACCGCTAGGGATGGACCGCTAGGGATGGACCGCTCCCCTAGGAACGGACCGCTAGGGATGGACCGCTAGGAACGGACCACTAGGGATGGACCGCTCCCCTAGGAACAGACCGCTAGGGATGGACCGCTCCCTAGGAACAGACCGCTAGGGATGGACCGCTCCCCTAGGAACGGACCAATGGGGATGGACCGCTAGGGATGGACCGCTCCCCTAGGAACGGACCAATGGGGATGGACTGCTCCCCTAGGAATGGACCAATGGGGATGGACTGCTCCCCTAGGAACGGACCAATGGGGATGGACCGCTCCCCTAGGAACAGACCGCTGGGGATGGACAGCTCCCCTAGGAACAGACCGCTAGGGATGGACCGCTCCCTAGGAACAGACCGCTAGGGATGGACCGCTAGGGAAGGACCGCTCCCTAGGAACAGACCGCTAGGGATGGACCGCTCCCTAGGAACAGACCGCTAGGGATGGACCGCTAGGGAAGGACCGCTCCCCTAGGAACAGACCGCTAGGGATGGACCGCTCCCTAGGAACAGACCGCTGGGGATGGGCCGCTCCCTAGGAACAGACCGCTAGGGATGGACCGCTAGGGATGGACCGCTCCCTAGGAACGGACCGCTAGGGATGGACCGCTAGGAACGGACCACTAGGGATGGACCGCTCCCTAGGAACAGACCGCTAGGGATGGACCGCTCCCCTAGGAACAGACCGCTGGGAATGGACCGCTCCCCTAGGAACGGACCGCTAGGGATGGACCGCTCCCCTAGGAACAGACTGCTGGGGATGGACCGCTCCCCTAGGAACGGACCGCTAGGGATGGACCACTCCCTAGGAACGGACCGCTGGGGATGGACCACTAGGGATGGACCGCTAGGGATGGACCGCTAGGGATGGACCGCTCCCTAGGAACGGACCGCTAGGGATGGACCGCTCCCCTAGGAACAGACCGCTGGGGATGGACCGCACCCCTAGGAACGGACCGCTAGGGATGGACCGCTCCCCTAGGAACAGACCGCTGGGGATGGACCGCTCCCCTAGGAACGGACCGCTGGGGATGGACCGCTCCCCTAGGAACGGACCGCTGGGGATGGACCGCTAGGGATGGACCGCTCCCTAGGAACGGACCGCTGGGGATGGACCGCTCCCTAGGAACGGACCGCTGGGGATGGACCGCTCCCCTGGGAACGGACCGCTGGGGATGGACCGCTCCCTAGGAACGGACCGCTGGGGATGGACCGCTCCCCTAGGAACGGACCGCTGGGGATGGACCGCTCCCCTAGGAACGGACCGCTAGGGATGGACCGCTCCCTAGGAACGGACCGCTAGGGATGGACTGCTTGGGATGGACCGCTCCCTAGGAACGGACCGCTAGGGATGGATCGCTCCCCTAGGAACAGACCGCTAAGGATGGACCGCTCCCCTAGGAACGGACCAATGTTGATGGACCGCTAGGGATGGACCACTCCCCTAGGAACGGACTGCTAAGGATGGACCTATCATTATAGTCAGGTCAGCCACCAGACAGACATTCAGAACCGTGCACTAGGTCCTGTTGCACAAACCTCAAAAAGTTCTGGGACACCGTCCATGGAGAATAAGAATACCTCCTCCCAGCTGCCCACTGCACTGAGGCTAGGAAACACTGTCACCACCGATAAATCTGCAATAATTGAGAATTTCATTAAGCATTTTTCTACGACTGTCCATGCTTTCCACCTGGCTACCCCTACCCCGGTCAACAGTCCTGCTCCCCCCACAGCAACTTCCCCAAGCCTCCCCATTTCTCCTTCACCCAAATCCAGATAGCTGATGTTCTGAAAGAGCTGCAAAATCGGGACCCCTACAAATCAACCGGGCTAGACAATCTGGACCCTCACTTTCTAAAATTATTTGCCGAAATTGTTGCAACCCCTATTACTAGCCTGTTCAATCTCTCTTTTATATTGTCTGAGATCCCCAAAGATTGGAAAGCTGCCGCGATCATCCCCTTCTTCAAAGGGGGAGACACTCTAGACCCAAACTGCAACAGACCTATATCTATCCTAAGTGAACAAAAAGATCACCGACCATGTCGATTCCCACCATATCTTCTCCGTTATGCAATCTGGTTCCAGAGCTGATCATGGGTGCACCTCAGCCAAGCTCAAGGTACTAAACGATATCATAACCACCGTCGATAAAAGGCAATACTATGCAGCTGTATTCATCGACCTGGCCAAGGCTTTCGACTCTGTCAATCACCACATTCTTATCAGCAGACTCAACAGCCTTGGTTTCTCAAATGACTGCCTTGTCTAGTTCACCAACTACTTCTCAGATAGAGTTCAGTGTGTCAAATCGGAGGGCCTGTTGTCCGGACCTCTGGCAGTCTCTATGGGGGCACCACAGGGTTCAATCCTCGGACCGACTCTTTTCTCTGTATATATCAATGATGTTGCTCTTGCTGCTGGTGATTCTCTGATCCACCTCTACGCAGACCAATCAAATCAAATCCAAATCAAATCAAATGTATTTATATAGCCCTTCGTACATCAGCTGATATCTCAAAGTGCTGTACAGAAACACAGCCTAAAACCCCAAACAGCAAGCAATGCAGGTGTAGAAGCACGGTGGCTAGGAAAAACTCCCTAGAAAGGCCAATACCTAGGAAGAAACCTAGAGAGGAACCAGGCTATGTGGGGTGGCCAGTCCTCTTCTGGCTGTGCCGGGTGGAGATTATAACAGAACATGGCCAAGATGTTCAAATGTTCATAAATGACCAGCATGGTCCAATAATAATGAGGCAGAACAGTTGAAACTGGAGCAGCAGCACGGCCAGGTGGACTGGGGACAGCAAGGAGTCATCATGTCAGGTAGTCCTGAGGCATGGTCTTAGGGCTCAGGTCCTCCGAGAGAGAGAAAGAAAGAGAGAATTAGAGAGAGCACACTTAAATTCACACAGGACACCGAATAGTACAGGAGAAGTACTCCAGATATAACAAACTGACCCTAGCCCCCCGACACATAAACTACTGCAGCATAAATACTGGAGGCTGAGACAGGAGGGGTCAGGAGACACTGTGGCCCCATCCGAGGACACCCCCAGACAGGGCCAAACAGGAAGGGTATAACCCCACCCACTTTGCCAAAGCACAGCCCCCACACCACTAGAGGGATATCTTCAACCACCAACTTACCATCCTGAGACAGGGCCGAGTATAGCCCACAAACATCTCCGCCACGGCACAACCCAAGGGGGGGGCGCCAACCCAGACAGGAAGATAACATCAGTGACTCATCAGACGACACCATTCTGATTACCTCTGGCCCTTCTTTGGACACAGTGTTATCTAACCTCCAGACGAGCTTCAATGCCATACAACTCTCCTTCCGTGGCCTCCAACTGCTCTTAAATGCAAGTAAAACTAAGTGCATGCTCTTCAACCGATGGCTGCCCACACCTGCCCGCCTGTCCAGCATCACTACTCTGGACGGTTCTGACTTAGAATATGTGGACAACTATAAATAACTAGGTGTCTGGTTAGACTGTAAACTCTCCTTCCAGACTCACATTAAACATATCCAATCCACAATTAAATCTAGAATTGGCTTCCTATTTCGCAACAAAGCATCCTTCACTCATGCTGCCAAACATACCCTCGTAAAACTGACCATCCTACCGATCCTCGACTTCGGTGATGTCATCTATAAAATAGTCTCCAACTCTACTCAACAAATTGGATGCAGTCTATCACAGTGCCATCCGTTTTGTCACCAAGCCCCATATACTACCCACCACTGCGACCTGTATGCTCTCGTTGGCTGGCCCTCGCTTCATATTCGTCGCCAGACCCACTGGCTCCAGGTCATCTATAAGTCTTTGCAATGTAAAGCCCCGCCTTATCTCAGCTCACTGGATCACCATAGCAACACCCACCTGTAGCACGCGCTCCAGCAGGTATATCTCACTGGTCACCCCCAAAACCAATTCTTACTTTGGCCGCCTTTCTTTCCAGTTCTCTGCTGCCAGTAACTGGAACGAACTGCAAAAATCTCTAAAGCTGGAGACTCATATCTCCCTCACTAGCTTTAAACATCATCTGTCAGAGAAGCTCACAGATCACTGCACCTGTACGTAGCCCATCTGAAAATAGCCCATTCAACCACCTCATCCCAATACTGTTATTTATTTTGCTCCTTTGGACCCCAGTATCTCTACTTGCACATTCTTCTTCTGCACATCTACCATTCCAGTGTTTAATTGCTATATCGTAATTACTTCGCCACTATGGCCTATTTATTGCCTTACCTCCCTTATCTCACCTCAGTTGCACTCACTGTATATAGACTTTTCTATTGTGTTATTGACTGTATGTTTGTTTATTCCATGTGTAACTTTGTGTTGTTGTTTGTGTCGACACTGCTTTGCTTTATCTTGGCCAGGTCGCAGTTGTAAATTAGAACTTGTTATCAACTAGCCTACCTGGTTAAATAAAGGTAAAATAAAAAAATGTCTATCTATCAGTATAGACAGGTCAACCACCAGACAGACAGACAGACAGAACCGTGTACTAGGTCTATCTATCAGTATAGACAGGTCAGCCACCAGACAGACAGAACCGTGCACTAGGTCTATCTATCAGTATAGGCAGGTCAACCACCAGACAGACAGACAGAACCGTGCACTAGGTCTATCTATCAGTATAGGCAGGTCAGCCACCAGACAGACAGACAGACAGAACCAGAACCATGCACTAGGTCTATCTATCAGTATAGGCAGGTCAGCCACCAGACAGACAGAACCGTGCACTAGGTCTATCTATCAGTATAGGCAGGTCAGCCACCAGACAGAACCGTGCACTAGGTCTATCTATCAGTATAGGCAGGTCAGTCACCAGACAGACAGACAGAACCGTGCACTAGGTCTATCTATCAGTATAGGCAGGTCAGCCACCAGACAGACAGACAGACTAGGTCTATCTATCAGACAGGAGCCACCAGACAGACAGACAGACAGACAGACAGACAGACAGACAGACAGACAGACAGACAGACAGACAGACAGAACCGTGTACTAGGTCTATCTATCAGTATAGGCAGGTCAACCACCAGACAGACAGACAGAACCATGCACTAGGTCTATCTATCAGTATAGGCAGGTCAACCACCAGACAGACAGACAGAACCATGCACTAGGTCTATCTATCAGTATAGGCAGGTCAACCACCAGACAGACAGACAGAACCATGCACTAGGTCTATCTATCAGTATAGGCAGGTCAGCCACCAGACAGACAGACAGAACCATGCACTAGGTCTATCTATCTATCAGTATAGGCAGGTCAGCCACCAGACAGAACCATGCACTAGGTCTATCTATCAGTATAGGCAGGTCAGCCACCAGACAGAACCATGCACTAGGTCTATCTATCAGTATAGGCAGGTCAGCCACCAGACAGAACCATGCACTAGGTCTATCTATCAGTATAGGCAGGTCAGCCACCAGACACACAGACAGAACCATGCACTAGGTCTATCTATCAGTATAGGCAGGTCAGCCACCAGACAGAACCATGCACTAGGTCTATCTATCAGTATAGGCAGGTCAGCCACCAGACAGACAGACAGAACCATGCACTAGGTCTATCTATCAGTATAGGCAGGTCAGCCACCAGACAGAACCATGCACTAGGTCTATCAGCAATCAAAAGCTGCATCTCACAAGTAAATGGTGTATTTCACAATTGTTTGGCCTGCGATGTCACACACAGCTCTCTGTTGCCCCATATGAGATAAGACCTTTAAACAGGTCAACATTCACAAGGCCGCAGGGCGGGACGGATTACCAGGACGTGTACTCCGAGCATTCACTGACCAACTGGCAAGTGTCTTCACTGACATGTTCAACCTCTCCCTGACAGATTCTGTAATACCAACATGTTTCAAGCAGACCACCATAGTGCCTGTGCACAAGAACACAAAGGTAACCTGCTTAAATGACTACCGACCCGTAGCACTCACGTCTGTAGCTATGAAGTGCTTTGAAAGGCTGGTCATGGCTCACATCAACACCATTTATCCCAGAAACCCTAGACCCACTCCAATTTGCATACCGACCAAACAGATCCACAGATGATGCCATCTCTATTGCACTCCACACTGCCTTTTCCCACCTGGACAAAAGGAACACCGGTGTGAGAATACTATTCATTGACTACAGCTCAGCGTTCAACACCATAGTGTCCTCAAAGCTCATCACTACGCTAAGGACCCTGGGACTAAACACCTCCCTCTGGACCCTGGGACTAAACACCTCCCTCTGGACCCTGGGATTAAACACCTCCCTCTGGACCCTGGGACTAAACACCTCCCTCTGGACCCTGGGTCTAAACACCTCCCTCTGGACCCTGGGACTAAACACCTCCCTCTGGACCCTGGGACTAAACTCCTCCCTCTGCAACTGGACCCTGGGACTAAACACCTCCCTCTGCAACTGGATCCTGGGACTAAACACCTCCCTCTGCAACTGGACCCTGGGACTAAACACCTCCCTCTGCAACTGGACCCTGGGACTAAACACCTCCCTCTGGACCCTGGGATTAAAGACCTCCCTCTGCAACTGGACCCTGGGACTAAACACCTCCCTCTGCAACTGGACCCTGGGACTAAACACCTCCCTCTGCAACTGGACCCTGGGACTAAACACCTCCCTCTGCAACTGGACCCTGGGACTAAACACCTCCCTCTGTAACTGGACCCTGGGACTAAACACCTCCCTCTGCAACTGGACCCTGGGATTAAACACCTCCCTCTGCAACTGGACCCTGGGACTAAATACCTCCCTCTGCAACTGGACCCTGGGACTAAACACCTCCCTCTGCAACTGGACCCTGGGACTAAACATCTCCCTCTACAACTGGATCCTGGGATTAAACACCTCCCTCTGCAACTGGACCCTGGGACTAAATACCTCCCTCTGCAACTGGACCCTGGGACTAAACACCTCCCTCTGCAACTGGACCCTGGGACTAAACATCTTCCTCTACAACTGGATCCTGGACTTTCCGAACTTTCCTTGTTTTACAATCCTTGTGAGGATTACTGGTACCCACAAGTATAGTTAGTTCAACAAGAAAAAACACACACACACACACTTCCATCTCTTGCTAACATAAGTGTGTGTGTGTGTGTGTGTTTGTGTGTGTGTGTGTGTGTGTGGTGTGTGTGTGCTCACCAGGTGAGCTATGAGAACACCATGCTAGCTGCAGGTAGCTGTGATAAGACCATCAGAGTATGGTGTCTTCAGACCTGTGTTCCTCTAGCAGTACTGGAAGGACACTCTGCATCCATCACCTCTCTACAGGTAAGGGGAGGAGGGGGAGGAATGGAACCTCAGGTAGCTAGATGGGGGAGAGGGGGAGGAATGGAACCTCAGGTAGCTAGGAGAGAGAGAGGGGAGAGGGGAGGAGGAGGGGGGAATGGAACCTCAGGTAGCTAGGAGAGAGAGAGGGGAGGAGGGGGGGAATGGAACCTCAGGTAGCTAGGAGGGGGAGAGGGGGAGGGGGGAGGGGGGGGAGGAGGGGGAGGAATGGAACCTCAGGTAGCTAGGAGGGAGAGAGGGGAGGAGGGGGAATGGGGTAGAGGGGGAGAGAGGGGAGGGGGGGAATGGAACCTCAGGTAGCTAGGAGGGAGAGGGGGGAGGGGAGGAGGGGGAGGAATGGAACCTCAGGTAGCTAGAGGGGGAGAGGGGGGAGGAATGGAACCTCAGGTAGCTAGAGGGGGAGAGGGGGAGGAATGGAACCGCAGGTAGCTAGGAGGGAGAGGGGGAGAGGGGAGGAGGGGGAGGAATGGAACATCAGGTAGCTAGGAGGGAGAGAGGGGGAGGAGGGGGGAATGGAACCTCAGGTAGCTAGGAGGGGAGAGGGGAGGAGGGGGAGGAATGGAACCTTAGGTAGCTAGGAGGGAGAGAGGGGGAGGAGGGGAGGAATGGAACTGCAGGTAGCTAGGAGGGGGAGGGGGAGAGGAGGGAGGAGGGGGGAGGAATGGAACCTCAGGTAGCTAGGAGGGAGAGAGGGGAGGAGGGGGGGGAATGGAACCTCAGGTAGCTAGGAGGGAGAGAGGGGGGATGGAGGGGGAGGGGGAGGAATGGAACCTCTGGTAGCTAGGAGAGAGAGGAGGGGGAGGAGGGGGAGGAATGGAACCTCAGGTAGCTAGGAGGGAGAGAGGGGGAGGAGGGGGAGGAATGGAACCTCTGGTAGCTAGGAGGGGAGAGGGGGAGGAGGGGGAGGAATGGAACCTCAGGTAGCTAGGAGGGAGAGAGGGGGAAGGAGGGGGAGGAATGGAACCGCACGTAGCTAGGAGGGAGAGAGTTCTCTGATTGGTTTATTGTTTAGTGTGTTGTAGTTCTCTCCTCTGATTGGTTTATTGTGTTGTAGTTCTCTCCTCTGATTGGTTTATTGTGTTGTAGTTCTCTTCTCTTGGTTTATTGTGTTGTAGTTCTCTTCTCTTGGTTTATTGTGTTGTAGTTCTCTCCTCTTGGTTTATTGTGTTGTAGTTCTCTCCTCTAATTGGTTTATTGTGTTGTAGTTCTCTCCTCTAATTGGTTTATTGTGTTGTAGTTCTCTCCTCTAATTGGTTTATTGTGTTGTAGTTCTCTCCTCTGATTGGTTTATTGTGTTGTAGTTCTCTCCTCTAATTGGTTTATTGTGTTGTAGTTCTCTCCTCTGATTGGTTTATTGTGTTGTAGTTCTCTCCTCTAATTGGTTTATTGTGTTGTAGTTCTCTCCTCTAATTGGTTTATTGTGTTGTAGTTCTCTCCTCTTGGTTTATTGTGTTGTAGTTCTCTCCTCTGATTGGTTTATTGTGTTGTAGTTCTCTCCTCTGGTCAGCGGTTCTAAGCGGTTCCTGTCCTCCACCGGAGCCGACGGGACCATCTGCTTCTGGCAGTGGGACGCACGCACTCTCAAGTTCGGGTGAGTCACGTGTACACACACACACACACACACACACACACACACACACACACATACACACACACATACACACACACACACACACACACATATACACACACACACACATACACACACGCACACACACATACATACACACACACACGCACACACATACGCACACACACATATACACACACACACACATACACACACGCACACACACATACATACACACACACACGCACACACACACGCACACACACATACATACACACACACACACACACATATACACACACATACACACACGCACACACACATACATACACACACACACGCACACACATACGCACACACACACACATATACACACACATATACACACACATATACACACACATATACACACACACACACACACAATGTCAGTGTTAATGCTGGCGTATGTGTTCAGTCAGGGGCCTGGTAAGTTCACGGAGCGGTCCAGACCTGGAGTTCAGATGATCTGCTCTTCCTTCAGCGCAGGTAACCATGGACACCATCTGACATTTACATTACAAATAGTTTTAAAGTGAAATAAAGGAAATCAGAATGGACTTAATTGACCATGGATCTGCTGTCGATTGAGCTGATGATTGAGTGTGGGTGTCCAGGGGGTATGTTCCTAGCTACAGGTAGTACAGACCACATCATCAGAGTGTTCTACTTCGGTTCTGGACAACCACAGAAGATCTCTGAGCTGGAGTCACACACTGTGAGTGCCTCCATGTACTGTATGTGATAATGACAGACACTGATTCTGAGGTGTAGAGTGAATATTCAGAGATATAATGCCTTGTGTCATCTTTTCTATCTCTCTCTGTTTCTCTGTTTCTCTCTCTCTCTCTCTCTCTCTCTGTTTCTCTTTCTATCTCTCTCTGTTTCTCTCTCTCTCCCTGTTTCTCTTTCTATCTCTCTCTGTTTCTCTCTCTCTCCCTGTTTCTCTTTCTATCTCTCTCTGTTTCTCTCTCTGTTTCTCTCTCTGTTTCTTTCTCTGTTTCTCTCTCTGTTTCTCTCTCTCTGTTTCTCTTTCTCTCTCTCCCTCAGGATAAAGTGGACAGCATCCAGTTTTCAAACTGCAGTGACAGGTAAGGATTTATCCTCTCTGTGTGAGTGACATATAAGGGTTTATCCTGTGTGTGTGTGTGACAGATAAGGGTTTATCCTGTGTGAGTGACAGATGAGGGTTTATCCTGTGTGTGTGTGTGTGACAGATAAGGGTTTATCCTGTGTGTGTGACAGATAGGGGTTTATCCTGTGTGTGTGTGTGACATATAGGGGTTTATCCTGTGTGTGTGACAGAGAGGGGTTTATCCTGTGTGTGTGACAGTTTATCCTGTGTGTGTGACAGGGGTTTATCCTGTGTGTGTGACAGATAGGGGTTTATCCTGTGTGTGTGTGTGTGTGACAGATAGGGGTTTATCCTGTGTGTGTGTGTGTGTGTGTGACAGATAGGGGTTTATCCTGTGTGTGTGTGTGTGACAGATAGGGGTTTATCCTGTGTGTGTGTGTGACAGATAGGGGTTTATCCTGTGTGTGTGTGTGACAGATAGGGGTTTATCCTGTGTGTGTGTGTGTGTGTGTGACAGATAGGGGTTTATCCTGTGTGTGTGTGTGTGTGGCAGATAGGGGTTTATCCTGTGTGTGTGTGTGTGACAGATAAGGGTTTATCCTGTGTGTGTGTGTGTGACAGATAGGGGTTTATCCTGTGTGTGTGACAGATAGGGGTTTATCCTGTGTGTGTGTGTGTGACAGATAAGATGGTTTTTAAATTGAACTTGAGATTTGATGGCATAGTGTGCAGCAGAAACTATTTACTCTGATTACTCTATTTACTCTGCTTACTCTATTTACTCTGCATACTCTGTTTACTCTGCTTACTCTGCTTACTCTATTTACTCTGCTTACTCTGCTTACTCTGTTTACTCTGTTGACTGCATACTCTGCGTACTCTGCATACTCTGTTTACTCTGCATACTCTGCATACTCTGTTGTCTCTGCATACTTTGTTGTCTCTGCATACTCTGTTTACTCTGTTGTCTCTGCATACTCTGCATACTTTGTTGCCTCTGTTGACTCTGTTGACTCTGCATACTATGTTGACTCTGTTAAATTGGCATACTATGTTGACTCTGTTGACTCTGTTTACTATGTTGACTATGTTGACTCCGTTGACTCTGTTTACTATGTTGACTCTGCATACTATGTTGACTCTGCATACTATGTTGACTCTGTTGACTCTGCATACTATGTTGACTCTGCATACTATGTTGACTCTGTTGACTCTGCATACTATGTTGACTCTGCATACTATGTTGACTCTGCATACTATGTTGACTCTGCATACTATGTTGACTATGTTGACTCTGCATACTATGTTGACTCTGCATACTATGTTGATACTATGTTGACTCTGTTGACTCTGCATACTATGTTGACTCTGCATACTATGTTGACTCTGTTGACTCTGCATACTACTATGTTGACTCTGTTTACTATTTACTATGTTGACTCTGTTTACTATGTTTACTATGTTGACTCTGTTGACTCTGCATACTATGTTGACTCTGTTTACATGTTACTATGTTGACTCTGCATACTGACTCTGCATACTATGTTGACTATGTTGACTCTGCATACTATGTTGACTCTGCATACTATGTTGACTCTGTTGACTCTGCATACTATGTTGACTCTGCATACTATGTTGACTCTGCATACTATGTTGACTCTGTTGACTCTGCATACTATGTTGACTCTGCATACTATGTTGACTCTGCATACTATGTTGACTCTGCATACTATGTTGACTCTGCATACTATGTTGACTCTGCATACTATGTTGACTCTGTTGACTCTGCATACTATGTTGACTCTGCATACTATGTTGACTCTGTTGACTCTGCATACTATGTTGACTCTGCATACTATGTTGACTCTGCATACTATGTTGACTCTGCATACTATGTTGACCCTGTTGACTCTGCATACTATGTTGACTCTGTTGACTCTGCATACTATGTTGACTCTGTTGACTCTGCATACTATGTTGACTCTGTTGACTCTGCATACTATGTTGACTCTGTTGACTCTGCATACTATGTTGACTCTGTTGACTCTGCATACTATGTTTACTATGTTGACTCTGTTGACTCTGCATACTATGTTGACTCTGTTTACTATGTTGACTATGTTGACTCTGTTTACTATGTTGACTCTGCATACTATGTTTACTATGTTGACTCTGTTTACTATGTTGACTATGTTGACTCTGCATACTATGTTGACTCTGTTGACTCTGCATACTATGTTGACTCATGTTGACTCTGCATACTATGTTGACTCTGTTTACTATGTTTACTATGTTGACTCTGTTGACTCTGCATACTATGTTGACTCTGTTGACTCTGCATACTATGTTGACTCTGCATACTATGTTGACTCTGCATACTATGTTGACTGTTGACTCTGCATACTATGTTGACTCTGCATACTATGTTGACTCTGCATACTATACTATGTTGACTCTGCATACTATGTTGACTCTGCATACTATGTTGACTCTGTTGACTCTGCATACTATGTTGACTCTGTTTACTATGTTGACTATGTTGACTCTACTATGTTGACTCTATGTTGACTCTGCATACTATGTTGACTCTGTTTGTTGACTATGTTACTATGTTTACTATGTTGACTCTGTTTACTATGTTTACTATGTTGACTCTGCATACTATGTTGACTCTGACTCTGTTTACTATGTTTACTATGTTGACTCTGTTTACTATGTTACTATGTTGACTCTGCATACTATGTTGACTCTGTTGACTCTGCATACTATGTTGACTCTGTTTACTATGTTTACCATGTTGACTCTGCATACTATGTTGACTCTGTTGACTCTGCATACTATGTTGACTCTGCATACTATGTTGACTCTGCATACTATGTTGACTCTGTTGACTCTGCATACTATGTTGACTCTGCATACTATGTTGACTCTGTTGACTCTGCATACTATGTTGACTCTGTTGACTCTGCATACTCTGTTGACTCTGCATACTATGTTGACTCTGTTGACTCTGCATACTCTGTTGACTCTGCATACTATGTTGACTCTGTTGACTCTGCATACTATGTTGACTCTGTTGACTCTGCATACTATGTTGACTCTGTTGACTCTGTTGACTCTGCATACTATGTTGACTCTGTTTACTATGACCATGTTCTGCATACTATGTTGACTCTGTTGACTCTGCATACTATGTTGACTCTGTCTGCATACTCTGTTGACTCTGTTGACTCTGACTCTGCATACTATGTTGACTCTGACTCTGCATACTATGTTGACTCTGCATACTATGTTGACTCTGACTCTGAATACTCTGTTGACTCTGCATACTATGTTGACTCTGTTGACTCTGCATACTATGTTGACTCTGTTGACTCTGCATACTATGTTGACTCTGTTGACTCTGCATACTATGTTGACTCTGCATACTTGTTGACTCTGCATACTATGACTCTGACTATGTTGACTCTGCATACTGATGTCTGACTATGTTGTTTACTCTGCATGTTGAATCTCTGCATACTATGTTGACTATGTTGACTCTGCATACTATGTTGACTATGTTTACTCTGTTGAATCTCTCCACACCTGCCTACTGTGTATAACACTGCTTTCGTGTGTGTGTGTGTGTGTGTGTAGGTTTGTGAGTGGCAGCAGGGATGGTACAGCTCGTATATGGCAGCTCCATCAGCAGGAGTGGAGGAGCATTCTACTGGACATGCAGGCCAAGTTACCAGGGTACACCACACACACACACACTACACACACACACACACACCACACACACACTCCATTTGTAATACTGTACCAGACAAAAGTTTGCACACACCCACTCATTCCATGTGTATGTTAATAGTGAAGACATCAAAACTATGAAATAACACATATAGAATCATGTAGTAACATAAAGAATCATGTAGTAACATAAAGAATCATGTAGTAACATATAGAATCATGTAGTAACATGTATAATCATGTAGTAACATGTAGTAACATGTAGAATCATATGGAATCATGTAGTAACATGTAGAATCATGTAGTAACATGTAGAATCATGTAGTAACATATATAATCATATAGTAACATAAAGAATCATGTAGAATCATGTAGTAACATATAGAATCATATAGAATCATGTAGTAACATAAAGAATCATATAGAATCATGTAGTAACATGTAGAATCATATAGAATCATGTAGTAACATAAAGAATCATATAGAATCATGTAGTAACATAAAGAATCATATAGAATCATGTAGTAACATGTAGAATCATGTAGTAACATGTAGAATCATATAGAATCATGTAGTAACATAAAGAATCATGTAGAATCATGTAGTAACATATAGAATCATGTAGTAACATATAGAATCATGTAGTAACATGTAGAATCATGTAGTAACATATAGAATCATGTAGTAACATGTAGTAACATATAGAATCATGTAGTAACATGTAGAATCATATAGAATCATGTAGTAACATGTAGAATCATGTAGTAACATGTAGAATCATATAGAATCATGTAGAATCATGTAGTAACACGTAGTAACATGTATAATCATGTAGTAACATGTAGTAACATATAGAATCATGTAGTAACATAAAGAATCATATAGAATCATGTAGTAACATGTAGAATCATATAGAATCATGTAGTAACATAAAGAATCATGTAGAATCATGTAGTAACATATAGAATCATATAGAATCATGTAGTAACATAAAGAATCATATAGAATCATGTAGTAACATGTAGAATCATATAGAATCATGTAGTAACATAAAGAATCATGTAGAATCATGTAGTAACATATAGAATCATGTAGTAACATGTAGAATCATATAGAATCATGTAGTAACATAAAGAATCATATAGAATCATGTAGTAACATAAAGAATCATATAGAATCATGTAGTAACATGTAGAATCATGTAGTAACATGTAGAATCATATAGAATCATGTAGTAACATAAAGAATCATAGAATCATGTAGTATCATAGAATCAGTAATCATGTAGAATCATGTAGTAACATGTAGAATCATGTAGTAACATGTAGAATCATGTAGTAACATGTAGAATCATGTAGTAATCATGTAGTAACATGTAGAATCATGTAGAATCATGTAGTAACATGTAGAATCATGTAGTAACATGTAGTAATCATGTAGAATCATGTAGAATCATGTAGTAATCATGTAGAACATGTAGAATCATAGTAACATGTATAATCATGTAGTAACATATAGAATCATGTAGTAACATGTAGTAACATGTAGAATCATGTAGTAACATGTAGAAATCATGTAGAATCATGTAGAATCATGTAGAATCATATAGAATCATGTAGAATCATGTAGTAACATATAGAATCATGTAGAATCATGTAGTAACATGTAGAATCATATAGAATCATGTAGAATCATGTAGTAACATGTAGAATCATATACAATCATGTAGTAACATGTAGAATCATGTAGTAACATGTAGAATCATGTAGTAACATGTAGAATCATGTAGTAACATGTAGAATCATGTAGTAACATGTAGTAACATGTAGAATCATATAGAATCATGTAGTAACATGTAGTAACATGTAGTAACATGTAGAATCATGTAGAATCATGTAGAATCATGTAGTAACATGTAGAATCATGTAGTAACATGTAGAATCATATAGAATCATGTAGTAACATGTAGAATCATATGGAATCATGTAGTAACATGTAGAATCATGTAGTAACATGTAGAATCATGTAGTAACATGTAGATTCATGTAGTAACATGTAGAATCATGTAGTAACATGTAGAATCATGTAGAATCATGTAGTAACATGTAGAATCATGTAGTAACATGTAGAATCATGTAGTAACATGTAGAATCATGTAGAATCATGTAGTAACATGTTGTAACATGTAGAATCATGTAGTAACATGTAGAATCATGTAGTAACATGTAGAATCATGTAGAATCATGTAGTAACATGTAGAATCATGTAGTAACATGTAGAATCATGTAGTAACATGTAGTAACATGTAGAATCATGTAGTAACATGTAGAATCATGTAGTAACATGTAGAATCATGTAGTAACATGTAGAATCATGTAGTAACATGTAGAATCATGTAGTAACATGTAGAATCATGTAGTAACATGTAGAATCATGTAGTAACATGTAGAATCATGTAGTAACATGTAGAATCATGTAGAATCATGTAGTAACATGTAGAATCATGTGTAATCATGTGGAATCATGTAGTAACATGTAGAATCATATAGAATCATGTAGAATCATGTAGTAACATGTAGAATAATGTAGTAACATGTAGAATCATGTAGAATCATGTAGAATCATGTAGTAACATGTAGAATCATGTAGTAACATGTAGAATCATGTAGTAACATGTATATGGAATCATGTAGTAACATGTAGAATCATGTAGTAACATGTAGAATCATGTAGTAACATGTAGTAACATGTAGTAACATGTAGAATCATGTAGTAACATGTAGAATCATGTAGTAACATGTAGAATCATGTAGTAACATGTAGTAACATGTAGAATCATGTAGTAACATGTAGAATCATGTAGAATCATGTAGTAACATGTAGAATCATGTAGTAACATGTAGAATCATGTAGAATAATGTAGTAACATGTAGAATCATGTAGTAACATGTAGAATCATGTAGAATCGTGTAGTAACATGTAGAATCATGTAGTAACATGTAGAATCATGTAGTAACATGTAGAATCATGTAGTAACATATAGAATCATGTAGAATCATGTAGAATCATGTAGTAACATGTAGAATCATGTAGTAACATGTAGAATCATGTAGTAACATGTAGTAACATGTAGAATCATGTAGTAACATGTAGAATCATATAGAATCATGTAGTAACATGTAGAATCATGTAGAATCATGTAGTAACATGTAGAATCATGTAGTAACATGTAGAATCATGTAGTAACATGTAGAATCATGTAGTAACATGTAGAATCATGTAGAATCATGTAGTAACATGTAGAATCATGTAGTAACATGTAGAATCATGTAGTAACATGTAGAATCATGTAGAATCATGTAGAATCATGTAGAATCATGTAGAATCATGTAGTAACATGTAGAATCATGTAGTAACATGTATAATCATGTAGAATCATGTAGTAACATGTAGAATCATATAGAATCATGTAGTAACATGTAGAATCATGTAGTAACATGTAGAATCATATAGAATCATGTAGTAACATGTAGAATCATGTAGAATCATGTAGTAACATGTAGAATCATGTAGAATCATGTAGAATCATGTAGAATCATAGTAACATGTAGAATCATGTAGTAACATGTAGAATCATGTAGTAACATGTAGAATCATGTAGTAACATGTAGAATCATGTAGAATCATGTAGTAACATGTAGAATCATGTAGAATCATGTAGTAACATGTAGAATCATGTAGTAACATGTAGAATCATGTAGTAACATGTAGAATCATGTAGTAACATGTAGAATCATGTAGTAACATGTAGAATCATGTAGTAACATGTAGAATCATGTAGTAACATGTAGTAACATGTAGAATCATGTAGTAACATGTAGAATCATGTAGAATCATGTAGTAACATGTAGAATCATGTAGAATCATGTAGTAACATGTAGAATCATGTAGTAACATGTAGAATCATGTAGTAACATGTAGAATCATGTAGAATCATGTAGTAACATGTAGAATCATGTAGTAACATGTAGAATCATGTAGTAACATGTAGAATCATGTAGAATAATGTAGTAACATATATAATAATGTAGTAACATGTAGAATAATGTAGTAACATGTAGAATAATGTAGTAACATGTAGAATAATGTAGTAACATGTAGAATCATGTAGAATAATGTAGTAACATGTAGAATCATGTAGTAACATGTAGAATCATGTAGTAACATGTAGAATCATGTAGAATCGTGTAGTAACATGTAGAATCATGTAGTAACATGTAGAATCATGTAGTAACATGTAGAATCATGTAGTAACATATAGAATCATGTAGTAATCATGTAGAATCATGTAGTAACATGTAGAATCATGTAGTAACATGTAGAATCATGTAGTAACATATATAATAATGTAGTAGCATGTAGAATCATATGGAATCATGTAGTAACATGTAGAATCATATAGAATCATGTAGTAACATGTAGAATCATGTAGAATCATGTAGTAACATGTAGAATCATGTAGAATCATGTAGTAACATATGGAATCATGTAGTAACATGTAGAATCATGTAGTAACATGTAGAATCATGTAGTAACATGTAGAATCATATGGAATCATGTAGTAACATGTAGAATCATATGGAATCATGTAGAATAATGTAGTAACTTGTAGAATCATGTAGTAACATGTAGAATCATGTAGAATCATGTAGAATCGTGTAGTAACATGTAGAATCATGTAGTAAAATGTAGAATCATGTAGTAACATGTAGAATCATGTAGTAACTTGTAGAATCATATGGAATCATGTAGTAACATGTAGAATCATGTAGTAACATGTAGAATCATGTAGTAACATGTAGTAACATGTAGAATCATATGGAATCATGTAGTAACATGTAGAATCATGTAGTAACATGTAGAATCATGTAGTAACATATAGAATCATGTAGTAACATATAGAATCATGTAGTAACATGTAGAATCATATGGAATCATGTAGTAACATGTAGTAACATGTAGAATCATGTAGTAACATGTTGTAACATGTAGAATCATGTAGTAACATGTAGAATCATGTAGTAACATGTAGAATCATATGGAATCATGTAGTAACATGTAGAATCGTGTAGTAACATGTAGAATCATATGGAATCATGTAGTAACATGTAGAATCATGTAGTAACATGTAGAATCATGTAGTAACATATAGAATCATGTAGTAACATGTAGAATCATATGGAATCATGTAGTAACATGTAGTAACATGTAGAATCATGTAGTAACATGTAGAATCATATGGAATCATGTAGTAACATGTAGTAACATGTAGAATCATGTAGTAACATGTAGAATCATGTAGTAACATGTAGTAACAGGTAGAATCATGTAGTAACATGTAGAATCATGTAGTAACATGTTGTAACATGTAGAATCATGTAGTAACATGTAGAATCATGTAGTAACATGTAGAATCATATGGAATCATGTAGTAACATGTAGAATCGTGTAGTAACATGTAGAATCATATGGAATCATGTAGTAACATGTAGAATCATGTAGTAACATGTAGAATCATATAGTAACATATAGAATCATGTAGTAACATATAGAATCATGTAGTAACATGTAGAATCATATGGAATCATGTAGTAACATGTAGAATCATATGGAATCATGTAGTAACATGTAGAATCATGTAGTAACATGTAGAATCATGTAGTAACATATAGAATCATGTAGTAACATATAGAATCATGTAGTAACATGTAGAATCATATGGAATCATGTAGTAACATGTAGAATCATGTAGTAACATGTAGTAACAGGTAGAATCATGTAGTAACATGTAGAATCATGTAGTAACATGTTGTAACATGTAGAATCATGTAGTAACATGTAGAATCATGTAGTAACATGTAGAATCATATGGAATCATGTAGTAACATGTAGTAGCATGTGGAATCATGTAGTAACATGTAGAATCATGTAGAATCATATGGAATCATGTAGTAACATGTAGTAGCATGTGGAATCATGTAGTAACATGTAGAATCATGTAGTAACATGTAGAATCATATAGAATCACTTTGTCCCTGACCTGTTTGGAGAGTTCCTTGGTCTTCATGGTGCCGTTTGCTTAGTGGTGTTGTAGACTCTGGGGCCTTTCAGAACAGGTGCATATATACCGAGATCATGTGACAGATCATGTGACACTTAGGTTGCAAACAGGTGGACTTTATTTAACTAATTATGTGACTTCTGAAGGTAATTGGTGGCACCAGATCTTATTTACGGGCTTCATAGTAAAAGGGGTGAATACATATGCACACACCACTTTTCAGTTTTTTTATTTTTTAGAACAATTTTGAAACAAGTAATTTTAAAAATTTCACTTCACCAATTTGGATTAATTTGTATATGTCCGTGACATGAAATCAAATAAAAATCAATTGAAATTACAGGTTGTAATGTAACAAAATAGGAAAAACGCCAAGGGGGTGAATACTTTTGGAAGGCACTGTAAATAGCTGTTTGCAAAAAGAAATGTCATACACATATCAAGTCTATGAATAAAGAAATCTGAAATAGGCCTCCCGAGTTGTGCTGCGGGCTAAGGAAATGCTTGAGGTGCTTAAGGCGTCACTACAGACCCCGGTTCGATCTCAGGCTGTGTCATTACCGGACGTGACCCGGGAGTCCCATAGGGCGGCGCACAATTGGCCCAGCATTGTCCAGGTTAGTTGAGGGCTTGGCCATGGGGGGGGGGGTTTGGTCATCGCGCTTTAATGACTCCTTGTGGCGCCAGCAGGTTCATTTTGGTAGTCAGTTGAGCAGTGTTTCCTCAGACACATTGGTGCAGCTAGTTTCCGTGTTGAGTGAGTGGATGTTAAGAAGCGCAGGTTTACGGGTCATGTTTCGGAAGACGCATGATTGGAGTTGCAGCGATGAGACAAGATTGTTTTCATGAAATTGGGGAGAAAAAAAGTGGAAACTATATATATATAATCTGAAACATGATATGTTATGCACATGAAGGTACCAAGCAATCATTAGAAATTATTTTGTTCAAAATTTTGCCCCATTTTTCTCCCCAATCTCGTGATATTCAATCGCTAGTAACGATCTTGTCTCATCGCTCCCCAACAGGCTCGAGAAGCGAAGATCGAGATGTGTTCTCTGAAACCCTCCAAACCGTGGTGCTTCTTAACACATTGCTCGTTTATCCCAGAAGCCTCACCAACGTGTCGGTGGAAACACTGTTTGACTGACAGAAGTCAGCTTGCAGGCCACAGGGAGTTGCTAGATCTCGTTGGGACAAGGAAAGCTCCCTGGCCAAACCCTCCCCTAACCCTCCCTATGGGGCTGCTCTTGTCCCGGTCACGGCCGTCTGTGACACAGCCTGGGAGCGAACCTCAAGCAGCACATAGAACCTTAGAACGCCATTCAAACAATAATTTCTGATTAAAAAAACATTTGGTGAAATAAGCTGTTGAACCATCTATACAGGGTTCCATATTAGTTTCTAGAACATGTCTTTCAGAAGTAGATGGAATTCATCAAGGCTATATATCTCAATCCATAAAAAAATATAGATTTATTTTCTGGTGCGCCTACATTTTGTTGTGCTTCTAACTTGTCCTACCAAATGAAAAACCTTAATTTAGAGCTCTGATTTGTGATGTAATTATTAATGTTGTGATGTCATCTGTTTACCAGGAAGTACAATCCCCCTCCGCTGGAGGACAAGGTGACCAAGCTGAAGGTTACCATGGTAGCCTGGGATCGTCACGACAACACAGTCATCACCGCTGCCAACAACCTGACGCTCAAAGTCTGGAACTCCACCACCGGAAACCTCATCCACATACTGATGGTACAAACACACACACAGTGTTGGAAAAAGTACCCAATTGGGGCGCTGCTTCTTGTTACCAGTGGTGGAAAAAGTACCCAATTGGGGCTCTGCTTATTGTGCTTGAGTACAAATAAAGATACCTCAATAGAAAAGGACTCTAGTCAAATTAAAAGTCACCCAGTAAAATACTACTTGAGTAGAAGTCTAAAAGTATTTGGTTATAAATATACTTAAGTATCAAAAGTAAAAGTACGAATAATAAAAAAGTCCAAATATTAAGACTGCACAAATGTTATTTAAAAAAAAAAGTATTTATGAATAGCCAGCGGCACACCAAGTAACACTCAGACATCATTTACAAACAAAGCATTTGTGTTTAGTGAGTCCTCCAGATCAGAGGCAGTAGGGATGACCAGGGATGTTCTCTGTTTAGTGAGTCCTCCAGATCAGAGGCAGTAGGGATGACCAGGGATGTTCTCTGTTTAGTGAGTCCTCCAGATCAGAGGCAGTAGGGATGACCAGGGATGTTCTCTGTTTAGTGAGTCCTCCAGATCAGAGACAGTAGGGATGACCAGGGATGTTCTCTGTTTAGTGAGTCCTCCAGATCAGAGGGTAGTAGGGATGACCAGGGATGTTCTCTGTTTAGTGAGTCCTCCAGATCAGAGGCAGTAGGGATGACCAGGGATGTTCTCTGTTTAGTGAGTCCTCCAGTCAGAGGCAGTAGGGATAACCAGAGATGTTCTCTGTTTAGTGAGTCCTCCAGATCAGAGGCAGTAGGGGTGACCAGGGATGTTCTCTGTTTAGTGAGTCCTCCAGATCAGAGGCAGTAGTGATGCCCAGGGATGTTCTCTGTTTCGTGAGTCCTCCAGATCAGAGGCAGTAGGAATGACCAGGGATGTTCTCTGTTGAGGGAGTCCTCCAGATCAGAGGCAGTAGGGATGACCAGGGATGTTCTCTGTTTAGTGAGTCCTCCAGATCAGAGGCAGTAGGGATGACCAGGGATGTTCTCTGTTTAGTGAGTACTCCAGATCAGAGGCAGTAGGGATGACCAGGGATGTTCTCTGTTTAGTGAGTCCTCCAGATCAGAGGCAGTAGGGATGACCAGGGATGTTCTCTGTTTAGTGAGTCCTCCAGATCAGAGGCAGTAGGGAGGACCAGGGATGTGCTCTGTTGTTAAAAACATAAATAGTAACGTACAGGTACCCCAGAAAACGACTTAAGTAGTACTTTAAAGTATTTATACTTAAGTACATTACACCACTACACACACACACACACACACACACACACACACACACACACACACACACACTACTTTGATGGATTCATTTATTGATCGATCCCAGGGTCATGAGGACGAGGTGTTTGTCCTGGAGCCACACCCCTTTGACCCCCGCATCCTGTTCAGCGCCGGGCATGATGGGAATGCCATCGTCTGGGACCTGGCCCGAGGGGTCAAGATACGATCCTACTTCAACATGGTGAGACAGGGGGGCAGGTGGGGTGTGTGTGTATTTATGATGGTTCTGGGTAAGTCTGATTACAAGTATCAAGTGTGATAAACGATGCTGTGCTGATACTGTCATACTCGTATTTGTAATTGTATCCATTTTATCACACTTGATACTTGTAATCAGACTTACTCAGGATCGGAAAACCCAGGAGTGCACTTTAAATATCGATGAAGCCTATACCTCAAAGTCACATTACTGCTCTGTCACTCAGAGAGCATCGTTATGTTCCTTCATTACTGCTCTGTCACTCAGAGAGCATCGTTATGTTCCTTCATTACTGCTCTGTCACTCAGAGAGCATCGTTATGTTCCTTCATTACTGCTCTGTCACTCAGAGAGCATCGTTATGTTCCTTCATTACTGCTCTGTCACTCAGAGAGCATCGTTATGTTCCTTCATTACTGCTCTGTCACTCAGAGAGCATCGTTATGTTCCTTCAATGAGAGCAGCGTTTTTTTCTAATCCAATCGTTGCAGCAGGCTCAACTGATACCCTGTTTCTTCACAGACCGAAGAACTAGCCAAAAGTAGATTGGAGCACGCAGCGCTTCACACTGTTTGAGTGAAAGAGAGATGCGTGCTGGCGTCTGAAATTTTTTTTTTTTTCTCCTCGATGACAGACATTTACAATAATCATAATGATCCTTATCCGTTAAAATACTTGTTTTGTCCGAGTACTCAGCACACCCCTAACCAGTGGTGTAGTGGAGGGTAAACTCACAGTAACACCCTCTAACCAGTAAACTCACAGTAACACTCACCAGTAACACCCTCTAACCAGTGTTGTAGTGGAGGGTAACACCCTCTAACAGTGATGTAGTGGAGGGTAAACTCACAGTAACACCCTCTAACCAGTGATGTAGTGGAGGGTAAACTCACAGCCCTCTAACCAGTGTTGTAGTGGAGTAACACCCTCTAACCAGTGATGTAAAGTAACACCCTCTAACCAGTGATGTAGTGGAGGGTAAACTCACAGTAAGGGTAAACCCAGTCTAACCACCCTCTAACCAGTAAACTCACAGTAACACCCTCTAACCAGTGTTGTAGTGGAGGGTAAACTCACAGTAACACCCTCTAACCAGTGATGTAGTGGAGGGTAAACTCACAGTAACACCCTCTAACCAGTGATGTAGTGGAGGGTAAACTCACAGTAACACCCTCTAACCAGTGATGTAGTGGAGGGTAAACTCACAGTAACACCCTCTAACCAGTGATGTAGTGGAGGGTAAACTCACAGTAACACCCTCTAACCAGTGATGTAGTGGAGGGTAAACTCACAGTAACACCCTCTAACCAGTGTAACACCCTCTAACCAGTGATGTAGTGGAGGGTAAACTCACAGTAACACCCTCTAACCAGTGATGTAGTGGAGGGTAAACTCACAGTAACACCCTCTAACCAGTGGAGGGTAAACTCACAGTAACACCCTCTAACCAGTGATGTAGTGGAGGGTAAACTCACAGTAACACCCTCTAACCAGTGATGTAGTGGAGGGTAAACTCACAGTAACACCCTCTAACCAGTGATGTAGTGGAGGGTAAACTCACGGTAAAACCCTTTTTATTTTTGCACGAGACATAAAAAATGCATTGAAAATATTCAGAGTGAATGGTGATCAGTGTTTATTCATCTATGGTAACTACTCTACATTTTCCCATTTTCCAGATTGAAGGTCAAGGCCATGGGGCGGTATTTGACTGTAAGTGTAGTCCTGATGGACAGCACTTTGCTGTTTATTCATCTACAGACTCACATGGTCACCTGCTCATCTTGGACAGCACTTTGCTGCTTTGGTTCCAGCAGCAAGTATGACAAGGTACACACTAGGAGGCTACTACTCCTATACTATATTACTACTACAATACTATAACACTACTACTACTATACATATTACTACTACAATACTATAACACTACTATACTACTACTATAATATATTGCTACTACAATACTATAACACTACTACTACCACTACTACTACTATAATACTACTACTACAATACTATATTACTACTACAATACTATAACATTACCACTATACTACTACTTCTACTACTACTATACTATATTACTACTACTACAATACTATAACACTACTACTACTATAATACTACTTCTACTACTACTACGACAATACTATAACACTACTACTACTATAATACTACTTCTACTACTACTACTACAATACTATAACACTACTACTTTTTATTTTATTTTATTTTATTTCACCTTTATTTAACCAGGTAGGCTAGTTGAGAACAAGTTCTCATTTACAACTGCGACCTGGCCAAGATAAAGCATAGCAGTGTGAGCAGACAACACAGAGTTACACATGGAATAAACAAATTAACAAGTCAATAACACAGTAGAAAACAAAGGGGGGAGTCTATATACAATGTGTGCAAAAGGCATGAGGAGGTAGACGAATAGTTACAATTTTGCAGATTAACACTGGAGTGATATATGATCAGATGGTCATGTACAGGTAGAGATATTGGTGTGCAAAAGAGCAGAAAAGTAAATAAATAAAAACAGTATGGGGATGAGGTAGGTGAAAATGGGTGGGCTATTTACCAATAGACTATGTACAGCTGCAGCGATCGGTTAGCTGCTCAGATAGCTGATGTTTGAAGTTGGTGAGGGAGATAAAAGTCTCCAACTTCAGCGATTTTTGCAATTCGTTCCAGTCACAGGCAGCAGAGAACTGGAACGAAAGGCGGCCAAATGAGGTGTTGGCTTTAGGGATGATCAGTGAGATACACCTGCTGGAGCGCGTGCTACGGATGGGTGTTGCCATCGTGACCAGTGAACTGAGATAAGGCGGAGCTTTACCTAGCATGGACTTGTAGATGACCTGGAGCCAGTGGGTCTAGCGACGAATATGTAGCGAGGGCCAGCCGACTAGAGCATACAAGTCGCAGTGGTGGGTGGTATAAGGTGCTTTAGTGACAAAACGGATGGCACTGTGATAAACTGCATCCAGTTTGCTGAGTAGAGTGTTGGAAGCCATTTTGTAGATGACATCGCCGAAGTCGAGGATTGGTAGGATAGTCAGTTTTACTAGGGTAAGCTTGGCGGCGTGAGTGAAGGAGGCTTTGTTGCGGAATAGAAAGCCGACTCTTGATTTGATTTTTGATTGGAGGTGTTTGATATGAGTCTGGAAGGAGAGTTTGCAGTCTAGCCAGACACCTACTACTACTACTATAATACCACTCCTATACTATATTACTACTACGATACTACACCATTACTACTCCTATAGTATATTACTACTATAATACTATAACACTACTACTACCACTACTACTATAATACTACTCCTATGCTATATCACTACTACAATACTATAACACTACTACTACTACTACTACAATACTGTTTGAACTATTAACTAGAACTTCTACTCCTATACTATAGTACTACTACAACACTACTACTACTTCTACTACTACTACTACTACTACTACTACTACAATACTGCTAGAACTACTAACTAGAACTACCACTCCTATTCTATATTACTACTACAATACTACTACTACTACTACAATGCTATAACACTACTACTACTAAAATACTACTTCTACTTCTACTACTACTACAATACTGCTAGAACTACTACTCCTATACTATATTACTACCTCCATACTATAACACTACTACTACTAAAATACTACTCCTATACTATATTACTACTACAATACTATAACACTGCTACTACTACTACTACTACTACAATACTGCTAGAACTACTACTCCTATATTACTACTACAATACTATAACACTACTACTACTACTATAATACTACTTCTACTACTACTACTACTACTACTACTACTACTACTACTACAATACTGCTAGAACTACTACCTAGACCTACTACTCCTATACTATATTACTACTACAATACTATAACACTACTACTACTATAATACTAATCCTATACTATATTACTACTACAATACTATAACATTACTACTCCTATACAATATTACTACTGTAATACTATAACACTACTACTACTACTACTACTACTACTACTACTACAATACTGCTAGAACTACTACCTAGACCTACTACTCCTATACTATATTACTACTACAATACTATAACACTACTACTACTATAATACTAATCCTATACTATATTACTACTACAATACTATAACACTACTACTACTACTATAATACTACTTCTACTACTACTACTACTACAATACTATAACACTACTACTACTAAAATACTACTTCTACTACTACTACTACTACTACTACTACAATACTGCTAGAACTACTAACTAGAACTACTACTCCTATATTACCATTTTACTACTATACTACTACTATACTGCTACTGCTATACTCCTACTATAATACTATACCACTACTACTTCTACCACTACAGCTGCTGCTACTATACTACACTGCTATAACACTACTACTACTACTACTACTACTACTACTACACCACTTTACCACTACTACTCATAATATTACTACTATATTACAATACTGCTACTACTACTACTGTTACTACCAGTAGCACTACTAATCCTATATTATGATAGTACCACTACACTATGCTCTACTATTACTACTACTACACCATACTACTTAAACGATACTGTACTACTACTGCGACTATTACGATGCTATACTACTAATATGTCTACTGTTACGATACTCTGCTACTACTACTGCTACTATGATACTATACTACTATGATGCTATTACTACCACTACTACTGTACTACTACTACTACTACAATACTATACTACTGATACTACTTCAACTGCTACTATGATACTATACTACTTCGACTACTATGCTACTATACTACTTTTACTATTACAATACTGCACTACTATTTTTTTAATTTTTTTTATATTTTTTTTATTTAACCAGGTAGGCTAGTTGAGAACAAGTTCTCATTTGCAACTGCGACCTGGCCAAGATAAAGCATAGGAGTGTGAACAGACAACACAGAGTTACACATGGAGTAAACAATTAACAAGTCAATAACACAGTAGAAAAAAAAGGGGAGTCTATATCCATTGTGTGCAAAAGGCATGAGGAGGAAGGCGAATAATTACAATTTTGCAGATTAACACTGGAGTGATAAATGATCAGATGGTCATGTACAGGTAGAGATATTGGTGTGCAAAAGAGCAGAAAAGTAAATAAATAAAAACAGTATGGGGATGAGGCAGGTAAAATTGGGTGGGCTATTTACCGATAGACTATGTACAGCTGCAGCGATCGGTTAGCTGCTCAGATTGCAGATGTTTGAAGTTGGTGAGGGAGATAAAAGTCTCCAACTTCAGCGATTTTTGCAATTCGTTCCAGTCACAGGCAGCAGAGAACTGGAACGAAAGGCGGCCAAATGAGGTGTTGGCTTTAAGGATGATCAGTGAGATACACCTGCTGGAGCGCGTGCTACGGATGGGTGTTGCCATCGTGACCAGTGAACTGAGATAAGGCGGAGCTTTACCTAGCATGGACATGTAGATGACCTGGAGCCATTGGGTCTGGCGACGAATATGTAGCGAGGGCCAGCCGACTAGAGCATACAAGTCGCAGTGGTGGGTGGTATAAGGTGCTTTAGTGACAAAACGGATGGCACTGTGATAAACTGCATCCAGTTTGCTGAGTAGAGTGTTGGAAGCAATTTTGTAGATGACATCGCCGAAGTCGAGGATCGGTAGGATAGTCAGTTTTACTAGGGTAAGTTTGGCGGCGTGAGTGAAGGAGGCTTTGTTGCGGAATAGAAAGCCGACTCTTGACTTGATTTTCGATTGGAGATGTTTGATATGAGTCTGGAAGGAGAGTTTACAGTCTAGCCAGACACCTAGGTACTTATAGATGTCCACATATTCAAGGTCGGGCAGCGAACGGTTGAAAAGCATGCATTTGGTTTTACTAGCGTTTAAGAGCAGTTGGAGGCCACGGAAGGAGTGTTGTATGGCATTGAAGCTCGTTTGGAGGTTAGATAGCACAGTGTCCAAGGACGGGCCGGAAGTATATAGAATGGTGTCGTCTGCGTAGAGGTGGATCAGGGAATCGCCCGCAGCAAGAGCAACATCATTGATATATACAGAGAAAAGAGTCGGCCCGAGGATTGAACCCTGTGGCACCCCCATAGAGACTGCCAGAGGACCGGACAGCATGCCCTCCGATTTGACACACTGAACTCTGTCTGCAAAGTAATTGGTGAACCAGGCAAGGCAGTCATCCGAAAAACCGAGGCTACTGAGTCTGCCGATAAGAATATGGTGATTGACAGAGTCGAAAGCCTTGGCAAGGTCGATGAAGATTGCTGCACAGTACTGTCTTTTATCGATGGCGGTTATGATATCGTTTAGTACCTTGAGCGTGGCTGAGGTGCACCCGTGACCGGCTCGGAAACCAGATTGCACAGCGGAGAAGGTACGGTGGGATTCGAGATGGTCAGTGACTTGTTTGTTGACTTGGCTTTCGAAGACCTTAGATAGGCAGGGCAGGATGGATATAGGTCTGTAACAGTTTGGGTCCAGGGTGTCTCCCCCTTTGAAGAGGGGGATGACTGCGGCAGCTTTCCAATCCTTTGGGGATCTCAGACGATATGAAAGAGAGGTTGAACAGGCTAGTAATAGGGGTTGCGACAATGGCGGCGGATAGTTTCAGAAATAGAGGGTCCAGATTGTCAAGCCCAGCTGATTTGTACGGGTCCAGGTTTTGCAGCTCTTTCAGAACATCTGCTATCTGGATTTGGGTAAAGGAGAACCTGGAGAGGCTTGGGCGAGTAGTTGCGTGGGGGGGCGGAGCTGTTGGCCGAGGTTGGTGTAGACAGGCGGAAGGCATGGCCAGCCGTTGAGAAATGCTTTTTGAAGTTTTCGATAATCATGGATTTATCGGTGGTGACCGTGTTCCCTAGCCTGTTACCTACTACTATTATACTATACTATGATACTACTATGGTACTATGATACTATACTACTACCACTACTACTATACAATTTCTACTCTTGCTACTGTACTACAATACTACTACTACTACTACTACTACTATGGCTACATCTACTACAATACAATACCAGTTCTACTACTACCACTACTAATGTGATACTATACCACTACTTCCACAACTACTGTGATACTCTACTACTACTACTACTACTACTACTACTACTACTACTACTACTATGCTACAATATTACTACTGCTATACCATACTGCTACTACTACTATACTACAACTCATGTGACTACTGCGATACCATACTACTACTACTACTAATATAATACTATGTTACTTGTACTACTGTGTCACTATGCTACTATACTACTACTAGTGCAACTACTTGTACAATAATACACTAATACTACTGCTATGATATTATACTGCTTTTACTGCTACTACTGTTATACTACTATGATAATTTACTTCTACTAATACTTCTACTGCTATGATACTGTACTACTACAACTACTATGATACTATAGTACTACTATACTCTACTTCTACTACTACTACTACTACGGTACTATGCTACTACTACAATACTATACTACTTCTACTACACTATTACTACTACTACTGCTACGGCACTATACAACTTAAACTACTATGATACTGCATTACTACTATGATACTATACTATGATACAACTACTACAATACTGTTCTACTACCACTACTAGTATTGCTACTGTACTATAATACCACTGCTATTATTGCTACGTCTACTACAATACTATACAACTACTACTTCTATGACTACTGTACTATACTACTACTACTACTACTACTACTACGATATTATACTACTACTACTGCCTTAATACTATACTACTACTGTGATATGTTAATTCTACCACTATACTACAATATTACTACGACTACTACGATTATGATGCTATACTACTACTACAATACTACAACTACTATGCCCCCCGAGGTACTTTACTTCTACTACTACTAATACTAATACTACTAGCGCTACTATTACTACTACTACTACTACTACTACTACTACTACCAATACTACTACTACTGCTAATACTACTGCTAATACTACTACTACTACTACTGCTACTACTAGCACTACTACTACTACTACTACTACTACTACTACTACCAATACTACTAGCACTACTACTACTATTAATACTACTAATGATACTACTACTACTACAACCACTACTAATACTACTACTACTAGCGCTACTACTACTACTAATACTACTACTACTACTGCTAATACTACTACTAATACTACTACTAATACTACTACTAATACTACTACTACTAGAACTACTACTACTGCTACTACTACTACTACTACTACTAGCACTACTACGACTACTACCACTACTACTACTACTACCAATACTACTAGCACTACTACTACTATTAATACTACTAATGATACTACTACTACTACAACCACTACTAATACTACTACTACTAGTGCTACTACTACTAATACTACTACTGCTACTACTACTACTACTACCAATACTACTACTACTGCTACTACTACTACTACTACTACTACTAGCACTACTACTACTACTACTACCAATACTACTACTACTACTACTACTACTACTACTACTACTACTACTACTGCTACGACTACTACTACTAGCACTACTACTACTACTACTACTACTACTACTACTACTACTACTACTAATACTACTACTACAATGGTTTTGCTACTACTAGCACTACTACTACTATGATGCTATACTATTATGATACTGCTACTATACAATTACGGTATTATGTTACGTCTACTACTACTATACTACTACAATAATATGCTACTTCTACAACTGCTACTGCTATACTACTGCAATACTACTGCAATACTACTATGATACTATACTGCTTCTACTATTAGTATAGTAGTCTGCAACCTTGTTGTAAAACTACTCAACAAATCTACACTATAAACCAAATCTTTCCCTCCCTCAGATAGCAGATCAGATGTTTTTCCATACTGACTACCGCCCGTTGATCCGCGATGTTAATAACTACGTGTTGGACGAGCAGACCCAGCAGGCACCACACCTCATGCCCCCTCCCTTCCTGGTGGACGTGGACGGGAACCCCCACCCTCCTCCATACCAACGCCTCGTACCCGGACGGGAGAGCTGCAGAGACCAACAGCTCATACCACAGATGGGAGTCACCTCCTCAGGTACATGTCAGTTTGTCAGGGAGTCACCTCCTCCTCCTCCTCAGGTACATGTCAGTTTGTCAGGGAGTCACCTCCTCCTCCTCAGGTACATGTCAGTTTGTCAGGGAGTCACCTCCTCCTCCTCAGGTACATGTCAGTTTGTCGGGGAGTCACCTCCTCCTCAGGTACATGTCAGTTTGTCAGGGAGTCACCACCTCCTCAGGTACATGTCAGTTTGTCAGGGAGTCACCTCCTCCTCCTCCTCAGGCACATATCAGTTTGTCAGTGAGTCACCTGAAAGGTGAATTCGTCTCCCTGTGTCTGGTGGAAAGTAGACTGAACCAGGTTTTCCTCTAGGATTTTACCTGTGCTCAGCTCTATTCTGTTTATTTTTATCGTAAGAAACTCCCTAGTCCTTGCCGGCATACCCATAACATGATGCAGCCACCATTATGCTTGAACATATGAAGAGTGGTACTCAGTGATCAAATCAGATGTTATTGGTCACATGGTTAACAGATGTTTATTGGTCACATGGTTAGCAGATGTTATTGATCACATGGTTAGCAGATGTTTATTGGTCACATGGTTAGCAGATGTTATTGGTCACATGGTTAGCAGATGGTTATTGGTCACATACACATGGTTAGCAGATGGTTATTGGTCACATGGTTAGCAGATGGTTATTGGCCACATGCACATGGTTAGCAGATGTTATTGGTCACATGGTTAGCAGATGTTATTGGTCACATGGTTAACAGATGGTATTGGTCACATACACATGGTTAGCAGATGTTATTGGTCACATGGTTAGCAGATGTTATTGGTCACATGGTTAGCAGATGTTATTGGCCACATACACATGGTTAGCAGATGTTATTGGTCACATACACATGGTTAGCAGATGTTATTGGCCACATACACATGGTTAGCAGATGTTATTGATTTGAGTCTCCGGACTTGAAACCCATTGAAAACCTGTGATTTGAAATGAAAAGGTCAGCCCATAAGCACAGACAAAGGATATCAAGGATATGGAAGGAGTCTGTATAAAGGAATGGTCTAAGATCCCTCCCAATGTGTTCTCCAACTTATAAAACATTTTATAAAAAGGCTCAGCGTCGTTATCCTCAAGGTGAGGTATTGAAAGGTATTGAAAACAGGTGTCAATCATTTTGAATACTTGTTATACAAAATCTCTTTATAATGCATTTGCATTAGTATAATATAATTTCCACATGTTTTGGAACAATATAGCTCAGTATTTGAATGTTTATTTTATCAATAATTATGGACCCCACTGTATATATTAAACATGTCTCTCTGTGTCTCTGTTTCTCTCTCTCTCTCTCTCTCTCTCTCTCTCTCTCTCTGTGTCTCTTTTTCTCTCTCTCTTTTTTTCTCTCTCTCTCTCTGTGTCTCTCTCTCTTTCTCTCTCTCTTTCTCTCTCTCTCTCTCTCTCTCTCTCTCTCTCTCTCTCTCTCTTTCTCTGTGTCTCTCTCTGTGTCTCTCTCTCTGTCTCTCTCTCTCTCTCTCTCTCTCTCTCTCTGTCTCTCTTTCACTCTCTGTGTCTCTCTCTCTGTCTCTTTCTCTGTGTCTCTCTCTCTGTCTCTTTCTCTGTGTCTCTCTCTCTGTCTCTTTCTCTGTGTCTCTCTCTCTCTCTCTCTGTGTCTCTCTCTGTGTCGCTCCCTCTGTCTTTCTCTTTCTCTCTGTCTCTCTCTCTCTCTCTCTCTCTCTCTCTCTCTCTCTCTGTCTCTCTTTCACTCTCTCTGTGTCTCTCCCTCTCTCTCTCTCTCTCTCTCTGTCTCTCTCTCTCTGTCTCTCTCTCTCTCTCTGTCTCTCTTTCACTCTCTCTGTGTCTCTCCCTCTCTCTCTCTCTCTCTCTCTGTCTCTCTCTCTCTCTCTCTCTCTCTCTCTCTCTCTCTCTCTCTGTCTCTCTTTCTCTCTCTGTGTCTCTCTCTCTCTCTCTCTCTCTCTCTCTCTCTGTCTCTCTCTCTCTCTCTCTGTCTCTCTTTCACTCTCTCTGTGTCTCTCTCTCTGTCTCTCTCTCTCTCTCTCTCTCTCTCTCTCTGTCTCTCTCTCTCCCTCTCTCTGTCTCTCTTTCACTCTCTGTGTCTCTCTCTCTCTCTCTCTCTCTCTCTCTCTCTCTCTCTCTCTCTGTCTCTCTTTCTCTCTCTGTGTCTCTCTTTCTCTCTCTCTCTCTCTCTCTCTCTCTCTCTGTGTCTCCTCTCTCTCCCTCTCTCTCTCCTCTCTCTCTCCTCTGTGTCTCTCTCCTCTCTGTCTCTCTCTCTCTCTCTCTCTCTCTCTCTCTCTCTCTCTGTCTCTCTTTCTCTCTCTCTGTCACTCTCTCTCTCTCTCTCTCTCTCTCTCTCTCTCTCTCTGTCTCTCTTTCACTCTCTCTGTGTCTGTCCCTCTCTGTCTCTCTGTCTCTGTTTCAGGCCTGAACCAGGTGGTCAGTGAACAGGCTGTTGAAGGAGCCTCTCCTCTAGACAACATGATTCACAGACTTCAACAGGAGCAGGACCAGAGACTGTCTACCGACACACACAACAGAGGTAAACACACCAGCCGAGACAGTTCATTATTTTAGTCAACAATTTACACTCAGTTGCTTTTACACAGGACTAAAATTGGATACCTTTGGTGCTAACCGTACCCCCCCCCCAGAGGTTCACTCCCCCCAACGTGGGTCTGCGTCGCAGTGGTCAGATCGAGGGGGTGAGACAGATGCACAGCAATGCCCCCCGGAGCCAGATGGCCACAGAGACAGACCTGGTAGCATGGAGCAGGAGGGTACTGGTCCCTGAGCTGGGGGACGCTGAGCTCAGGTAACAAACACAATACAGACCTGGTAGCATGGAGCAGGAGGGTACTGGTCCCTGAGCTGGGGGACGAGTGACACAGTGGTCTACGGCACTCCATCGCAGTGCTAGCTGTGCAACTAGAGATTCTGGATTTGATTCCAGGCTCTGTCGCAGCCGGCTGTGAACGGGAGACCCATGGGGCGGCGCAGCGTCGTCCGGGTTAGGGGAGGGTTTGGCTGGCAGGGATGTTCTTGTCCCATCGCGCACTAGCGGGCGCAGTGGACGCTGACGCGGTCGCCAGGTGTACGGTGTTTCCTCCGACACATTGGTGCGGCTGGCTCTCCGGGTTAAGTGGCTGTTGTCTCAAGAAGCAGTGCTGCTTGATTGGGTCGTGTTTCGGAGGACACACGGCTCTCGACCTTCGCCTCTCCCGAGTCCGTACGGGAGTTGCATCGATGAGACTGTAACGACCAGTTGGATTGGGGAGAAAAAGGAGTGTCAAATAATGATAGTCAAATCAAATCAAAAACACACCTAGACCTAGTCCTCAAAAGTGCGTATGTGTGTGTGTGTGTAGGAAACAGCTAAACTGGAGGGAGGCTAAAGGAGAGGAGGAGATCAGTGTCTACAGATCAGAGGGGAGGAGACACACTGCCCACCTTCACAGAGAGAGCAAGGTATCACTCACTGCCCACCTTCACAGAGAGAGCAAGGTATCACTCACTGTCCACCTTCACAGAGAGAGCAAGGTATCACTCACTGCCCACCTACACAGAGAGAGCAAGGTATCAGTCACTGAGCATGGTATCACTCACTGTCCACCTTCACAGAGAGAGCAAGGTATCAGTCACTGCCCACCTTCACAGAGAGAGCAAGGTATCACTCACTGTCCACCTTCACAGAGAGAGCAAGGTATCACTCACTGTCCACCTTCACAGAGAGAGCAAGGTATCACTCACTGTCCACCTTCACAGAGAGAGCAAGGTATTACTCACTGTCCACCTTCACAGAGAGAGCAAGGTATTACTCACTGTCCACCTGTCCACAAGGTATCAGTCATACCTCTCAAGCAAGATACATAAAGTTCCTATTTTCTCTTTGTCTTTTGTCAGGTATCCTCTCCAGACTGTGTAGGGGTGGAGGAGGGGAGGAGAAGTCATGGTAACCATGGCTACCAGACGCGTGCGGCTGTGGAAGAGACGAGTCGTCACAGCGCTGAGATTGCTGATGATGACGACAACAACAGCATCTCAGAGGTACGGCCTGTTGTTGTGAACCTAGAGGTCTGTTGTTGTGAACCTAGAGGTCTGTTGTTGTGAACCTAGAGGTCTGTGGTATTGGTACGGCCTGTTGTTGTGAACCTAGAGGTCTGTTGTTGTGAACCTAGAGGTCTGTGGTATTGGTACGGCCTGTTGTTGTGAACCTAGAGGTCTGTGGTATTGGTACGGCCTGTTGTTGTGAAGACTAGAGGTCTGTTGTTGTTAACCTAGAGGTCTGTTGTTGTGAATCTAGAGGTCTGTTGTTGTGAACCTAGAGGTCTGTGGTATTGGTACAGCCTGTTTGTTGTTGTGAACCTAGAGGTCTGTTATTGTGAACCTAGAGGTCTGTGGTATTGGTACAGCCTGTTTGTTGTTGTGAACCTAGAGGTCTGTTGTTGTGAACCTAGAGGTCTGTTGTTGTGAACCTAGAGGTCTGTGGTATTCGTACAGCCTGTTTGTTGTTGTGAACCTAGAGGTCTGTTGTTGTGAACCTAGAGGTCTGTGGTATTGGTATGGCCTGTTGTTGTGAACCTAGAGGTCTGTGGTATTGGTATGACCTGTTGTTGTGAACCTAGAGGTCTGTGGTATTGTTACGGCCTGTTGTTGTGAAGACTAGAGGTCTGTTGTTGTTAACCTAGAGGTCTGTTGTTGTGAACCTAGAGGTCTGTTGTTGTGAACCTAGAGGTCTGTGGTATTGGTACAGCCTGTTGTTGTGAACCTAGAGGTCTGTTGTTGTGAACCTAGAGGTCTGTGGTATTGGTACGGCCTGTTGTTGTCAACCTAGAGGTATGTTGTTGTGAACCTAGAGGTCCGTGGTATTGGTACGGCCTGTTGTTGTGAACCTAGAGGTCTGTGGTATTGGTGCAGCCTGTTGTTGTGAAGACTAGAGGTCTGTTGTTGTGAACCTAGAGGTCTGTTGTTGTGAACCCAGAGGTCTGTTGTTGGGAACCTAGAGGTCTGTGGTATTGGTACAGCCTGTTGTTGTGAACCTAGAGGTCTGTTGTTGTGAACCTAGAGGTCTGTGGTATTGGTACGGCCTGTTGTTGTGAACCTAGAGGTCTGTGGTATTGGTATGGCCTGTTGTTGTGAACCTAGAGGTCTGTGGTATTGGTACGGCCTGTTGTTGTGAAGACTAGAGGTCTGTTGTTGTGAACCTAGAGGTCTGTGGTATTTGTACGGCCTATCTTTGTGAACCTATGTTCTGTTGTTGTGACTCTAGAGGTCTGTTGTTGTGAACCTAGATGTCTGTGGTATTGGTACGGCCTGTCGTTGTGAACCTAGAGGTCAGTTGGTGTGAATCTAGAGGTCTGTTGTTGTGAACCTAGAGGTCTGTGGTATCGGTACGGCCTGTCGTTGTGAACCTAGAGGTCTGTTGTTGTGAACCTAGAGGTCTGTGGTATCGGTATGGCCTGTCGTTGTGAACCTAGAGGTCTGTTGTTGTGAACCTAGAGGTCTGTGGTATTGGTACGGCCTTGTTGTTGTGAACCTAGAGGTCTGTGGTATTGGTACTGCCTGTTGTTGTGAACCTAGAGGTCTGTGGTACATTGGTAGGTCTGTGGTATTGGTACGGCCTTGTTGTTGTGAACCTAGAGGTCTGTGGTATTGGTACTGCCTGTTGTTGTGAACCTAGAGGTCTGTGGTATTGGTACGGCCTTTTGTTGTGAACCTAGAGGTCTGTTGTTGTGAACCTAGAGGTCTGTGGTATTGGCCAGTTAGGACTATGACCTTTTCTGTTCCATCTTTAAATTAAGTGCAGCTCATAAAGCCTTCATAAACACTACACATGTTACACATCGTCTATAACCGTATATCATGCTTTATACAGGGTTGATAAATGTGGCATAACTGTGTGACATAACCCACTATGTTGAATATGATAGAAGCATGTGCTTTATAAAGGGTGGCATAAGCACAGCTTAATAAAGGCCTTATAAATCATGTTAAATTGTGGCTTCACAAAGCATTTATAACCCTGTCCTACGTCTTGGTGGAGCAATGCAACAAAGGATAGAAGGCTTGATTCCCGGGAAAAAATGCATTCATGCATGAATGCATTCGCTTTGTATAAAAGTGTCTGCATTATATGACTCTAAAACATTTCTAGGATGGCCCAACTTCTTTCCCTCTTGGGTGCATAGACAATAATGGACCTTACTTCAACTTCCCCCACAATGCTGTGCTGCAGGATGACAACACTTTAGTCACCCCTTTTTCAATCTGTTCAGTTCTTTTCAATCTGTTCAGTTCTTTTCAATCTGTTCAGTCCTTTTCAATCTGTTCAGTCCTTTTCAATCTGTTCAGTCCTTTTCAATCTGTTCAGTCCTTTTCAATCTGTTCAGTTATTTTCAATCTGTTCAATCCTTTTCAATCTGTTCAGTCCATTTCAATCTGTTCAGTCCTTTTCAATCTGTTCAGTTCTTTTCAATCTGTTCAGTCCTTTTCAATCTGTTCAGTTCTTTTCAATCTGTTCAGTCCTTTTCAATCTGTTCAGTCCTTTTCAATCTGTTCAGTCCTTTTCAATCTGTTCAGTCCTTTTCAATCTGTTCAGTTCTTTTCAATCTGTTCAGTCCTTTTCAATCTGTTCAGTTCTTTTCAATCTGTTCAGTCCTTTTCAATCTGTTCAGTCCTTTTCAATCTGTTCAGTCCTTTTCAATCTGTTCAGTCCTTTTCAATCTGTTCAGTTCTTTTCAATCTGTTCAGTCCTTTTCAATCTGTTCAGTTCTTTTCAATCTGTTCAGTTCTTTTCAATCTGTTCAGTCCTTTTCAATCTGTTCAGTCCTTTTCAATCTGTTCAGTCCTTTTCAATCTGTTCAGTCCTTTTCAATCTGTTCAGTCCTTTTCAATCTGTTCAGTTATTTTCAATCTGTTCAATCCTTTTCAATCTGTTCAGTCCTTTTCAATCTGTTCAGTCCTTTTCAATCTGTTCAGTCCTTTTCAATCTGTTCAGTTCTTTTCAATCTGTTCAGTCCTTTTCAATCTGTTCAGTCCTTTTCAATCTGTTCAGTCCTTTTCAATCTGTTCAGTCCTTTTCAATCTGTTCAGTCCTTTTCAATCTGTTCAGTCCTTTTCAATCTGTTCAGTCCTTTTCAATCTGTTCAGTTATTTTCAATCTGTTCAATCCTTTTCAATCTGTTCAGTCCATTTCAATCTGTTCAGTCCTTTTCAATCTGTTCAGTCCTTTTCAATCTGTTCAGTCCATTTCAATCTGTTTAGTCCTTTTCCCTACTTACTTTTTCCCCCCAAATTCCATTTTCTCCAGGGGTTTTTCCCAGTTTTTTTTCAGGTTTTCCCCAAATCGATTGGACACACCTATCTATAGAAGGTCCCACAGTTGACAGTGCATGTCAGAGCAAAAACCAAGCCATGAGTTTGAAGGAATTGTCCGTAGAGCTCCGAGACAGGATTGTGTTGAGGCACAGATCTGGGGAAGGGTACCAAACATGTCTGCTGCATTGAAGGTCCCCAAGAACACAGTGGCCTCCATTATTCTTAAATGGAAGAAGTTTGGAACCAGCAAGACTCTTTCTAGGGCTGGCGGCCCGGCCAAACTGAGCAATCGTGGGAGAAGAACCTTTGGTCAGGGAGGTGACCAAGAACCCAATGGTCATTCAGACAGAGCACCAGAGTTCCTCTGTGGAGATGGGAGAACCTTCCAGAAGGACAACCATCTCTGCAGCACTCCACCAATCAGGCCTTTATGGTAGAGTGGCCAGACAGAAGCCACTCCTCAGTAAAAGGCACATGACAGACCGCTTGGAGTTTACCAAAAGGCACCTAACGGACTCTCAGACCATGAGAAACAAGATTCTCTGGTCTGATGAAACCAAGATTGAACTCTTTGGCCTGAATGCCAAGCGTCACATCTGGAGGAAACCTGGCACCATCCCTATGGTGAAGCATGGTGGTGGCAGCAACATGCTGTGGGGATGTTTTTCAGCGGCAGGGACTGGGAGACTAGTCAAAATCAAGGAAAAGATGAACGGAGCAAAGTAGAGTGTGATCCTTGATGAAAACCTGCTCTAGAGCGTTCAGGACCTCAGACCGGGACGAAGGTTCACCTTCATACAGTGTCCAATACAGGCTTCAGGACACTCCTGCATTGGACACTTCAGGGGCGGCAGGGTAGCCTAGTGGTTAGAGCGTTGGACTAGTAACCGGAAGGTTGCGAGTTCAAACCCCCGAGCTGACAAGGTACAAATATGCGTTTTTAACGGACCTCTGAGACTCACAGTGCAGGTGCATTTATACGGAAACTTGATTACACACAGGTGGATTGTATTTATCATCATTAGTCATTTAGGTCAACATTGGATCATTCAGAGATCCTCACTGAACTTCTGGAGAGAGTTTGCTGCACTGAAAGTAAAGGGGCTGAATAATTTTGCACGCCCAATTTTTCAGTTTTTGATTTGTTAAAAAAGTTTGAAATATCCAATAAATGTCGTTCCACTTCATGATTGTGTCCCACTTGTTGTTGATTCTTCACAAAAAAATACAGTTTTATATCTTTATGTTTGAAGCCTGAAATGTGGCAAAAGGTTGCAAAGTTCAAGGGGGCCGAATACTTTCGCAAGGCACTGTACGTGACTATCTTAAGATTAATGCACTAGATTCACTCTAGATGGGAGCTTCTGCAGAATGGATCAATTGAAATGGTTAAGTATATTTATGTACAGAAATGTTTTTGAAAGAAAAGCACAAGAAGACTCGCGACTGTAATCACTGCCTAAGGTGCTTCCACAAAGAGTTAAAGAGACTGAATCCTTTTATTTGTAATACTTTTGCTAAAATTTCTAAAAACATGTTTTTGCTCTGTCATTATGGGCTATTGAGATGTCATTATGGGCTATTGTGATTTTATTATGGGCTATTGTGTGTAGATTGATGAGGGGAAAAAACTATTTTATCAATTTTAGAATAAGGCTGTTTGGTATGACTCATTATATTGTTGTTAGAGACCTGACTGGGTCCAGCACCGTGTGGTATGACTCATTATATTGTTGTTAGAGACCTGACTGGGACCAGCACTGTGTGGTATGACTCATTATATTGTTGTTAGAGACCTGACTGGGACCAGCACTGTGTGGTATGACTCATTATATTGTTGTTAGAGACCTGACTGGGACCAGAACCGTGTGATATGACACATTATATTGTTGTTAGAGACCTGACTGGGTCCAGCACCGTGTGGTATGACTCATTATATTGTTGTTAGAGACCTGACTGGGACCAGCACTGTGTGGTATGACTCATTATATTGTTGTGGTAGAGACCTGTTTCTATAAGTTGGGGGGCTTTCATCAAGGTGTTTCTGTAGGTTGGGGGTAGGTGTTTCTGAGGTTGGGGGACAAGGTGTTTCTGTAGGTTGGGGGCTTTCATAAGGTGTTTCTGTAGGGGGGCTTTCATCAAGGTGTTTCTGTAGGTTGGGGGCTTTCATCAAGGTGTTTCTTAGGGGGGCTTTCAGGTTGGGGGCTTTCAAGGTGTTTCTGTAGGTTGGGGGCTTTCATCAAGGTGTTTCTGTAGGTTGGGGGCTTTCATCAAGGTGTTTCTGTAGGTTGTAGTGTTTCTGGGGGCTTTCATCAAGGTGTTTCTGTAGGTTGGGGGCTTTCATCAAGGTGTTTCTGTAGGTTGGGGGCTTTCATCAAGGTGTTTCTTGGTGTAACGTCATGACTATATTGAATTCTATTGTAGTGACCTTACTGAGTAAAGTACTTGTCATCATCACTACTTATCCCAATCAGAAAGTCATAATGATGGCTAAACCCATTTCCACAATCTATCTCATAAACATTTGATTTGAACCCTAACCCTAACTAATGAAGGCCAAGTTTGATGCGTTGTTCCACCAGGCCTTCCGCACATGTGGGTGGAAGTGTCTGGGAAGGAGATTAGGTGTAAT